>NW_023339674.1:1885422-1916469 GCF_004916995.1 Morone saxatilis
CAAGGTAACGCCCTCAAATGTCTTGTTCTGCCCACAACCCAAAGAAGAGAAGAAGGAAATCTGAAAAATTTCTCAAAACAACAGTTAATCGATCAATCGACTATTCCTTGCAGCTCTACTATGAAAACACAAGTACTAGAACACACCACGTCTGCAGACCGCAAATGTGTGTACAGAGGAGATGGAAGTATAAAGTGAACTCTATAAAGTAAAGTATATTCAAGCAACTGACCTGCAGCTGTTCGTGTTTTTCACTTTAAGATGTGTCACCCTTTGCCTGTATTACCAGTGATGATATGATACAATGTTCAGGAGCAATTTCCTACAATACATTAACTCCTCCTAACTGACTTATGTTGTGAAATGTTACCACAATATTACAAGCAATTCGCTTTGCATGGCGATGAAGACACGGATACAGCAGAGGTCGGTTTTTGTCTTTATTTTCATTTATTCATATTTTCTAATGTATGTATCTTGCATGTCCTGATGCTGTTAGTTTACACAAGTCTAATTTAAAATATAAATTTTGGAAAATACTATTATGACTATTGACGTCAGATATGACAGAAATGAAGCTGTCTGAGTGTGTGTTTGTTCAGCCAGATGCAATAACAACCTGATATGTGCCCGGTTATTTATACTGCGGTGGTTTGACACATTGGTGCCAAAGCCAAACGTGACGTCCAGCTCTGTCTGAGAACATCATAAACACTATGTTCCCAATGCACTGCACAAACATGGGAGGGAAAGGTGTGTGTGTGTGTGTATGTGGGCAGTTGTTGGACGCCATGACAGGAGCGGAGAAGAAGACAAGGAGGCAAGAGGTTGAGGTTACAGATGGCAATTGATCTCATTCAGACCTCTAATTTTGGAACTTTTCTGGCTGTTAAGGCTCTCATCAAGTTTTCTCTCTGGAGTGATTTAAGCAGAGCAGAATTACAGGCCGGTGGCTCCAGACCAGGAACAAATGTGAAGCTTGCTGGGGTAAGATGTGTGACTGAAACTCCTCCAGGGGAGACACCTGAGGCGCGTTTCTGGGGGAGGCAGGAATGTGTGTGTTGGGATTCCGGTCACGAGTGGAACAGAATGGAGCTCTTCAATTTCACCTGCAGGTGCTACAGAATGTGTATAAGGGAGAAGTGTGAAGGAGGTAGAGGCAGATCCGGGCTTTAATCTGCACCGTCCAGTTCTCCCGACCCTCCCCCTCGCTGCTCTGACAGATGACAACTTTATTATTTCAGATGGCAAATCCAGCCAGCTCCCGTAAGTCTATTAGAGAGCATGTGGACGGAGCTGCAGCCACAAACATGAATAAACACTTCTTTATCACCTCGGGGTGCACACAGACTCACTGCCCTGTACTCGCAATACATGTCCTGGATAGGGCTGTGAATTAAACCTCATGATACAGGCTGAAATCTGCCCGTAGCACTGACTATTGAACACTATTAAGTTTGAAATGTTAGTATTAAATGATCAAGAGGATGAGAAGATACATTTTGTCAGTCGTATCGTATTTGGCTATTCAATACAAGGATCAGACCATTTGTTTCTCTCAGTTCAGCACCACACTAAACTCTTAAATCAGCCCTTTCTGCAGTTCCTTGTGTTTTAGCCCACGTTTTAATGCCTTTGTCATCTGCAATGTAAAACACCAGATTTCCCCACAGTCAGAGAAAGTAAAAGTGTGCGTCCTGCTCATAGTTCAGCTATAAATAATATAATAATCTTAGCACACCACGGAGCGTCTCTCCTGCCGGGCTGCTGACAGCGTTGTTGGCCTAAGAATCAATCACAGATGACGGCAGTAGAGGAGGTTGTACCACCAGCTGATTCAAAAGAGGTTTAGCTGACTTCACTGGAGCAGAGAGCATCAAAGTAGCCCCTGCCCTGTTATGTGTGGTCACGCTGCCCTCCATTAACTATCACTCCATTTTAATCACATTGTGGTTTGGGGTCATTTTGAGTCTTGGTTTGTAAAGATTACACTCTGTCATGCTGTTTGTCTGTGTACAATGAACAAAAGTGCAGTGATTCGAAAAACAATGCGAAACAACTTTGCGGCTGTGGCTCAGAGGCAGAGCGGGTCGTCCGGCCCCCATCGGGAAGGTTTGGTTGTTCGATCCCCTGGGGCTCCTTTCGCTTGCCCGTGGGCGAGTATCCTTGAGCAAGATGCTGAACCCCAAATTGCTCCCGATGCACAGCATTGGTGTGTGAATGTGTATGTATGAGTTAGTTTCTGTTCGATGGACTTTTGCGCTTTGAGTGGCCGGAAGACTACAAAGGCGCTATACAAGTACAGGTCCATTTACCATTTACCAACTTGGGGGACTTATTGACTTTTTGGGGGCCTAACTGGCAATAGTATCCAAAAAAACTTCTTCCCAGCCAAAATCTTGGATGAACAAACTTACAAACCACCCAAAAACATGTGCTTTTACTACAATAATAATTTAAGTTGAATTCACATATATTGCCAGATAAAATTTTATCTGAAAAGTTTAAAAACAAAAACAAAAACTAACCTTCTTGATTTTCCTTTTTTTGCATTTGATAAAAGACTCTACTACTATTTATGAATTATCTGACAGCAGGAGAGATGAGAACATTTCTGAAGTGATTCTGTAGCTCTAACGTTAGCGTGTAAACCTAGCTCCAATGATACAGAGGTTGCACCTGAGCTAACCACAGCTGATGGTGCGCCCACTCATACTGTGGTCACAACATGCAGCAGTCTACCACATAATACTAAATATTATATCATAATACAGATCAGCCTTTCTCTACATTTCAGAGCAAACACAGACCATGAGCTTCATAGAACCTTGGATGTGCAAACTCATCAGGTGTGTTTTCTCTTAATAAGTTTTAGGATTTCCACGCCTTAGCTGTGAATAACCACAGTCCTGTAAAAGTGCCACAAGTCACCCGTGCGATTGCACAAAATCCGGACAGAGTGTTGTGTTTTACATTACAATGACGGTACCTGTTCGGTTGATCGACATGTTGGACCCCACGGTGCGGGACAGCTTATTGGCTGACACCCGGTACAGGGAGCCACGAATCCAGCACATGCCTTCATGCTTGCTTCTTCTCCAGTGCTGAGAGGATGACGGGTGTCTGTCGTGGGGAGATCGCAGGCGGCTCTGAAGGAAACTCCTGAGAGGAAGAAGGACAGAAAAAGACAAACAGAGACAAACAGATGAAATAAGGGATTTTGAACTTAAGGTTATATATTTCTGACAGGATAATTCAGTTTTATTACAACTTTAAATGATGATAATTATCTGTTCAGCTCAGTTTACAAACTGTGTGAAATTCTCCGTCGATCTGAGCTGGAATGATATTATCTGCTCAACCCTCCCTCAGTTACACCCCTCTTTTGCCTATCTTCCCTCAAGCTCTTCCACTATATCTCCCCTCCTCACTTTATGTTTCCCATCCTCTAGTCTCCCCTCCTTCCTCTCTCCTTCCCTCCCTCCCCCTCTCTCTCCCTCCCATGTCACAGCACTCTGTTAAATTGCTCCTCTAATGGAAAGGACGGCAGTGTGGAAATGGAGAGAATTGAAAAGAGGAGAGGAGGAAATCAATGAGATAATAGGCAGGGCAGGGGGCCAGGGCAGCGAGGTTGGCCCCTACACTGGAGCGTAGAGACCACACACACACACACACACACACATACGATATCACAACACACTTCTGCTACAGTATGTACAGTACACACAATCACAGGCCTCTGCACACACATGCTCACCATTCAGAAGTCACTCAGTAGGCTTGAGTATGTGTGCGGCGGCTGTACGTGTGTGTATGGGGCTGCTGGGTGGTGGTGGGGTGGTGCAGGGGTTATGGCGATAAATTGCGCTGTCCTGTCACTTCTATTTGGGGCGGATTGGGGCTGGTGTGCAGGGTGCCGCTGGAGGTAATTTGCTGCCGTATTTCAGATGGGCTGGAAATGGGTTTAGAGCGAGAGTTCATGCCTCCCATTACAGAGAAAAGAGAGGGTTACCCCGAATGCTCGGCGCGCACAAAACAACTGACACGGACGCTTAACACGCTGCAGCAGGCGGAGAGCTGCTGCACTGCTGCAAATAAGAAAAAAACTGAGCAAATATCAGCCATCAGCGGCGTTCATGTACACGGTCTACCTGACTGCGTGCCATAACTCAGCAGCACAGACACTCAGTTTCACTGATACAAGATCAGTGGCTGCCCTACACAGGGCAACTGCAGCCAGGGGAGCTGTAATGGAGGCTAATGTTGGAGTGCTGACTGCCACCCAGGGAGGCTTAAACAAGGACCGGGCGGCCTGGGGAGCCACAATGGAGGTTAATGGGGATATGACATGAACAGTTAACACAGACGGCAGTTAACCCTGACACAGGGCTGCAGCCAGGGGGGTGACCGGGGGGTGTAACACCCAGTCTGTTAGGATGTTTTCTCACTGGGATCATATGTATGTGTCCGAACCTCAGAGTGATTGTCCAGCTGAAAGGCTCACACATTAGTGTTTACTACTGTTTTAATTTGTAGTATGTTTAGAAAATGTTTTCCTCATCAAAATGCAGTTTTTCATTATTGTTGCCATGAATTATGCCTCTGCGGAGGTAAATGTGAACATCTTGGAGTTTTATATGTAACTGTGGGTCACAGAGGCTTTCAGAAGAGCCGACCAAAACACCTCCCAAATGTCAATCAACTACGTGTTGTGCAGCCCTGACAACAAACAGGCCAATTGGTTGATCCAATTTCATGTTGGATAAAAGACAACAGTCATGTCACAACAAACATTCATGTTCACTAATGAGCAGACAGAAAAAAAAGCATGTTCCAACCTCTACGCTAAGCAATGTTACTCTCTGCTCATACATCAGTGAGGTATTTCATCTCTACTGCTTTCTTGCAAATGCAGCAAGAATGCAATTAACTATGTCAGGGTGACAATGTTCTTACTGTTTGGGGTATGGATTGCTTTAGACCACCTAAGTTCAGAAAGGGTGTTCACAAATCTTTAACAGAACTGAAAATAGATTCAGACTAAGCTGCCAGCTTCAAAGCACTGTTGACATGTAGAAAAAGATTTTATTACAACCATGAACAAAATCTGTTATGTGCTGTGAGCCTCATTAGTGAAGAAATAAAGTTCTCTTCTGTGTGACTGTACATACGTCCTTTTTCACCCTCAGGCCAAACACCATTAATGTAAACAGCCTCTGCAGGAGCAGATTTCCTTTGCAATAAGGTAAACTGCCTGTAATGAGAGGAAGGAAGAACAGAAGCAAATAGTGTAAGCAACATAAGAATCAAACCATCAAACAACTGATTACATCATTTAAAAAGGAGTAGGTTCTCTCTCTCTGTCTCCAGACTCTCCTTGGCCCGTTCCCAGCGATGCCCTTGACCTTCAGAGATATATTTGTTATCAGACACCCTCCAGGTCCATCTAATGCACAAATCCTCCCCTGCTGGACAACCACGTTGTTTCAGGGGGAGACCCTTTGTGTGGAACATTGCACAGATATCATACAGTACTGCCTTCCTTTCTGCTACAGGGCCTGAAGGACACATCCACACAAGCTGCACTAATTCATATTTTCTATTACTATGGATAAAACGACAACACGTAATGCAAAAATCCATTTTTAGCTCTTTGTTCTGGTTTTCAGACACATTTACTCTTCAGTCTCAGAACGCATATTGTTTTTGATCTACAAAATCAGAGCAAAACCCACTTCTAAAGCCCTCAGATAATTGCTCTTCGCTCACCATGAGGTATGGCTCTGTATTTCAGAGAAACCGAAATAAAACAATATTTATGAAGTCAACGTGTTTGAGGGAGTAACCACCCATATAGAACATACAATGTAAACAGTGGGTGTACAGTCTAGTATTAGTGAAAAGTGCAGTAGGGTAATGACATTATATACAGTCACTCAATATGAATGTTAACATCTTCAAATAACAACTCAATGTCAGCACTCAAAGTTTGGAGTACAGAGCCACAAAAAATGTCTTTCTATATTTGCTAAATCTTTATTTTTTTTTTTTTGAAGAATGAGCAGAAAAGTAACAATAAAAAGAAAACATTTTACCTAGTGTGGCTTTAGTAATGGATTGTATGTGTGTGTTAATTATCAATTAATCAGTGGGAAAAAGTTATACTGAATTATGTACAGACTTCAAATGTCTTATTTTGTCCAACCAAAAGTCAAATACCCAAATACATTCAAATTACGATGACACGAAAAAAGAGAACAGATAATAATCCTCACATTCAGGTAGCTGGAAATAGAGAATTTTTGCTTGATAAACAACTTAAACCATAAATCAAGTCAGTTAAATTTGTCAGTCGAATTTCAATTAACTCACTGTTTCAGCCTTGTTTCAGTACTTTATATTCATTTAGTTGTGTTGTAAAACAAAAAGACAATGACTGGAGGTCGCAGTAAAAGAACATTAACTCCCCAAAAACAAAGGAAGAAATATGTCGAGAAAAGGAAGAATTGAAGGAGGGGGCAAGGGCATGCAGAAACTCCCCTGTGGCCAGTCTGCACGCGTATGCATGTACATGTGTGTGTGTGTGTGTACAGGCAGGTGTGTGTACGTGCACTGCTCCGACCATGCGATGCACAGATAAAGGAGAGCGCGATTCAGCACTACCAGCGCTGTTGATGAATGATCCGACTTTTGTTTTAGTGACAGGGAAGAATTTGGAGGGTCGCGCGACTGCTCAGAATAATGCTGCCCTTGTCTATTTGTCTGCAACCCAAGCATTAGTAAGCTCATATTGGGAAACAGTTACCCTTGAAACAGAGCACAGCAAAAACAGTCATCTGGCTAATTCCAACAGTAAGGACTGCTGCTCTTCTTTAGGCACTTAAAGGAAACCAAAGCAGTGTCATTACGCATCACGACCCCATCAAATCCAACTTAAAGGGAGCTGACTGTAATGAACAAAATCCTCTTTTAGGGTAGAAAATAACACTAAGCAGCAAACCAGAGTATTTGTGTAGAATACGAGTGTGAACAGCAGCAGAAGAGGATCATAACACACGACTGGAGGTGACTGGTAGATGACTAATGTGATAAGTAATGAGTAAATGAATGAATTGGGGTATAAAAGGCAATGAATGGGGGAGAGAATGCGGGAAAAGGAGGAGAGAAGTGAAGAAGAGGGAACGCTGCTTCACTTTATTGCCCAGTCTCTTACATCCTGTACTGATCGATACTGAAGCACTAAAGAAGATGAGCGCCTGGACCGAGCGTGTGTGTGTGTGTGTGTGTCTACATGTGTGCAGATGTATACTTTGAAAAATAGTATACTTATTTGGGGGTGGAGGGTCCCGCAGTGTTGGGTGCTTTAATATTCATGTCAGAATTAAGAGTGAAAAAGATAGATGCAAGTAGAAGCTAAATAAATTAGCATGAGAATAGGATGAATTCAACCAGACAGATGTGACAAAATATATCTTATTAAATAGAAAAGAGAGAAAACAGAAAGAAAGAACAGCAACATAGCAAACACATGGATATAGGAAATTAAAGGGACAGTGGAGAGAAAAATAAGGGGCTGTGAGAGCGATGAAGGGAGGGTTGGGCCGTAATTTATCCCCCCATGTGCATGCTTTACGGCTTTCTTAATTCAACTCCTGCTACTATTAATGGAGTTAATGTTGAGATTATATCTATTTTCTGGTGGCGGGGGTTGAAATACTGCAGCCGATATCCCCCGCCCCTTCAAACTGCCGCCCAGCACTAAATCACCCGCCATGCTCGTTATGGCTGAAAACAGGTAAGAGCACGGCATGCTGGGTAGGGGTAGGGAGGACCTCTCTTCCTGTGGGCCTGGGAGAAGGAAAGGTCTGAGACTAGCCAGTTGAGAGGGTTTAGGCAGTGAAGTTTGTGAGTGTGGTGTGAAAATGTACATTTTGTTTTCCTAGTTAATGTTTTAATTAATTTGTTTTTAGATGGCACATTTTCTTATATACAGCAGTTTGATTTGCCTTGATTGTGTCCAAAGGTGTGATACAAATAATCTAATCAGACAGATACTGACAACAGGCTGGTGTAAATCTCAAAATAAAGAATGTGTGTTCTGTTTGCTGTTTGAGGATTTACAAAGATTTGGATTAGAACTTAATGAAGTTCATCTCCTAGTAAAAACTGTTCTCGACAGATGCTAATGAACAGCATGTCAAGATCTCAAGAATGCCTCAAAAATATGTGTTCTAAATCTTTTTCATGTTCATACTCAGGTGTTAAATAAGTATTATCTCTGCTTAGAGCTGGAAGTATATTACAGTATTAGAACATTTTTGTCTTCTCACTTCTCGTTTTACATCTTTTGCCCAAATTATCCAAATGAATTATGTAAAAATAGTGCTTAAGGTTTTAAATGTACAATAATTTCCACTGATGTAAAGCATAACAGTTCATGGTTAGACATCAGTTACCATTTTTAAATGTAATCTTGCATACCATTGCCATTTTGTGATAATAACAATTATTTGGTACGTAAAGATAAAGTGGAGAACTAGTGTCCTGACAGAGTGACTGTGTTGCTAACGCAGCCTCTCTGTGGTTTGTTTATATAGCCGGTCTGCTGAGTAGAGTTGGTGATTGTTGCAACAATAAAAAAGACGATTTTGGTGAGTTTTATTTTGCTTCTGTTCATTTTGAATGAAGTTACGATGTTACAATGATCTGCGAAGTAAAATCATTGTTTTTGGAGTCTTCTGTCAAGTGATAACTATATTACAGCTGTTTCTGTTGAAACCAATCTCTATCTCTGTAGGGATCCTTTCCATAATGTCAGACACAGAATAACAATCTGAGCCTGTCAGTGGAAAAAAGCAAGCACTTGTAGTGGATTTTGATGGTCAGATTTGTCCTGAAGGATGGACGTTAGCCTAAAGTTGTGTCCATGGCAGCCCTTTTCATAAATATTTGTACAACTAACTCAGTGAATTAAGGGTTAATTTTGGCCAAACCAGCTTTGCTGATTGTTGAAAAGACTGTGGAAAGACTAACAAAGAAGGTTTTGGTGAGTTTTTTTGTCCAATTGTTTTGGTATGAGATGACCACTCTGTCTAAATAAAAGTTGACTGAATAAAGAAATTAGAGCATAAAAATACCCTCCAGAGCATCTGAGTTGTTTTTGATATTGTGACGGTTATGTTATTGTATCTGTTAGCCGGGTTATAAGGACCATTTTAAAAGAACAGCTTGATTTTTTACTCTAGAGATCTACTTTATATATTTAACAATGTCGCGTAGAATGCACGCAGGTTATCTAGATTGAAGACGTTGGAGACCTCTGAACACTAAGCAAGGCTGGGTCTAGGGTTTGTTTTTAGATGCATGGCTCTGAGTGAGGGATTCAGCTATGAGCAGGCACCAGAGATAAGAGCAGAGGACATATGAGGACAGGGATCAGTGGGTCTGATAGGCCAAAGATGAAGAGCAGCACTCAGTAGTTAAGAGCGAAGAATATGAGCTCATGCTCCACTCAATAGCCTCAAACTGATAAAAGTGGAGGGTCTTTGGAGTTAAACAGATAGATAAGCATGAGAAAGGACTGCATGGGTGGGTGAGGGGGGTAATCCACTATCCTTGGGGACCTGACCTGTCCCCCTCCCTCCCTATCTCTTTCCTCACTTCTACACACTTGGTGATATTTCACAAGATGTCACGGTGCTCAAATTGAAAATCCCTTGATGAATCAATATTTACTGCAGCAGCTAAATGAATAGTAATAAGTCACCAGAAGCCGAGTCCAGCCACAGTCCAGGCTGCTCTGTCTCACCAAATCTGGATTACACAAATGAACCCCCCATCATCAACACACACAAACGCACATAAGCACAAAAAAGCTTTAATTATAAAGGGCTACCCAAAAATACTCAACCAAAAGACAACCTAAAGGTCACCCACATGACAAAAAAGATGCTCAGGTTTTGTAATATCTGCCTCAGATATTTTGGGAGTTTTGTTTGTGGTGCTCATGAGAGGGCTGGGAATCTTTGGGAATCCTGTAATTTCATTGACTTTTGATTTTTTTTGAGTGTCACGATTTCATTAGGAGTTTATTATCATCATTCATTCATTCTATACATAGTGAAGGCTCTTAGTGTGCCAAACCATGCAGTCCAAGTGCACTAAACGCAATATGAAACAAAAGTGGCAGTTAAGCTAACTCGCCTTGATGAAAATCACTGACCAAACAAGACAAGAGAGTGTGAGAGTATGCAGTTTTTGTATTTGAAAAGTTAAAAGTATTTTTCACTCTGGATATTCCACAGTCCTCACTGTAAACAATCTCTACTGGAACTACTTTCTACCAAAGGAAGTGAGGTCTGTGAATTTTGACACAAACAAGGGACTTGTGAAGAGTTTCTCAAGTTTTAATTTGTAATTTCTGGTGTGTAACATTGAGAAATGGAATATAATATTCATAAGTATGTTTTCATTAGTCACCTAAAAATCCCCTAAATACATAAGAATCATTTTTGTTACCTTAGAATGAGATATTTTTATCTACAGAGAAAGAGGGTCCATGTTGAACCGACCTATTTCTACAGTAGCCAAGAGCGGACAAACCAAACACTGGCTGTAGAGAGGGCCTTACACACAATGAGCAACTACACTGCTACATGCCACTAAATCCTACAACAAACAAAACAGAATTTACCATCATTTTACTGAGGTATCAACACACGCTTTCGGAGGTGGAGATCTCCAAACCTGTGATCATAAGCTGGCCAGACACCCCACCAAGGTTAGAAACAAAACATTTCTCCTTTTTGGCGATTAACTGACACTTTGATGACGATGATAAATGAACGATTTCCAATAATTCCCATGTAAGATTTTCCAGTATTTAAATTTAATATCAGAATTTTTAGAATACTTTTCATTTGTCCAACCTCGAACATCAAATCTTCACTGATTCCTTCTCAAATATGAAGATTTTCTATTATAAATTGAAGATCTTTGGGTTGTGGGCTGTTGGTTGAACAAAAAAAAGCTAATATGTCCTTGAGATGAAGAATTCTATAAAAAAAAAATTAAAAAATGTGCAATTTTCGGACAGTTTATAAACCAAACAATTAATCAAAAACTATTTTTAACAGATTTAGTGACAGTGGAATGAGTCATTAGTTGCAACCATACGTATCTCTTTTGTGAACAGAACAGAACGACTCCTAGAATAGACGTAGGTACCCTCATGGCACTTTGAACCACATGTGGTTTGGTGTGTATGTGTGCGTGTGAGAGAGTCTAGTCATACCTCAGCTAGGAAGAGCATCCTGTTAATTCTCTACACATTAACAGATCGTCAAAACCAACCACAACAACCTGTTCAGAGCTTTCACAATCACAGTACGCGACCACTGCCGGGAAAAAAGCTCAACACCACCTGGTTAATAAACATGATTGTGGTGTGTCTTTTCCGTAGTGATAAAGCCATGAATAAGCCATTAAGTTAATGTCTGTCACCCAATAATGACCTCCTCATAAACATTAATTAACTCTCTACCCTCAGAGATGACCTCACCACCACAACCACTCATATCACACAAAAAAGATCTTCTCAGCTCTGTGTGTTATAGGCCTAAATATATGGTCAAAAAGTCACGTTGCCATTATTTTCTTACATCTGGAGAACAAGATGTGAAGGCCAGAGAAGCTCCCTCAGAGCTACAGTTCTTCATTATAATGCTGTTTGTCACACATTTGACCTTTATCAAAACATTGTGATTTAGATATTGCACTGGGCCATATTGCGGTTTTGATATTGTATATATATTATATATGTATATTGTGTTTTTTCTCATTTGTATCATTGTAAGGTGAATGTAGTTGGATTTTCAACTATTTGTCAGTCAAATAAGCAATCTGAAGATTGTCCTACTGAATTTGTACAATTTATAGCCTAAATTTGTCAAACAATTTAGAGATAAGAATTTTAACCAAAAATGAAATCAATCATTAGTTGCAGCCCTATGCAGATACTTTACTCACTGTGAGGTCAAGACTCACTGGTGGATTAAACCTCATGTGAGAATGATAAAAGAACGAGGGGACAAAGAAGGGATGGGAGTTGTAACGGCATTGAGAACCAGACCCACTCACCCTTCCTCTCTCTCTGCATCTGTCCTGGGTGAGACGCTTTCCCTGCTGGTGTACAGTAAATTAATGGGAGGAGCACAGTGATGTAAATGGTTTATTCTCTGGGTTATCTACTGTGTAAAAATGAGCACCATAAATTTCCGACCTCTTCCACTCATGCTTCACATGACGGTGACATAAAAGACAGGGCGCTGCTCTGCGCTGGAGGATACTGGCCACTGAAACACATTAAACCCAGACCTGCAGGAGGTGTGTGTGTGTGTATATTTGTCTTTGTTAACGCGGATTACCTGGCAGTCTGGATTCTCTTGGCCCTCCAAGAGAGAGCAGGGTTGTAGTGGAGTGGGTGTGTGGTGCCGGAGCCCGGGCGGGTCACCAAGTTGTAGGGCGACCTGAAAACTCGCTGAGAAGAGGAGGGGCTACGGTGGGAGAAGAAGGCGGGACCTGAGGACAGCAAGGATGACAGATCAGTATGAAAGTCTGCAATGAAAATCTGATCACGCACACAAACAGACGCAGTAGTTAAACATCCAGTCGGTAAGTGAACAAACGCACATATACTCATCATTCTGAAAGCACAAAACTGCACATACACACACACAGACGCACACACAAGTTTGTCTGAGGACTCTGGCAGGTGTGCTCTTTAATAAGCTTCACATATAAAAATGAGAGGGAATAACAAAGGCAGAATTTTTATGAGCCTAATAAATCATATCCTCTGTCTCTTTCCTCGCTGCCTTCATCCCTCCTGCCTGGTCTCCCTCCCTCCTTCTCACTTTAAGTCTCATTCGTTATATCATTTTACAGATCCATCAGAGAAGAGGCGTAAGAGTAGAGAGATCGGAATAGAAAAAAAAAAAAAGAGGACTAAGTGTTTTTATTTATTTATTTATTTATTTGGCTGTGTATCCATCATGTTGTTTTATGATGGCCTATGCTGGCTGACGTACTCGCACGCAGAATAGCATTTGCATTGTGGGTTGTCTAAGTCCCTGTTTACATCAGTTTACTAAGATCAGAGACTACATGGGCCAGGAGCCCTGTAGGTACATTGTGAATCCAAGTTCTAATCTCGTGTTCCTGCAGTAATTGATCGGTTATCTATTGGTATATGCCAAATACATTAAAAATTTATTATTAATTATAATTATTTTTATTTTTCATGTACATGTTACAACCAACTCACTCCTCCTACTACCATAGTAGGAGGTGTGTGTTTGGATGTAAGTTCAGGCATATGTTTACAGCAGGATGTATGAGAGTTACAGTACAGGGCTTGAAACCAACTCTTATACCACCTTCCAAAAAAATCACGAAGGGGAGCGCTAACATCGCTCCAGAGCAGCCATACTGCCGAGGCTGCCTGCAGACATTTTTTGTTTATCGGCCTGGTGAGCGCAGGCATCAGCCGGTGCCGAGTATCTCCAAATGCCAGATAATCGTCCCAATTAATCGTCCGATTGATTGGTCTATCACTAAATTATACCGTTACCTCTGTTGTCTCTTCCAAATGAAGCTGAAAGTAAGTTCATTCCAACTCAATTTAGCTTCAACCAAAGATCCACATATCTCTTCCACTTTTCCTATTGAGCACACGAATATCAAATACATTATTCAAATCTTTCTTTCAAATTAGTCTTGTGTTTCTTGACCCATCTGACTTCCTTTAATGATGTTCCCAGATCTCAGCAATTTATTTGATGTATACAAAATTATCATTACCAATAGACGTAGAGGACAAGCTGACAGAAATACAATCTGAGATGTAGTAAACCACAAATATTCTTATAACCAAGCTTCCACGGACATGGATTAAAAGCTTTGTGTACAATACATATGTAAAAGGGCTTTTATAAATTCATTTGCCACAAGCTTCATGGTACTTCATGAAAAAGGTAGAAAACCTTCCACTACTAGAGTGTGAAAAGGGAGATTTAATGCAACATGAATCAGTTGCTCACCGTATTCATTTAAATTATTCCACCCCCCAAAAAACCCCTCTTGCATGTCATTATCTGCACTACCTCTTCCCCTCCTACAAATCATTCACTGTGGTGGTCAGTGACAGCACTCTGTCTTCCTAATGAGTAAAGAAAAGACAGAGTGAAGAGAGGTGTGAAAAAGGGATAACAAATGAGTTTATACCCCCGGTGAGGAGCTCATTTCCTATCACCTCTTTCACAAGTCTTTAATTGCCAATTGTCAGGATTGTCGCCGTTTTAATTAGCGTCCAATAATAAACCGTGACCACGAGGGTCGTGGTGACAAACAATAAAATGATTCGATTTCCACTTCTACACATTCTAGCTTCTCTCTCTCTCTCTCCACTCCTCCCCCTCACTCTTCCTCCCCCCAGGCGCTGGTTTCATTTGTCAGCCGGGATGCAGCTCTGGATCAGCTGGAGAATTCATCTCAGACAAACATTTACTGTTGAACAAATCACTGCGAGCTGGGGGGGCTGCAGGGATACTGACTGCATGTTTAGGACGCACACGTACACAAAAACACACACGCACATACACACACGGTGTCTTGCACATGTACACTTGTAGAGTACATGACATGTACATATGAAGGTTCTTTATAGGGTTATAATTCTATGTTATACCATGCCTTTACCATTCTGCCTGGCTGGCAGGTATCCATTAAAACTGTGCAACAGGACACCTGAAACATAACAACACGTCCGCTTGATGCTATGTTACCTGATTATAACTTTCACCAAAATGCACTCTTTTGAGTGAAACTGACTACAAACAAATTTTGAACAATGTAAGGGGTCAACAAGGATTGCCCGCTTGCCCAAGGCAAGTAAAATGCCATGTCGGGCTAGTAAATCTAGCAACTAACTTGAAGAATTAAACATGTTATTTCAGAAGCTGATGATGGAAGTAGCTAAGGAGTGAACGATCTCGCTTCCTTCTCCATTGAGAGTTGCAATTTCACAGTTTGCCACAAGTTTGACGGCAAGCGGATAAATTTAGGTAATTATTCAAAGCAGCGTCAAGTTTCTGAAAAATGCCATGACAAGAGCAGAGAGTATTGCATGGCAGCTAAGAGGTTCTTGCTGTTATTTGATAAAACTCCAATAAATAAAACTAGTTGTATAATGGCAAGTAAAAATTTACTTAAGTAGATTTCTGACCCATTTACCCGACTGCAGGGGGTAAAAACACTAAAACAGTGAGTCCTATCCCTCTGCGCAAATGTAGGTTTTTCCTGCATGCCTCTGCAACGTGTAACGTTACTGGCGCTGATGAAATTTACTCCTTAGGTATATAAATGTGATACCTATTTGATAAAAAGAAGTCTGACAGGGTAAGAAACATGAGTAGTCAGACAATCAGATGCATTTTAAATAAACCTCTAGGTTAACTTAACTTATTAGAAGAGAAAACTAAGGCAAATGGTAAAACCACTGCCCACTTTAAACTTTAACTTTAAATATATAATATAACTGAGCTTATTTAGAGTCTTTCTGATCATGTTTCTTACTGCTTGACTTTTTAGCAATGTTACCTTGTTCCCAGATCTCAGTAATTACTTTAGTGTGTACAATGTTTTCAGAGCTTTTATGATGGTCAAAACTATGGAAAGAAAATAAATAAGTCCTGATTCTGATTTTTGATATCAATACAATGCTACTGATTTCAACCACATAGCTAGTTCTGTGGGTGAAAAGTGCGTGTTGGGTTATGAAAGTGAAACCTAGTAAAAAGAGGAGAGAGTCAGAACAAGAGAGGGAGCAAGAGAGAGTATATGGGTGGAGGTAGGGAGGGGGTTTATACAGGATTAGTTGCCTGGCTTGTAGTCACTTTTTCTCCCACAATCCATCTGTATTGTAGTCAGAGTTATTTGGGCGTCCTGGCAGATGACAAATAGGGCTTGTCAAAGGTGCTGCCATGATTCCCACCAAGCAGCCTCGTACACCCCCCTCACACCCTCCCCCCAGCATCCCTGACCTGCACCTCAATCTGCCTCTAAACCCTCGTTCCAACATCGTGACACCCACCGTGTCCACGACGGTGTCACACAGCTTTTCCACCTTGGCTACTGTTTAATGACATCTATAGTGAGCTGTACTGTTGAGGAGTATCCCTCAGTGTGTGTGTGTGTGTGTCAGCAGGGATGGATGGACGGTGTTGCTCTGATTGTAAACCACTGCAGGTTGTGTTGGTTGAGTGGCTCTGGGAGCAATGGGGTCTCAATCTTCCACTATAGGACCATGACCAATGAGCATGTGAACACACACACTCAAACACACACTTACTCACACATATACACCTGGGGTCTCAATCTTCCCTTAATAGACCTTTGACAGTGGCCCGCCTTGCAGTGTGGGGGGAGCGAGCCGAGTGGTGGCCTGTGCTGTGAAGACACCGTTTGCAGACGCATGCAGCTCGCACGCCGTCCATCCATCTCTCGCTGACTCACTGCTGTGAATCCACAGATAATCTACTCTAGTCGCCACACGCTGCACACGTGGCTCCTTCTGCAACTAGCCTGCTTTCTAGCCACACATTAAAGGGCTGGTTCAATATTTTCTCACTCTAGTGGAATCTATCTATCTATGCAGATAGTTTTGGCTTTATTGGCTCAAGTTTTGATATATCTGTTTCCGTTCCCAGTGCAATAGGGCTGAGAGGAGACAGCTCCGATCTGCCAGATCAGTATTAGCTCCTGATTAAGCAAAAAGGGTATCAGCCACTTGTGTGATCAACATTAAATAGTTTAATTCAGGGTCGCAAGTTTGGATTCTTTTCATTATTGATAGATCTGCCGATTGTTTATTCAATTAATCATTTGGTCCATAAAATTATGACTGTTTGAACCAGCAAAAATATTATTTATTGTGTAATCAGTGAATTGTGGCATTTTTAAAAACATAATGAATTACTGTCTGCTGGTCGACTAATCAATTCACTGTTTCAGTTTCTTTGTTCCTTAGCAGAAACACCCAATTTTGTAATCAGTTACATTCATTCAGTCACAGCAGTCTTCATGTTACCTTCTATAAAATTGAGTTCCATGAAATGAGGTATGTACAGATTTTATTAAAAACAGAGCACTGGTGCTCAGGATCGGCAGATATCAGAATTTGTTGCAGTCAGATGTTGGACAGCACTGAAAAATGACATAAAAAACATTCTACAGTGACATATTTTCCTAGAATTGTTGTCCTTGTACTGGATAATTCATAGACCTCAATACAAACAGACATCTTCAGAGCTACATTCAACAGTGGTAATTTGACAACTGCCTGGAAACAGTGAATATGATACAAAGAAATCAAATCAGACAAGAAACAAGAGCTTACTTTGAGAATAAAGAGGCAAAGATTACAGTTGATAGTTTGGGAAATAATTTTAAACATCCATCATTCTACATTTACCTAATGTACTTCCTGGAGTTGTGAATTAGGGATTTTTTATTGACATATACTCGATTTTGGTTTTCCCAGGAAATTAAATGGGTGAAATAATCTGGGTAAAGAGTTCACATACTGTCTGATTATCTCACTGCTTGTGTTTCTTGCACCGTCTTCTCTTAATCGCAGAGATCTGGGAATATGGTGACATTGCCTACTTTGGAGAGTATAATGTTATCAGAGTTGTTACAAAGTTACAAGTTGTAATATACTGTAATTATCCTTTAAATGATATTTTTTCAAATCATTTCACCTCCACTGTAAAGGAGTGTAGGCAGAAATCAGACAGATATCCAGGCAAAATAAAACCATGACAGTCTGCATGGCTAGAGGCCACTAAATGGAATTTGGGTGAGCAAACCCTTTAAAACAAAATCCAGGGTTAATGTTTTCCTCATTTCTCCTCTCTGTGATATAACTGGTCTGATCCTCTCCTGTTAGTCCAACTGAGGAATCCCCTCAAAACTTGACAGATCACTAATGTAGATGCTGCTTTATCAACGTAAAGCGACAGATGTACCATCACATAAGTGGATCTGGGAGTGCTGAACTAGAGTCACATCCCTAAGATGACTGAGCCTCGTCTAAGCAGTGTGGAATAAACTTTGACTAAAGTTGTCTGCCACTTCAGAGCTTTGATAACTTTCATGCTCTGTATCTCTCTATCCTCAGCCCTCTGACTGAGGCTACTGACAGGCCACTGCACCGCACCTCCCCTCCTCCACCCTCTTAGGGATCCCCCCAGTGATCCCCATCCATACCTGACGGCTAATTCCAGGGAACAGCGGTCTCCGTTTGCCCCCTCCCTGGGACGACCCGATGGATAATAAATCTTATTATTGACAGTGCCTGTTCCCCCTGCCATCCCATGTCCCCGTCCCCTGGGGCTCATCTTCTGACTCCCACTGCTCCAGCGCTCTTACAGAAGACAGCGGTGCCATGCTAACATCAGACTTAACAAGGGAGTTACCACAATTTAATAACCCAGTGTAAGCCAGCGTGGTTATGATAATATGATCTCTGCGTGTCTGACACCCAGTGATACTTTCTGACAGACTACGAAGAGATGTCAACATAGTTTGATGTCCCACCCTGCCAACAAAGAACTGCGTTCCACGGCCTTAAAAATACTGCATCCCATAACTCATGGGAGTATATCATGTACTCATAGACTATGACTAGAATGTGAGCTTTGCAGGAGATGTTGCATGTGAACGAGTTTATCATGTTCCAGGAAAATTAAGGAGGACAGACGAGTTAATAAAATGTTCATACACCTCCATATACCAATCCTCAATAAGCAAACCTGTCTGTAAAGTCTCATAGTGTACCTCGTTGACAAGGTAATTCCCTTCACTGCTGCAGGATGTGGATCCAGTTATTATTCCGGACCTGCTGTCAGGGTCCAGATGTGTGTTTAATGTGACATGTAGAGGCGTGATGGATATGTAGTATGGATAATTTGGTCAGAACTACTGTAATATAGCTGGGGAGTTAAGTTTCTGTTAGCCACTGACATTTAACACTGCAAATATAATAATTCAATATTAACAGTCGATTTAAGCTTTTATTGGTTTGGTCCCTGACCTTTGCCGCTGTTTCTTGTTACTGATCAACCAACACAAAGATATGAGGTAGTTAGAGTTTTTTTTTCAATGTAAAATTTTCCCAAATGTCACATTCACTACGCTCAGTACATAGCAGTCCCAGTTCTATCAAGAGACTCAAAAAGATCCCTTAAAAATTGATTGTATATGTCACAAGTCACAATTGTACTGTTTGTCATATGGCTGCAATACTATAGATCCGTTATGTGATTACCATGTGTAGACTACGTCTATAAAATTGCCCATTTAGCTAAAAGAAGTAGATTATTAGATAATTATCTGTGGGTTCATCGCCACCAGGGACACCTTTAACATTACACAGTAATTTGATTTAATTTCAAGATTAAAAATAATGTGCACTAGAGCTTTAGGTTACAGTACATGTTCTTTGATTCCTTTAAGTAATACTCCATATGACCTTTATTCATTCCTGCAGACTAAAAACAGAACTGCTTTCAGAGAAGCGGTGTTACTGTAAGTGTGATGACAGACAGATGGCTTAACATTAATCAACTGCTCTTCAGTTCTGTACTGTGTCATGACCAAATTAACACTTGCCTGCAAGTTAGACGCCAGAGAATAAACAGTATTATGTTTAAGAAAGTATTTTTGTTCTGCTACACTCTTTTAGGAGAGTACTCATGGGCTACACTGGTGTGTATGTAGATGAAGAGTTGACACGGACTGACAGGCTGATGGCTGTGTGGGGCCAAATACTGACACAGGAGGCCCCCTTGTGCGTGCCATCAGCTGTCAGCCAGTGTGGTGGTGATGTCACCACAGAGAGGCGTGTTCAGAGTGAAGAGAGTGTTTTGGGACGGAGGGTGGTGGTAGTGATGATGGGGGGAAAGAAGGGGAGGGAGCTACTGGCTTGTGGCCTCGTCCATCATCACGGTGGAGCCATCAGCTGTAACATATACCAGCTGACCCAGAGAACCCCAGGCTGACCAGGGGAGGGGGAATTCTTCCACCCAGCCTCACACGCTGCCAAATGCAAACACAAATACATGCTGGTAGGTTGCTGCTATGGCTACGCTATATATAGTAAATAAATTGGATAGCTTTTGTAATTCACCAAAGCTATTAAATTAAGCCAAGAAAAAAATATTAACATAAATAGATGTTAACCGAACCACAAACTCTCATTTAGTACATTTGTATTTGTGTACGTACTAAACAAATGAGATACAACATAGAGATGTTAGTAGTGGTCATTTTGAATTCTGGATAGAGCTAGCTGTTTCCCCTTGCGCCCAGTCTTTATGCTAAGCTAAGCTCATCACCTCTTGGCTTTAGCTTCAAAGTTAACTCAGATATTAACCTTGCGAGGCAGCTGGACTCACAAGATCACCAAATCATGAGATCTCACAAGAATCCATGGTGCCAGGCTTCAAGCCATGAACTTGTGTCCGAACTACAGTGGTTTGAACCAATCAACGTCCTTTGAGAAACTACTGGGAGCTACAGCATGAGCTACGGGCATGGTTTAATGCTAGGTGCGTGTGGTGACGTGTGTGGTTAGTGGCTGTTCAAAAACAACGGCGGCTGTTAAAGTGGTTAGCATAGAGGCTGCTACCATCAGTTTTATCAATACTAGAGTATTCCTTCATTGAAAGAAGAGCAAAAAACGGCACCGGAGGCTTCAGTAAGAGTTTGACTGAATGATATAGTTTGTTGATTGGATTGGTTGAAGTTCAACCGTGATAGATGATGATAGACAGATGGTTCTTCCAATTAGCTGCCAAGTGCCTGGCCTTTTCCAAATGGTCTGGCTCAGTCAGGATACTCAGATACATGAGGGGGAGATCGATCTTCTCATCTACCTCCCAGGAAGAAAGTGAAATGGCATATTTCTCAAAATGTCCAGTGGGTTCGGGGTGGTAGATATAGCTTTACAAAAGGTTTCTATGGTTTATAATCGTGATTGAACAAATCTAATGTTTGAATCAAAACAAAATTTAAAGCAAATTTTATTGACTGCCATGCGTATTCAGCATTAAACTTACATAATTAGATTATGGGTCTATATATTCTTAAAAACTATATCATCTTAATCAAATAATAAAACAATTTCCACGTGTTAAGAGCACAATCCAGGTCTAAGTATGTTTCCAATTGTTGAATGATATGCAAGGAGACTTGACAACATCCTTGATGAATAATTAAATGATATTAGCCCTTATGTGTGCTTTTCCAGAGTAGCCATACGCTCCTGTAGCCATAACGTACATCAATAACGTAAATAAGACATGATGAAAACATGCATTTACTTTGAACTCAACCTTGACCCTGACCCCAAACCCGATAGCTGACAAAATCTTTCATGGCGATCAGGACTCCGTCAGGTTGCAATTCACCATGAACATTTCATGTATGTCCCATGACGTGTGTCACACACACAGCGTCGTGCTTGGTCAAAAGGATGACTATGGCTGTCAATCAGCAGATCCCATTAGAAGCATCAAGAGGAAGAGCCTGGGGCTTTTCCCACTTAAGGATTGCTATTATTACATACGTATGTGTTATATGTTTGTGAGTATAGAGAGTGTGTGTGTGTTTGTTAGAGAGTGAAGCGTGTCTCATAAAATCTTTTCCAAGTGTGACTGGGGCACTTGAAGGTTAAGTGAGTGCATCCCTAAAGGGCAACACAAGATTCCATAAGGGATGTGAACCTTTGCCCCCGAAAGACACACATCAAGACCCCCGAGCAAGAGGGCGGGGTTGGGGCAGCAGAAAGACATTCTTTTGTATTTACTGTTTCAATTTTTACTTATTTTTTTTAAATCTGCTTGAGTCTACTCAACTCTACATTTGATACTTTTAGCTAAATTTATTCAGTTTTTTAATTAGCTATTTCAGTATCTAGAGCTTTGACAATATTACCATTTGGTTTTAGCTTATATGAGAGACAAACAACAACAATATCCGCTAATATATCAATATCTAATTTCTTTTTTCCCCAGTAATTCTTAATTTTCTATCAGTCTCAGTGTGTTCTGGTCCCACTGCCAATCAGACTTGTCCTACTCTGAACTGTGTTACCGTTTTGTTGAGAAGTGTTGTTATTACATCCAGAAATAGTATGCGACTTGGATGTCTTGGCTGACAACATTCTTGCACTGGAATAAAGTAATATTGAGAAAGAAGAGCTGGTGTGTGAACCTACAGCATGTTAGTTGACTTTGTTTCATCATACTGAGTGATGGGTTGAAGACACATGCAGGACCCTGCAGTACTGTTTGTCAGTCACCACACACACACGCACAGGGAGCAGAGGTGGCTCAGTGGTGTAGATTTAAACCAGAACTAAGGTTCTGGTTGCAGATGCCAGAGTGGTGCACATCCATTATGCTGCTGATTCTTTTGGGCCAGTGAGTGATGGACCCTAGTCAGCCGGTCGTACACCGGCCCTCAACTTCAGTTTCAGCCACTGTGTGAGAGACAAGGGGGTGATGTACAAGCCCACCGGGAGACACCCAAGCATCGAAAATGTGTCATCGTGTTAAGAGAAAAGGGGGGTTGAGCATGGTCTATGAGAGCGGGGACGAGGGTGTCGAAAAAAGAAGCGCTGCTCACAAGGAGGTTTCAGGTGATCTTTAAACTGGAATGTACGCAGTGGCACATCTTTCAGGGGATAAAGAGCAGGCTAAGATACAGCTGCACACATTTCAAGGTCAGGGAACGAAAACATAGGCATAGTCAGCTCGCCACTTATCTCCTACACTACCAGGCCATCAACGTCATTTAATCCTTTAAGTCAATTACGGAAGATTTTTGACTCCTTTTTTCAGTATTTCCTGATGTTTGACAACCAAATGATAATTAATAAAGAAAATAAATCAGCAGATAGTTAGAGCTCTACTTTAATCCATGTGGATTCTGCAAAGAGAGAAAATCCAATGATATTCATTAGATTCAAAAAGGTCCAGTGTGTAACATTTTGGAGAATCTATTGGCAGAAATACAATATAGTATTTATAGGTATGTTTTCATTAGTGTGTAATAACCTGAAAATAAAAATGGTTGTGTTTTTGCTACCACAAAATGAGTAATTTTTATCTACAGAGGGAGCGGGTCCTTCATAATCTGCCATGTTTCTACAGTAGCCCAAAACGGACAAACCAAACAGACAATAGATAGGGCCTTTCGTGTTTTTCGCTGGTTTTGTGGCCATCACAGTTTCATCTACCTACACACTTCAAACGGGAAGGTGATGTAAGGATATTGCAATCAGCAACTATGCTGCCAGATGCCATTAAATTCTATAAACTGGTTCTTTCAGGGAAGATTATGGTATTTTAGACAATAGTGTGTTTTTTTAACCTGTTTCAACATGACAGTGTCCCTGTGCACAAAGTCTGCTCCATGAAGAAATGGTTTCCCCAGTTTGGTGTGGAAGAACTTAACTGGCCTGCACAGAGCCCTGACTAAACCCCGTCTAACAACTTTAGGATGAACCAGAACACTGACTGTGAGCCAGGCCTTATCAGTGTTGGATCTCACTAATGGCTGAATGGCTGGTTCCTTGGGGAATCTTGGGGAAATCTTAATGTTAAAGAGTGGAGTATTAAGAGCTGTTATAGTAGCAGATGAATGAATGTGGCTTGTGAATGAAATGTTAAATAATCACATAAGAGTGTAATGTCCGTGTGTCCACATACTCTTGCAGTGTATCAATAGGGGTGCATTTTAGATGTCTGTATTGCATACTTCATTACTCACTGAGGAGCTCTGATCAGCTCCTTTTTATTGGACCCTATAGCCTATAAAGAAATTGGAAAAAAGAGCTTTTATGTTTACGGCTTCTTTTGATTGGAATAATTTATCTGCACAGTCCATTGTTGTCCCCATGTGGTTTATTTAAGAAGGCTTTGTTGTCTTATCTAAAACCCAAATTGATTGTGGTCTCCTTATTGCATGATCGCTTTTATTTCTTGTGCTTGTTAGCTCTCCTGTGATTGTAATTGTTTAGTTTTAGTTGTTTGTTTTATGCAGTTTGATTGATTTTGTGTTGTTTGCTGGTTGCTCTATTCTTTCGTGCAGCGTTGTGCTACTGTGGTTTGTATTATGTTTTTTTTTATGTTTTTGTGTGTTTTTAAAGGGCCGCCTTGGATCATCATTCTAAAAGGGATTCATCCTTATATATAATACATTTTACTTAAAAAAAGTATCATGCTGATAATGAAGACTTAAATTACTCTCTATATATGTTACCTCTTTGTTTTTGTTACTTGTATGGGCTCTGACAGCCTTCCATCTGAGAGTGCCATATATATATGACAGCATTTGACGACAGCATTAGAATAAGAAGGAGGCCTCTCGAGTAGCTGTAAAGGTTTGTGTGTCCAATAATATATATATATATATATATATATATATATATAACCGCTTTATATATAATATAGTATAGATTTACAGATGACTCTTGGCAGTGATGCTGATATTTGACCTTTTGAGTCTTGATGTAATTAAGAGGGCCTGCTGGAATAACTACACAACTTATGTCTGAAGGTTCACACTGGCCCCGGGCCATGGTCAAATAAGTAACAGGGGGGCCTGGCTATTGACATGGTACTGCATTTACTGGGGTGAAAAGTGAGGGTTCAGGGGCTAAAGGTCAGGAGGGAGAAAGGAGCATGATGGCGTGATGAGGGACAGTGAAGTCTCTTGTCGGCTTGGGCGCTAATTTGGTTAGGGCAGGGGGCCAAGAGGTTTTCATTCCACCCTTTCTGATCCTTTAGAAAACCAGCAGGTGCTCTGTAGACAACAGTCCCCTCCAACTACTTTCCTTTCTCTTCCTCATCAACTGCTCACCAGAAATTGGTCATTTTCTGCTCACACCAAACTTTCTTTTTTTTAACTCAGCCGTGGGCCCTTTCTGTAATAACTCAAGAGTTGTTACTCTTCATGTCTACATGCGTGTCCTTAGCTCTATCTGCCCTTCTCTTGCGCAGCATCTTCACCCACCCACAGGCCCCTCATTCCGTGGTGGCATTCTGGATGCAGCTGCCAGGGCCTAATTGGTCCCTTTGGGCCAGGGAAGAGCTGGCAGCCCCGTTAAAATGCTGATCACAACCAGGAGGAGTGGGCATCTGCTCGGAGCGGACACCGCTGCTGAACCGCTGGCACAGTCCGCTCACAAACACATACACAGAAGCATATGTACTAATAAAGGTCCTTCAAAGTCACTACAGATCTTGGCATAACAGCTGAAAGCCTCAGTTCAATAACGTTAAGATTAGACTAACAAAGTCATTCTTTACATGAAGTCACGGCAAGACTACATTTATTGTCCTGCCAGTTAGTATAAGACTAGTAACTTGGAAGTTCATCTTTAAAAAAGGCAAGCATTCGGTGCATTTTCCAAACTTAATAATTACATTTGCCTTAGGAAAGTTAAGTATCTTGTTGATACTTTGTATCCCATCACCAAGAGACAAAGCTGACAGACTCACAAAAATACCAGCTAACTCTGGTTGGGTGACAAAAATAACTCAATATACAGTTTGTTTCATTGTAAAAGACCTGTGTTTTAGAGCCTGAACACAGAGCACCCCTCCCTGTTTATTCAATTGAGAATCAGGTTTCGAATTGAGAATCAATTCTGAATCGAATCGTGACACCAAGAATCGGAATCAAATCGAACTACAGGTTTACCAAAGACGGCATAAATTCATAACTGTGACTGTCATGCCAGTTTGGTTCATTATTTTTTTTTTAAGAAGTCAAATTTTATATCTTTCATTATCCTTCAATTACAACTAAGTTGCACATTGTGACTTGGTGGATGGATCCAATAATGTGGACCTGGAAGTATAACTGAAGCTTCAAAATTTTAGAACGGATAATGTTGAAAATAATTTGGAATTAAATTGTGGTAAAATCATGGAAATGCATTTCTGTTGACATGAGTCAGAGCCGGTTCATTAGCTACACAATCCTCATTATTGTAGTAATTCAACACACGTCGCTTCAAACTGGTAATTCATATGTACAAACTCATTAAAGCAAGAATGCACTGAAATACAACCCTCACTGTGAGAGAGATAAGTGAGGAAATAGCAGTATGGTAATCCTCTCAAAAAATAGACCAGGGGGTCATGAACCTCAAGCACACAAGCTAAACTGTAAGAGAGGAGACATGCTATAAAGTATCACATGTACGGATGCAGACATGCAGGCATAGGATGGGCTGCTGTAAAAAGGAGGTGTTAGCAGGAGGCAGTCATCTAAAGTTTCTGTGCAAGAAAAGGAGACAGAAACAGGATGGAAGTATGTGACCTGACCTTTTAGTTTAATCACAGTATTATGTGATGGAATATAAACCTGACATAACGACACGAGACTTGATAGCTTCTGTGTTACTTATAGCAGGTTACAGAATTGTGCTTACCTGCACAATGCCTCCATCTTTCTCTCATAAAACATGATTTTCTTCATTAAATTGGCGAAAATGTAATTTTCTTTTTAAGACCTTATCAGAAGATTTCTGTTTAAGATGGCAACATATAAAGTCCTTACTCACTTTTCTATATATTCTTTGGATCTACAGACTTGTTAGTTACATACCACAGAACACGTGTTAGTTACACGTGTTCTATGGCATATACTACTGCAACACGTTCTCCTTCCAAACAAATACTGCCGCCCAGCCAGCCAAAGCTTTTGACCGTTGGTCGTAGTTTGGGCACAAAAATTACTTAGTACACTAAGTACATGAATAAAATGTAAATTACGTAATGTTATGCCTGTTAACTTAGGTACTATACTAAGAAATCATTTACTTTCAGTTTCGCATGGGACATGAAGAGCAGTCTCCTGCAACTCACGGCATCTGAAGATAAAAAGAGCTCATTCTGAGGTAACAAAAACACAAACGTTTCCTATATTCAGGTGATTATACACTAATGAATATACCTGTACATATTATGTGCCATTTCTGGCAATAGACCCTCCTAAATGTTACACACTGGACCTTTAAAGGGTGGGCTAGAGGCACATACCTGATGCTCTATGCCTCGTCTGACGGTGGACAGGTTAACACTGATAATCATTTTAGGGTGGAAAAGGAAAAAAAAAAAAAAACACATTAACTTGTGGTTTTCCTTACTTTCACTAGGTTATCACTATTCATTTCCATTATTTATATTAGAGTTTATATTGTTGATGGCAGCCATTTGGCAATCAGCCCAGCATTACTGTCATCGAACGAGACGGTCAATGATATCAGTATGTGTCTCCACTGAGACAGAGTGAAGTATTTAACGGATAAGCCCCCCCGAAGACAGGACACAAATTAACCACACACACCACAGGCATACACACATGTGACGCGCACACACACACACACACACACACACACATACAGAGAAGCCCCCTGGACAGGAGACAAATTAACCACTTCCCACAGAGCAATTCACAAGGGAGCAGGGGACAGTAAACGGCAAATGATCAATATCGCTTTCTTCGGGAGCGCCCACACAATATTAGCCCCACACGCAGATTCAACACAAGTGCATGTGCAAACACAAACACACACAAACATGTGTCCAGGGGACAGTAGATCAACATATTTTAGGCCCAGAAGAGGACAGTTTGAGCATGTTGTTCCTGTGTGACTGAGAAAGTCTTTGTGGTTGTGATGCTCTTGTCCCAGATAGACAAGCGGCTTTCTACCCCCACCTCTCTCTTTTTTTTTTTTTACTCCTCTTTAACTCTGAAGCTACAATGACAGGAGACAAACTAGCTATTTCCCCCAGAGCAACTCACCGGGGACAGCAGAAAATGAACTGCCCCAGATCAATACTGTACTCTCTCTCACAGTCACTCTCTGCTCTCCTGCACAGATACACAGCAAATTCTGCCCCCCCGGAAAAAGACAGAAAGAGAAATAAGAATGGGTGCGTTTGCGTGCATTAACATACAAAGTGATAATTGATAGTATTTCAGACCACAAGTGAGACTGATGAAGATCCAGGTATGCCGTATAAGACTGTTCCTGTATGTCTGCATTCATGCTGCAGACTGGCTATTTGTCATACTCTGGTTAAGGTCAACGTCAACCTGCTTACATGCAGTGTTAATACACTGCACTCAATACCCCTGCTTCCATGAATAAAACAATTTACCTGGAGCAACATGCCCACAAATAAAAAGATCCACCCACAGAAGCATAGAAATATAAAAACGCTGCAGCCCCCAGCTACTGTACAGAGTCATCTCTGGGAAGCAGTGTCTGACTTTAACACAGGAGAAATGATGATCCTGTAGTTCTACACAAGTGCTGCTCCACCACACAGATAATACTGAATATCTAATTCTTGTTCCGTCTACTGATTACTTTAAATGTACCAGTTATATATGGAATACTGTCAAGCTTATATGTTGCATAAGATGTTGATTGATCTTGTGTGCTGCTTTCCTCTGTTTCGTGTATGGAAATAATATGTATGCTGTCTCTTGCATTTGCCTTTTATCAATGGTTTAACCTCTGTTTTTGTGTGCCTGCTATGTGCTTCCCATATGTTGTCCTACTATGCTCGTACTTCTTAAGCTAACCTTGACACACTGAGAAGTAAAGTGTATTAGACGCGTTCACAGCGGTTCTAAATGACTCGGAAGCAGATCCATCTGGCTGTAGACGTTTTGAATGTGGAAGAATGTTCTGATATATTTTAAATCTGTAATTTGTTTTAATTTTTTTATTATTTTGTTCATTTTGTTAGTTTGTCTTATGTCTGCAGCCATGTTACTTGTGCTGCTGCCTGCGGAGGCCAGGACACAATATAAAAAAGGTAGGATGTTTATTTGTAGTAAATCACCTTTCTGATCAAATCCCCCTAAAAATGTTGTTTTGAGAAGGCAGTGAGTTACATCAGTAACTGAAACATTACTGCTGGAAACAGAACAGGAGCATGGCAGGAATGCATCAGCTGTAACTGCTGGCAAAGATCCCACATTTACATTACCTTGAAATAATGTTGGTCATCATCTTCCAAAAATGAATAAAGTGTCACACTGAAAAAAAAGTTTTCGTTTTAGATGTAGACACGAACGCTAATCTGTGTAAATATGTGCACACACGACTCAAATAAACCCCGGTCTGAATTTTGAGTGACAGTTTGTTGTAGCTCTGATGTGAACTGGGCCAGGAGTTCACCAGTTGCTCAGGTTGCTGAGCCAGCAGGGAACATGTGCAGAGCCCCCTCTGCAGCTCATTGGCAGGAATGCAGCAGTAGGATCTGCTGATGCACATGCACGTATGCGTACATGTGCAGGCGTGTCTTTAAGTGTGTGGGTGTTTGTGTGAGTTCTCAATCTGGCTGTACACCCTGACCCACTCACAGGTGAGTATAAATAGTACTGACCCCCCGGTTCTGGGTTTTCTTGCCAAGTCTCTGCTGGCCCGAGAAGAGGTGATGGAATCGAGACCAGCGGCCTTCTCTGTGCGGCCGCTTGCTGCAGTGTACTGACGGCCAATGTGGGATCACAGTCAAACCATTATCGCTGCCAGCAGACCACTGCTGATAACTAACCACCAGCCAGACTTTAAATTAGGAACAGACCAACTAATCATCAAGGCATCATCAAATTATTATATTTACTGATGTTAATTCTTATTTTTGTTCAGCTATGTAGTGCTGAAATGATCCGTTTATTAAAGCGGCTCAGAAAATGTGAAATGATATCACCAACAACTCCAATAATATAGTAAACTGTTAAAAGCATTTTACATCTATGCTACGCTACTTTTCTTTTCTCTGATTTTATCACTGTAAATTCTGTATCTTTGGGTTTTGGACGGTCGGACAAACAAAAAACGAGCAATCTGAAGACTTGGATACTGGGAAAATCGTGAGAGCATTTTTAACCATTTTCTTTAATTTTACAGACTAAACTTTAAAAGTGAGTTGACTGGCCATACAGCTATCTAAACACATTGAAAATCTGACGTATGCAAGTCAAACAATTGATTGACAGTTTGGTCCCTGCGGTGGCGTTTGTTGAAGTTTAATTAAAAACGCATTACAGAGGCAAAAACTGAAATATTTCTGTTCTGAATTGAAAATAGTGTCTCCTATAGTGACTCCTCGAACATTCAGTCCATTCGATCAGTATGCAGGGTCAAAGTGTTGAGCCTCAATTACAACACCAAAGATGATGACAAATACGTCATCATTGTTTTGGCCCGTAATACCAGTTATTAATATCACACCCACAGCTAATAGTCTGAGCTCCCCACCAATCGCTGCTAACCCCCTCTGCCCTCCATGCCAACCCTGCTGGCATGCTGGAAACCACCACAGCTTCCAGCGCCGGAGTTGCCATACCAAAACGGTTACACCTCCGCTACCGCAAATGCCAACGACGCTAATGCCAACTTACTGACAGTCACGCCGAGGCCACAGTGTTACTGTAAATCATACAATCCGCTTCAACTGGGAGTGCAGGAGGAAGCGAGCCACTTAATGCTGCGATCACGGTACGTGTGACGGATACACGCAGACACACAGATAAACACAAACACACCTCCCCCCAACCACACACACAGTTGAGGACTCAATTACTCTGCTTCTGTTCAGAGCAAATCTCACTAATTAAATAGGTTAAGCATTAATTATTCAACCAGTGAGAGAGACCCTTGACGAGGGTACTGACGGAGCATGGGAAGGGGCTGATGGAGGGGGGCGCAGCGTACTTCTCGGGCAATAAAACAATCCACACCCAGCGCAGCTAATCAATACAGCCCTGCTGGAATTAGCAGTTATCTTAAAGCCCTTTAACAAGAGCGTGCTGACTGACAAACACAAACAATCATCCATTATTAAATACCAAAACACAACCGAGGCCCTGTGGAGAGAGGAGGGGGGGGGC
>NW_023339674.1:1916569-1916883 GCF_004916995.1 Morone saxatilis
TGGTGGGGGGAGGGGGAGGGGGAGGGAGCCTGAATGGAGGAGAGTCGGGTGAGATTGAGGGACAGGGAGAAACAGATGAATGAAATGTAGAAAGATGGAATTAAAGGATGATGCCACTTTATTATAACTTGTTTTGTCATTTATTTGAGTCGTACTCATTGAAGTCCAGTATTATTAAAATTCACAGTAAACACACCAAAAATGTGGGTGATAATCCCTCATTGCATGACAAACTCTTCTGATGAGGCCGTTTTTCCAAATGAATATATAAATAAAGTAGTTCTCCCCCTTCTTTAACCAAGGGATTATGAAGG
>NW_023339674.1:1916974-1918682 GCF_004916995.1 Morone saxatilis
TAACTTCTCAGTTGTGAGGATTTGTTTGTTGGCTTATGTGCTACTAAACTGAACATCTTTTGGATTTGGACTTTTAGTCAAAGGTACAAACCAAGTATTCTGATGCCACCGTTGGCTTTAGGGTATTTTTATGGGCATTTTTCACTACTTTCTAATATTTTACAGACCAAACAATCAGTTCATAAAATAAAATAATGAAAATAATTGAAACTTCATTCCCTCACATTCACATTCATCCCAAACTGTTTGGGATGAACATTGGTTCTGTTGGTCTACCTGGCTGCATCTGCTCATTCTGATCAGTTCATCTGATAACTCAGTATAATTCAGTTTTATACACGAACATGAACCTATTAAAGTTTACCCTCAGAGTGTTTGACCAAAGATAAAATGAATCCTGCAGTTTGACCGTTTCTCTTAATAAAATACATGAATTACTGCATTATGTCTGTATTGTAACAAAATCATTTATTTGTGTGCAAACAAACAATAATTTTCATGTTGCTGGTTACAAACTAAACTTGAGCCCCAAGTTTTAATAAAGTGGAATTATCTTTTAAAGAGAGGAAGGAAAGCAAGTGGTTGACAGGACCAATCTATCATTCACTTTACACCTGTCCATCATGTCTCTGTGGAAGAATTTTGCACATTTATTCCCATTACAGAGAACATTATTCCTAATGGTTAAATCTGGGGGACACCTGTAGGGAGGTCATGGTGAGCTTAAGAGGCCTACCCTCTGCCTACAAGCAGGGAGGTCAGGGACGTAAGGGAAAGTCGGGGCAGTGAGCTCAGAGGTTTGCATGCCAATCATGGCTGGAGGGACACAGTCAAATACCCAGGGGCCCGAGAGAGTGGACAAAACTTTCCCCATGGGAGGGACAAAGACGTAAAGGAGAGAAAGGAAAGGAGGGGATGAGTGGTGACTGAGTGAGGAAAGGGGGTACTCAGACAGGAGGAAGGGGAGTAGTAGGGAGTGGGGGAGATAGTAGAGGGTCACTGAATAACTCATCAAGACCAGAATAGACTTTGGGGGTTCGGATGTCCAGGCCGGTATGACTGAAATGGAAAGTTGCAATGGTCAAAAAAAAAAAAAAAAACGTCAAGATGATAAGGGGTCAGGTTTCTCCTGGGGCCTCGACCTGGAGGCTGGCTCTGGGGTTAGGATGAAGAGCCAGGTGGAGCAGGCAGGATGGGGAGGGCAGTAAGACTGAAAGGGGGACAGAAAGATAGAGACATACAGAAAGACAGAAATAAAAGATAAGAGCCACACAGAATTCACTAACATTACAGGAATATGGGTCTTGGCTCCTACTTGGCTCCACCAACCAACTGAGACTTGCAGCCAAGACATTAATTAGGGGAATACGTTTAATCCCTGTGGACAGGGAGGAGGCAGAGGAATAGAGTGATGGTGCGGGTGAGCAATCACACAATGGGACTGCAGACAGAAGACCAGAAAGAGGAATAGTGTAGAGAGAAATGTACTGAAAATCACTTGTGCACTGTGGGCGTACTGTGTGGTCAGTGTGACCTCTGCAGTGATGTCACAATAACATCTATCTAATGCCTTGACCTCTTTAAAGCACTGATCCCAGTTTGGAGTAGGAGGACTATCACACTAGATGCAGTTTTGGCAGAGAAAGTATAACTGGAAAGTATAATTTCCACAATTAAATACACTTCCTACCTTATTAAAAATTCCAGA
>NW_023339674.1:1918709-1922034 GCF_004916995.1 Morone saxatilis
CTTCACTGTAAAGTCCATTCACACAGTGCGCTGGTGGCTTCAACTCTCTACATCACACTTTTGCATACTGGACCACAACTTAATCGACAGCAGCAACAAAAGCCAACAACACAACCAATGTCTTTTTCATTCAAATGTTGCTCAACTTTTTTGTGCTGTACAGAAACAAAAGTCACCTTACTAAGGTCTGCCCACTTCAAAGCAGTGAGAAAAGCAAGGACAGAAACAGTCAACGACAAAACTCCACACGTCACCCAGAGTAAGAATTCAAGTTATCGACCATGTGTCTAAACCACCATAAAGCAACCAAAGGAACTGGAATTTAATCCACAGTTCAACAGTCCACAGTAAAGCTAATATGAAGGTCCCAAAGTCAACTCCTTTGAAAGCAGATTGCATTATGTGATGAAACTGTACAGGACAATTTATAAACCTCTTAGAAATCCCAAACAAGACCAGTCATAAACCAACCCCCCATGTCAACAGCCACGCCCAGTGCCCAGATAATCCTGCCTGGCCATAATGACACCCCCCCCCCAATCAGTCACACAATCTCTGCTCTACCATGTGTCCATGCCTGTGTGTGTGGGACATAATTAACATGCCGAGCGCTCCTCAGACTCTTTGCTCCTCTTCCCACGTAAACGGCAAACCCCCAAAGATCATTATGGTAACACGTCAGTGTGTGCAGACATATGGAGAAGAGCTGGGGCAGATAGGGTTACTGTCAGAGGGTCGGGGGTACAGCAGGGTGAGGGGGGTGGGCAGCTATACCAGCAAGCTCTCCAGCTGACAAAAGGTGAAGATTTATAGAGTAGCTCCTAACGGCCCCTGACTTTCCCCTCCCTGTTACAAGAACAGACATGCTTTACGTGACACGAGACCAAAACCACACAGGACTGGCACACATTGATTCATACAACTACAGAAACAGTTTTGCTCAATGGTTCTTTAGTTTAGTGTATTTTTAACACTGCAGACATGTTATAAACGAAACTGTTGAAGGATCATTCAAGAGATTTTACCGGTTCTTGCCCATTTTTGCTCCGATGTTATAGTAAGGGAGCCCACCCTTGCTGGAAATAAAGAGAGCCTCAGCTCACATCAAAAGAAATGATTCCATGTTTCTGAAATACAATAATCTGGTTGTTACATTGAAACTCAGTAATTTACATTGAGTGCCTGTGTATATGGACGTGACTCAAATGCGCTCTTCACAGGTACAGTTTGGGCGCCAAAACCAAAATGTCTGTGTTTCCACCAGTCCAGTTTCAGTTTAGTTCAGTTTGTTACACATTATAACGGTCTACACTTCCACTGTCAAATGTTGTGGATTGTACCAATGGAACCAAACTATTTCATAGTGTTTTTTCTCATTACCCTTCTGTTGAGGTACCTGGTACACTGAACCAGGACGGCGACGTGGATCTAGAAACACCGCAGATCACTGATTTGTCTCGCCATCTGTACTCTGGTGTAGAATTTCCCAAACTCTCCTGTTTTTGTCAAGAGGCCTTTTCTCTAACAAAGTTTTTGTCCCTGTTGTAGGCTAATAAACAACCACGTACCATGTGTGCATAGCGAGGCGAGAGTCAGCTGGAGAAACGGCGGCAGAGAAGTGACTGTGAATGTGAGCCGAGCAGAAGAAAAGGTCAGCAGCAGGTTGTCAATCTAGCAGTGAATGTAAAGTGTAGGTTATAAATGCTGCAGCTTCTCAAGACCAAGAAAACTCTTTGTTGTTTTCCAGCTGCTGGAAAAGTAAAGGGGGTTAGCCCTAAAGCCCTAGTAACAACCCTGCCTACATTTAAGAGTACTGTCTGTGGTGGAAACACAGAACAGATCTAGATTTTAGGTAAGTGTAGGTAGGGGTTGGGTACGGGTTTCAGTAGTAAAAGTGTTTGGTGGAACTCGGCTATACTTTTTCAGTGTCTTGCATCCCGAGCCAATCCATGGAGAATTTTAGGTATTGAAAAAATGTGTGCTTGTTAGTGTTATTAGTATCTCAGCACCACATTGCAGATATCAGCACTAGAATAGACACATTTCCAATCTAAAGCATAAATTATTTTTAGTTTATTTCTGCAAAATACTGGTACAATCCTGAAAAAGTCCCTAAATAAGTCAACAGTTTGTCAGTGGAACAAATCATTACTTGAACTGAATAAATAACACAGAAGACGACATCAGGAGGACATTGACGTGGAAAGTCACGTTATCGTCAGCCCTTTATACCCCTATAGCTAAAGTTGGCAACACCTCCTACCCAAGCCAAGCCATTTACCAATAAATGACACCGGCATCGCCTGCCATGTGTTCTCAAATAATTAGTAGGGCTCTGCCTGCGTCCTGTTAGGTTTCTGATTTATTCAGACAGCCTGGCACATGGGCCACTCCTCTGGATACCAAGAAAACATTTACCTCCTTAACTGGGAAGAGGTCACAGTCTACTCAGGCTAAAGTTTCTGGACTCAATAGTATTGATTACACATTTCAACACATCCCCCCTCGCAGACACGCATGATAAAAGCAGCCCCTCATGACAGCAAACAGCACTGTGAGTTTATCTTGGGAGTTCAGTCAAAAAAACACTTTGGACTGTTGGAAAGAAAAAAATAATAAAACTTGTTGATTAATCTGAAACTTGTTCAGGAACAGTTATCCTGTCATTTGACCAGGTTTAGCAAAGCGCTGCAAGTGTTCGCAAGTCTGTGCGCGTCTGATAGACCAGCTAGGTACATCTGCATGATGATATGAAATGAGTCAGGACTTTAATTATGGGCAGTTGACAGTTTGATGAGAGTCGGTCGACGGCAGAGGGGCCTTACCACCCAGTTGAGAGGAGTTACTCATGTACTGTTGGTACAGGTCTGATCACTTGCATGCACGGTTCCCTTGGTCCTGAGAGGTTAATTAAAATGCCAAATGTTACCGTGCTCCTGCACAACACACCATCTTACAGGAGAAACTGAATCATTTACGCAACTGAAACAAGAAACAAAGATAAATGCATGCAGAGGTTCAAGTTACTTATTACTTCTAAATGCTAAAACATACACAGAAAACCCTGCCGCCTCTGCCTAAATCATTAAGGCAATGCAACAATTCTGGAGGCGTAATTGTGTTTGCATGTGTGTGGCACATGTTTTGTAGGGCACGTGTGTGTGTATGTGTGAGACAAATGGTGACAGATATAAAAAGAAAGGGAGAAAGAAAACCCACAGACAGAGACACAGACAGAAAGAGAAGACAGAGGTCCACCTGTTTGACACAGAGAGCCTGAGAAAGTGCAGAGGTATGAGCAGAATGCCTGTGTGTGTGTGTGTGT
>NW_023339674.1:1922249-1923671 GCF_004916995.1 Morone saxatilis
GTGTGTGTGTGTGTGTTGTCCATCTGATGATACTATGAGAGAATGGCATTCAGAGAACGGTATGTAGAAAGCAGCTGATGGGAGAATCATACACACCAATGCACACACACACTCATTAACAAACTATTAAAATCATTTGGTCAATAAAAAGTTCGGAAAAAGATCAGCACACACATACATCAGATATAGAGTGACGCTTCTAGTGCGCACATAGCAACACCAGCTGTGTGCTGTGATAACCAAACAAACAGAGAGTTAATGTCCTCTATAAGATGTCTCTGAGTGTGTGTATGTATGTGTACACACACATGTGGGAGGGGAGGGAGGTGAGTCAGTGAGAGGAGACAGCAGGACAAGTGGCTGCAGTGAGAAGGAAAAGTGGTAGAAACTGGAGCAAGTGTGAACCAGAGAGTGATGCAAATAAACAAGACATGAAGACATAAAAGGACAGGCTGGGCTCTGGAGCGCAGCCCAAAGACAAACTCGCTTGCAGTTATATTTCATACGAAAAACATAACGTCTTTATGCAAAAAAAACTTCCTGGACAATAACATGGAGATATGAGGTTTTCACCCACTAACAGTGGGTTAGATTTACCGATGAGGAAGTCGTTATATCCATCGATGCTCTCTTCACTGCCTTCATCTTCCTTTTACCTCACAGAACAGTTAGTTGCTGGTCTACCACTGCTTTAATTAGTTTGTTTGTGAGTTTGACGTCTTAACAGACTGTATATGATGACATGAACTCTCTATCCGCGGGCCGTCCGGTGCAGCAGTGTGACCCCCGAGACCCCCGGGACCTCTGCAAGCTGCAGCATTCTTTCCGCCTGTCCCTGTCCTGCTCCGTGTTCCCTTGTCGTTTGTTTGTCACGTGACCAGTGTATAAAAACCTTTGCACTGAAAACCGGTGTGTGTTGCTCCTGACTTTAGTATAACACATCACTAGAGAAGCTGCAATCAGCAAATGAAACGGTCGGTTTTAAAGCAGGCAAATCGACATTTAGTGCAACTTTCTAATGGTATCTTAAAACAGTGGTAAGCAAACAGGCATTAAGAGAGATTGGAGATACCACACGAGCAGGAGAAAAACAAAATAAAATAGTAATGTGTCTGTCTATTTTATTAGTGATGGATGAACACATTAATTACTAATAAAATAGACAAAACCAAATTAAAATAAGTTTATTGTCAATTACAATTCTACTAGAAACAGATTAGTCAGAAGGTGCTTTTACTGTTGTGTGGTTGAAACAAATGTATAAATAAATCAGTTCATTAATCACGGGCTGATACACTTGATAAAGAAGCTGATACTTGCTTCCTGCGTTCGTCAAATTTTTACAGAGCACGGCTGTTTGTTGATGGTACCCCATCTGCGTTTGCATGTGTCCGTACATACAGCAGTGTGTGCGTACAGCAG
>NW_023339674.1:1923696-1923826 GCF_004916995.1 Morone saxatilis
GTGCGTACAGCAGTGTGTGCGTGCGTACAGCAGTGTGTGCGTGCGTACAGCAGTGCGTGGGTACAGCAGTGCGTGCGTACAGCAGTGCGTGCGTACAGCAGTGCGTGCGTGCGTACAGCAGTGTGTGCGT
>NW_023339674.1:1923926-1949237 GCF_004916995.1 Morone saxatilis
CTACAGTCAAATGATTATATACTAATGAAAACATAGTTATGCATATTATATTTCATTTCTGCCAATAGAGCCTCCTAAATGTTACACACTGGACCTTTAAAATAATATTAACAGTTAATACAAATTAGTAATATTCTAATCAGTAGACTTATTGTGACCAGTTTGGTCCCAGTTTGGTCCCAGTTAGGTGGGAACGTCAGGAGATCCTGCAGGACTGGAGAACTCTTTGGGGATGTAAGACTGTTGAATGCTTGATGGACAGTCGGTGAGTTACTGGTCCAAACAAGTTGTCATAGCACCACCAAATGGCTGTGGGGTGTAATTCTTATCGACTAAGCAGTGGGTGAGTATGAGTGAGTCTGTAGAATAATGATCTTAATGAAATGAAAAAAGCACTTCACAACAATATATTTGTACTTTTAGTCTGTAGTGTGCTTCTAACCTGTCCTTGAGAAGGTGGTGGGGAGCCGCCTCAACTTGTGTCTCCCAAAAGACACAAGCTCCCTGGTGGGTGTCCTCCTAACTCCTACGGGACTCCTGGTGGAGCTGTGCATGCGGCCCCGTGGGGAGAACTTTACTGCTGCCGGGCTGGTCCCCCTCTCTGATCCCCCTCCACTGTGGTCACAGGATAAAGGGCAAAAGTGTAATCAGTAACAGACTAACAGCTACTTTTAAGCATATCATATAGAGAGTTAATTCATGTATACAAACAATAGTGCTTTGCTGCCACCTTCTGGCAAAAGACAGACAAAACAAATTGAAAAGAACATCATTTCTCTGAGAGCAGATATAAGGAAACGCACAGACTGTGTGCGTGTTTCCATCACTTACCTATTAGCAGACTTCCTAATGATTTTCATCCTGCTGCGGAGCTTGAACCCCGCAGGGGAGGAGGAGGGCGGAAGGGAGCTACGTTGGATTACAGCTGGGGAAGCAAGAAGCCCTCCTTTCGCTCCCTTGTTGCTTTTTTCTGACGTCCAGTGGAAAGCAGATCTACGACGGGCCGCCGCTGCCCCTCCTGTCACTGCTGCCGACGTGCTCTGACCTCCAGCCTTCCAGCGGTAGCGGCTACTCAGCGAGGAGCTGCTGGAGGAACCCGCAATCCCCTTTTTAATCTTGGCAGAGGGAGTGCAGGGTGCTCTGAGTCTCCTGGTGGACTCTCCCTTCTCCAGAGCTCTCTGGGACGGAGCCAGGGCTCTGGGCGATAGTGATTTTCGAGATATTTTAGCTTGGGCTCCTGCAGAGGAGGAGACCCATTTGTACTTGGAGGTCTTGGGGGCTACAGCGACCGGACTCAGCTTTCGAGGTAACTTCTTGGCAGGAGTTCTCTTACTGACTGCGATTAAAGGAGAGCTTCCAGTTCCAGCCTTTGACACTGACGTTGGGGAACCAGTTACAGCTTTGCCTGTGGGGGCGGAGATGGAACGAGGCTCCACTCCCCCCACGCTCTGGCTCTTCACCCAAGTGAACTTGGATTTTTTCAAAAAGGATGCCCCGGCTTGGCCCTGGCTGGTGTGAGACGCGGGGTTAGTGGAAGCTTGTTTTGATGCTTTAGACGGCGCAGACGGGGGTGCTACAATATTCTTAGTGGGGAGAATAGCCGGAGTTGTCGCAGTAATAGCCTGTTTAGTCCCAGCGCTGGTTTTGCTTGTTGGGGAAGGTTTAGTCTTTGCTTGAGGGCCGCTCTGCAAACTGGTGGAGGTGTCGGCCTTCACTGAGGGCACTTCTGAACGTCTACTGGCTTTCTTTTGTGGCAGGACTACGTGCCTGCTCTCAGCCCTCTGCTGAAGTTCTTGAGTCTGTCTGTGAAGCATTTCACGTTGCACGGCAGCGTCTGTCGAAACTCCTTTTCCATCCCCGTGCTCAGACGCCGCCCCTGTTTTACTGAGAGTGTCTGTGCTTTTTACCTCCGCTGCCACTCCTCTAAACCCTGCGATGCTCTCCACATGCCCTCCTCTCTTCTGATGAGGGATCCCTGAAGGTGAAGTGGCAGTTTTGACACTCTCGTCCCCTCTGCTGCGGCTGGGCAGTGAGCTGCTGTGAGATACGCCGCGGGAACTAGACGGGTGAACGGAGGAGGAGGCAGAAGCCGAGGGACGGCCAGCGGAGGACTGGGGGTTCTTGTTATTCAGCGAGTACGTTTTCCTCCAACTTCCATGGCTCTGAGGAGCACATGGCCTCCCTCTGGAGCTGTGAGGCGCGATGACAGATGTGCTGTGACCTCTGGCTGATGTTGGAGCTTCTGGCTGCTGCCTCTGCTCGACTCTTGTGGATGGAGTGTCGCCATGGACGCTCTTATGTCTATTGATGAGATCTGGGAATTTGGAAATAAAGAGTTTAGAGATAAACGATAAGCAGCAGCAACAGTTGTTTTTCCCAACAGAATATGTAGATGTAGATAGTTTAGGTGCAATAAAAAACCTCTACAGCATCTCTGGTTGCACCAGCTGTGTGTGAGTTTAAACACATTATCGGTAAAGTGGGATTAATGCATTATTAGTAATCTGTCTAATATAATAATGCTCCAGAGACAAGAAAACACTGGATTTTATCAACAAAAAGAAGCCTAGTAAGTCTGTATGATAGTTACAAATTATTTTAAAAATACACAACACAGAAAACATAAAACAGGAATCTCAAACTTCATTCAAATCACTAATTTTACACAATAATCTTGCAGTTATTAAGTTCAGTAACGGGGTTATTGTACAGTTTCGAATATTACATAAAATATGTCACTTAAATCAGATTACTAAAGGACAGAAAAGGGACCCTTAAAGGAAAAAGGTTGAGTTAAATTCTGCCCCAAGTAAATGTGTTGATTTGGTTACTAACTGCAGTATATAGTGTCAGCTTTACACTTTAAATTAAGAGATAAAGTACATAAATCTGTGTTGTTACGGCAGCGCACAGTTAACCCCACTTGTTGACAGCACAAACAGCTAACAAGTGAGTTATTTACCAACAACACAGACTGAATATGGAGCACATAATGTCAAGTATAAGCGAGTCAAAAGACGCCAACATCTCGTTTTAACACGCGTGTGAAAGCTTAACGTTTAACGGGTAAACACAAGCGCCAACGGTCGCTCAACGGCTCTGGACGCAACGGACGCAACCGTTATTAACCGTTCTCCAACCGGCCTGCTGCTCAACAAACCGTCCGCGTTGAATAAAGAAGATTTTACTTTGTAGGAGTTCAATTTGTCTCTTCAGCGATTCCCTCTCCTCCATGTTTACACGCTCCGTCAGCACGAAGCGACGACGACACAGGCCCGTGCGGATGAGGTAGCACGTGTTGTCCAATCACAGAGAAGCTGTCTGCGGTAAGAGGGTCGGTGTTCCCGCAGTTGTGTCTTGCAGGCTGGTATTTTATTTTGAAAGGCAAGTGTCAGGTTGCACACGCAGTAAAATTGTTTTTGGTTTTATTTGACAGGATTATTCGGAAGGATTTCATACAGACTCGAAGCTACGGAAGCGTGTTGCATTCACTTGGGGAAAAAAACTCCGGTTTTTCTGAGTAATTCATTTTTTGGTTTGTTTTTGTTTTTTAATATTTTTTTCTGTTTTTCTGAATATTTTTTTCTGTTTTTCTGAATATTTTTTTTCCAAAATTATGGCGATACTTCGAACTACCGCAAGAACTTCCAACCAAATAAAGGAATTAATGTGTCTATGGTTTCAAAGGCTCTCTAAACTCAGAAAATCAATTACTCAGAAAAACAGACAAAAAAATAAATTGTCAAGTGAATGCAATATGCTTCGGTAATTAAATTTATTTAAACATAGTATTATTTATTCAAACCTTTATTTAAAGTAGGTTGCCTGTAAGACCTGACTGAGGGACTGAACCTCCCGTCGCTGCTTACTGTGAACGGATTTGAACATCGTCACAAAATATTCCTGTTTGCGCTTCACAACTTCAACGAGCTGTTTCGAGGAAAAACACATTAAGCATTATTGCTGATATAAAGAGTTTGTGAGGTTAAACAAACTGAGTCTGTCCTTTTCCAGCGGAGGAGTGAGAGAAACACCGAGGACGACTGAAATGAAACGAAAGGGGAAGTGAAACTAAAGACCGCGAAGGATTTTTATGAAAACAGAAAGTTAAAGCTGCTCAACAAGTCGAGGTAAACGCTGACTAACGCTGACTTAAAGAATGGTAGATAAAGTAACTTAAAAGCAGTCTGAACTAACGTTATTCTACATTAAACACGGTTCTGTTAATGTGACATTCAACGTTTTGCTCTGATTTCACTTCATTAACAACAGTTCCTGGGTTCAGCTGTAGCTAAGATAACTAGCGAGGTAGCTTGAGATTTGTCTTCAGTATTCATAAATAGGGTTGTTATTGTAGTAACACCTGTGTGTGTGTGTGTGTGTGTGTGTGTGTTTCTGTACAGTATCCTGCTGCATCTGGCTGCAGCAACATGTCGTCAACAGAATACCAGTACTTCATCATAACAAGAAAACCTGAACACCCAGGTCACATCAACGCCGGTTCAATATGTTTCATCTATAAATACAAGTACACAAGAGCTAATTCTTCCCCTAAGTTGCTCGTCTACTTCCTGGGCTCCCAGTCACCGTTGTGTTATGACATAGAGGTGAAGGTTCTGGAGGTGCTGAGTCCAGAGGAAGCCGGGCTGCTGCAGGCACTGTCTGACGACGCAGAGAGGCTGAAGTGGTTCCGAGAGAGAGATGCTCTTCGAACAGCGCTGGGACTCACTGAGGGTACTGCAGTGACTGTGGACGAAGGAGGAGAGAAGCTTAGAGGCATCATTCGCTACATCGGAAACCTGACATATTCCCTTCCATTATCAGGAACTTTCTTTGGCATTGAACTGCAGGTGAGACTAAAGGTTATATATATATATATATTATATAAGTTCACAGCTACTAGAGCACCAACACACCAGACTCCATTTACAAAACCAGCTATTTTTACCTGGTGGATAATCGTCAACACTTCAAACTGGACAAAACCAAAGTGAAACGCATCAGAACCGTCTTTGTTAGTCTTTCTAACACTCACCAACACTGGTTTTGGTCGAAATAAACAGTTAATTAACCTTAATTAAGTTCAATTCTTCCACTAAAAGTGCTTGTTTCTGCCACTGACAGGCTCAGATTGTTATTCTCAGTGTCCGACGTCCTTATGAAAAGGATCCCTACAGAGACAGACCTGTTGTTTGACCAGATATAGCTATCACTCGACCACCAGACTCCATAGAAAGAAACGGTCATTTTACCTCGCAGATCATCTGTACTTTGTAACTTTGTGGACAGAAACATAATAAAGCAACAACAACACGTGGTACATAAGCTGTGTTATGTTGTGTGTTTTTGCTGTATGCTTTTTTATCATTAACAGTAAAATGAAGATTTATTGATAGAGGTATTGAACTGAGAGTAAGTGACATTAATTCAGCCGTGCTGCTTTGCTTCTCTCCCCCCCAGGGAGACGACAGGGGGAAGGGGAACACAGATGGGAAGTACCAACATAGAACCCTCTTCTGCTGTTCCGAATATTCTGGCATTTTTGCCCCATTCTCCCGAGTCAGGCCTCTCGTTCCCAGCTCCCTGTCACCCTCCATCCCTGCGCCCTCCTCACAGCCGGAAACAGAGGAGCTGGAACCAGGCGAGAGAGTCACCTACTTCATCGATGATAAATGTCTCCATGGGATGGTGTTGAATGTGCGAGTAGAGAATGGACAAGATATTGTTCAGATCTCCACAGTAAGTAATATTTCTGTTGTTTTAGTTTAAATGGCCATAGTGTTTTGGTTCTTTTCATTATGTTTTAAAATGCAGATTTGCAATGATTGATCTTATTTTTTGTATTTGCTGGTACAGTTCTATGATGCAACCAAACCTTCTGATTTCAAATTAAAATCATCACTTCCTTCAGTGTAAAGTTCTCCGTTTCCAGGACATTTATACAGTTTCTCTGTTTCTGTTTCCAGGACAAAGATGAGAATGGAAAGACGGGGGGCACAGTTGAAGTTCCACTTTATTCAGTTTTTAAGGGAGAGGTGCCTGCAGGTCTGAACAACTCTTCACATGATCTCCCACATTTGTTATAAATCTGACCCAAGTATGACCCACATGTTTCCTCACTGTAGAGCCAGAGCGCATGGACGTTGATACACCCCTGTTGGACCCAAACCCTGATGATCTGTACAGGGATCTTCTGAGCGTGAACTCCCTGGTAGAGGTGACTCTGGGTAAAGGCAACACATATGGAATCATCCGCTGGATCGGCAAGCTACCTGATCGAAAGGATACCATGGCTGGACTAGAGCTGGTAATCTTTACATTGACGTGTTAGTGTGCAGATTAAGGTCTAATTGAAACATGCAATATGTACAATTATGGAAACACATCATATGGAAAAAAAGTCTCCTAGGTGTGCTGTTGGTTCTCTTTCTTGCATTGCTTATTTAGTCCTTTAATTGAATCTTGGGTGTAATGACATTATTCTTCCGCGTATATCTGTTTCCAGGAGGAAGACACAGGAGTGAGTGACGGTACCTTTAAAAAGGAGCGTATCTTCGTTTGTCCCCCGAAGCGAGCTCTGTTTGTGAAGCTTATCTCCTGCCGTCCTGACTCACGATTCCAGAGCACATCAGCCAATCACAGCCAGATGATGCCAAAAGAGGATGACGCAGGTTGATTATTATTTCTGTTTTGAGTAACTCTGTTCCTGTTTGTGTCACATTTTTGTCTGCTGAAAATCCATGTGTTGTTATAGAGCAGTGGTTCTAGCCCCACTAAGGGTCGCCAAAGCTTCAAAAAGGGTTGCAAAGCCTTCTTGAATTTAAGCCATGTGGAAAACCTAAAAATATACACAGTAGGCCTATATCTTATGGTCCTGCATTATAAAAGGACGCAGTTATAACAACCAAAGAACTAATACAACAAGCGTCAGGGAGAAGAAAACACTGAATTTGGCTAAAAAGAAACTTTCTAAGTATGTATGATTGTTAAAAACTAAGTAAATACTAGAAAATTATTTAAAATGTTCCTAAAAATATCAGGAATGTCATTTCTGATGCAATATTCACAGGAAATAATCTGCTCATCCAAATCACTCGTGTTAGACAAACTTCCTGCAGCTATTGTGTTTACTGTTACAGTTTAGTTATGCATTCAATATAATATGAAATATCCGTAGAATATGTCATTTAGTGAGGAGTCAGTTTGCTCAATGATAGAAAAGGGGTCCCTTAAGGAAAAAGGTTGGGAACCACAGTTATAGAGGACACTTTTAATTGAGTGTACAGTGGGAGCCCCCAATGTGGATATTGTGTTTTAGTTCTTCATTCAAATTCACAGATTTTCTGTAAAACAAGATACATTTTTCTGGATTTGAACTGTTATTTCTGGGCGGCCGTTGCCATAATGTTATGGTGAAAGGAAAACTGTAGTGAACTGTAGTCAATTCACCAGAGCCCGCAGCAGAAGTCAATACCAGGCTTACCAATAAAATGTATGAGTATTTGGGAGCAAGTGCTGTCCTGTATTGTCAATAAAAACTCCTGGAAACACAAACTGTTGACACAAAGCATGAAAAACACACCAAAATATATCTTCAAGTATCTATGGTACAGAATACATATATTTTATCCTTATTGATTGTCTAATAACTGTACACAAATGGCTGCTCAAGAACAGAATGCTTTTAAACTGATTCTCGTTATCTGAGCAGCTGGACATGCAATTCACATCATGTTTCATCCATAATGATGTGTGTGTGTGTGTGTTACTTTAGAGAGAGAGACGGAGCACAGCACAGGGAAGCCAGAGACTGTACCTCCTATGAGCACGGAGCAGGTTAACAACATGTTGATTGGACGAATGAGGGGGATCCAAGGACACTGCAACTCCTGCTACATGGACGCTGCCCTCTTCAGGTCAGGATGATCTGAACGTAGGACAATAAATAATATGCATCAAGGTCTTCAGAGGAAGTTTATGTTCGTGTTTATTGAAGACCATTGTCCAAAAAACATCAGTATTTTATAGGATGATCTCTTACCTTACAGACGGACTGATCTCTGTAAACGATATTTGTACTATAATCAGCAAGGTCCATTTTCAACACAAGAACTTTCTTAAATACAAGAAACAACTAAATTCACTTCTATTTTACTGTCTGTGTTTGCTTTTTAATCTTCTGATTTAGATTTTTTCACACACACTCATGAAGGCAGTGTTTCTCGGCTGTTAATTAAATGAATTAAACATAAAAAGAGAGAGAGAGCTTTGAAAATTGCTCCCTTGTACAGTATTCTTTACTAGTTTCACATCTCTGCAAGTACATTTTCAAAACCCACCTCTACAGGCAAGCCTTTTTATAGATATCCTTGTTTGTTTTTCTCATCTGTCGTGTCTGCTTAGAGTAGTCGCGACGCCCTGGTAGCTCGGGTGTTATCCTTCTTTGTTTTTTTACACTGCTTAGGTGATTTTTTTTGTGGGCGCGGGGGGTGGGTGAATTCCTGCTAGGTCTTAGTGTCTATGTATAATCTTGGAACACTTTGGATCTCTGGGCATTACACGTAGACGAATTAGACGAGTGAATGGCATAATTAACAATATTAATACCAAGAAGAGACCAACACCACCTTAAATATACTATCTTATTCTTATTTTCAAATGTGGTGCTTATTAACCCCTATGGGGTCATTTTTGCTCGCGGATTTCCTTTGAAGCCCTCACAGAAACCCAATAAATTTAACACACCAAAAATTAACAATAGTCCTATTTATTAGATTAGGCTGTATACTCTTTGTCCAATGCTACTTTATCACGACTTTGTGTGTATATTAAACGTCTTGGTTCGCTTTAGTCTTCTGTACTGCTGTTGGCTTATTCGGAGCTATCACTGTTATTGTTCCGTTAGGGCCCCATGGTTCTCTTGGATGAAACCCAGCATAGAGAGTAGCGCTGTGATTGGAAACTACTCCTAAACTTCGGTTGGCGCACGCCTGAATTATTAGATTTAATATAACTGTGGTCCAGCACGAAATCTTACCAAAGGAAACGAGGAAAACACCTCAAGCTGTTATGCGCAATTTAAACTGTTTTCCCACTATAAAACCGATTCAAATTCGCGACACATGGCTCGTAAACAACATAAAAATAGCAAAATAACACATTGTCGACCAGGCCCGCCTCTTTCAAGCCGGCATAGCAATGAATGATAGGATTTTAGCCTTTACTCTGCCATAAAGTGGGAAAACAGAATTCGTCTGTTGAGCCATTTGTCGCCATAGAGAATACACAATCAAGTATACAGTTTGGTTTGTTGGTTTCATTTTATTTTAGTTCCGTTAAAAGAACCAATAATAAAACAATAAAAAATATAAGAAGTACATTCTCCAAAAACATTCAGAACATCATACAAAAATAAGGTGGGAACTTGGCCCCCTGCTACATCCATAAACTTACATGTTCTCTGATATAAAGTTTTGGCGGAAAGCAAATGTTAGTATGAGTAATAATTAATAGAGCGCCTCTTACCTTGGCTTCATACGCGGACTCCTCTCAATTTGACGGCCCTCTGCGCAGGTCTATGCTATACGGGTTCTTTCACAGCAAGGAAAAAATAAAAAGTGATAGTGAGTGACGTGACATGAGTTGACGTCGAGCATGCGAGTGAGTGAGCAGTGAGGCACTGGAGGTGAGGCAGCGGAGGGCTTTACATAACTAACCCTTTATGTTACTTGGGTTTCTTTGTTCCATATTTTAGGGTTGAACAGAATTAAGGCCAGGTAAGGGGTGAGCACAGTTCCACCAGAAGGCAGGCACACATCGATGGGTGGCACCGGGCAGATCTCTATTTCCGAACCAATGGGGAGCTGGGGGATGCATGCGGCTGACCCCCCCCCGTTTGCGGAGACAGGGTATGAACCCGGGCCGGGCGTATGGGCAAGGTGCGCAGCACAGGCCCTGATACAAGTCCGAGCACGAGTGCAAAGAGGGATCTGTCACGGGCACTATGCGGCAGGAGCACGGCTCCGTGGTTTTCGATCTTGAGAGGCTTTTAGGAGATGTGTCTCATCCTGTGTGTCTACTTTGTGTCATCGTGAGATCCGGGCCCTGTCCTGGAGCACCACCAGTGCGCTGATATGACCTCGGCCACACTGCTACTCTATCGGTAGCATGTGCTCGCTAGTCGGGTCTTTCTTGCTACAAGTACCAGCTCCAGAAGTGTCTGTGGCGGCTTCATCTGTTGGCAGCTGACCACCGTCAACATGCAGACCACCACACAATCTCTTATGCACACCAGATCACAGCACTTACTTCACACTACAGACCACAGTAACTAATGCTACTAACGCAGTCCTACGGTGGTCGACTAAATTTGGCTATTGTCCAGACTTATCGCACACTGATACCAAGAACTTTGATCTTATAGCTGAGGTGGTGTCCAGAAAACTCGATGTGGGCTTTCATTGATTGGTAAGCTGGCCCAGCCATTAGGCGGATACACGTCTCCTCTAGGTTCTGATTAGGATGACGAACGGCATCCATCCCACTATGGTTGGATGGAGACCTGCTCTCTTATCCAGGAATATATGGCGAAGTTTATTTCTTAAATCTTCTGGGAGCAAATGCAAGAGTTGGGCACCAGGAAGCAGAGTTGCTGTGACGATTTGACCAGCCATACTCATGGTCTCTGACCAGAACCACAGCCTGGTGCTGCCTACAGTCCAGCAGCTGCTGGAACATTCTTTCCACAGTGAAGGACTCAAGCTGGCTGAGGTGAGAACGCATGGATTTTTTTTTTTTCTTAGACGAAAACTGTAGTAAATTGTGCCAAAAGAGGACAACGGAGGTGAGGACAAGATTGATTGTTATTTCTGAGTAACTCTTTGTTCCCATTGTCAATTTTTGTCTGCTGAAAATCCATGTGGTTCTAGCCCCAGTAGGGGTCGCCAAAGCTTCAAAAAGGGTTCCAAAAGCCTTCTTGATTTTACGGCATGTGGAAAACCTTAAAAATATACACAGTAGGCCTATATCTTATGGTCCTGCATTATAAAAGGACGCAGTTATAGCAACCAAAGAGCTAATACAACAAGCGTCAGGGAGAAGAAAACACTGAATGTGGCTAAAAGGAGTATGTAAGATTGTTAAGTAAATACTAGAAAATCATTTAAAATGTTCCTAAAAATATCAGCAATCTCTTCTCTGTTGCAATATTCACAGGAAATAATCTGCTCAGAATTAATCCAAATCACTCGAATTTAGTAAATTCACCAGAGACTGCGGCAGAAAAATCTGCTGTGGTGACAACAGTGAACCGCGCCATGAAAGCGATCTAACACGTGTCCCCTAAAAGCTGACTACCTACTTGGAAAGACCCTGAGACACTTCATCATGAAAAATGAACTCTTACAAAAGAGTTGCAGTGCGGCGCCTGGATAGCTCACCTAGTAGAGCCATGTACCGAGGCTGCGTCCTTGCTGCAGCGACCTGGGGTTCGAATCCGACCTGTGCGTGTCATCTCCTCTCTCACTCTCTCTCCCGCCCCCCTTTCCTGTCAGTTGAAGAAGTTCCCAGCTCTCCCATGAGCATGATCTCCTTGAATGTTCTGATTAATTGTAGTGATATTAAAATAAAACGCTCTAATTTTTGCATTTTTTAACTGTAACAAGCAAATATTTTGTATTTGTACATACTCCGAGGTGTAATGGCTGTGCAACTAATATAAAACGTCTTGTCTTTTTGCTCTGGAAATGTATTTATCCAATGGTCCTTGGGTTGGTTCTCCAGCAGATGGCTCTGTTGGACAGTTCCCACCTCCTGGAATGAGTTTAGTTGTGTGTATTCGGTCTGATCTTTTTACTTTGCTGTCTCATAACTGCAGGTCCCTTCATGCCTCATCCTCCAGATGCCTCGCTTTGGGAAGAAATTCAAGATGTTTGACAAGATCATTCCCTCTCTGGAGCTGGACATCACCGACCTCCTCTCTGAAGGTTCTGCTAAACACACACACGTGGATGAATATGATGTAACACAAATGGACATAGTGAATACAACATGCGTTGTGTGTGTGTGTGTGTGTGTGTGTGTGTTTCAGGTCCTCAGCAGTGCATGCTGTGTGGAAACTTGGCACAGGAAGAGTGCACCGACTGTTTTAAGGATCCCCTTTTCAGCCAGACGGGATTCAAAATCTTCTGCAACACTTGTTCATCTCAGGTGCTGTTTGCATCATTGTCTGACACACAAATCATTGTATCTGCCTTTAATATTAATGAAAGGCTATTAACGCCACTTTCCCACGTGATAGAGCTCACCTCTTCACCAGCTCTGGCTGCTATTGAGGGGTAAAGCTGTGTTACAGTGTTCTGATCCTGATCAGAAATCACAGGTGCTCTGAATAATATACTTCTCTGATAAATATATAAATATATTTGTATTGTTGAAGAAGCTGTTGTGATGGTGGCGTTGGCTCACAGAACATCTGATGCACATTTAATGCACAATTTATATAATTCAAGGGTCGGCTTAAGGTGGTTCAGTAAGGGTTGATTAATTTTCTGTACAAAGGAAAATTAAAGATGTTAAAGATCTAAATAATGTCAAAGAAATACTACTAATGATAAATTAGGTCATCATTAACTTACATCATTAATACACCCGTAATCTGGCATTTCTCTCTCTTTTGTCATTAATATAGGATTGACTCAGGAATCTAGTCTTATAAAACACAAAACTACCTGTTAACTTCAAACAATAGAGGCTCTATCGACCAAATAATATAATATATATATATATATATATAAAGGGGGAAAAAGTTCATTTTAAATTTAAATGCTCTCTCTCTGCCTGGGATGGTTTGGAAGGAAAAGAGGGAACTCTGGTCTGAAGGTGAGAGATATATAATCCTGGTGGAGTGGTCTAGTGAGAGTGGCACCAGTGCAGTCATGCAGGTGGGGTGGAGGCTTGTGATTTAACAATTATATTACATTTCATTCCAAAAAACACTAGAAAGTATGTAAAAAAAAAAAAATGGATTTATTATTATGTAGTACTGAAACCCTGGAAATTGAAAAAAAAAAAAAAGGAAAACTATTCAACAATTTTGCTAAATCACTTGAATGTTTGAGTAATTCAATAATAAAGTAGAACATAATATTTCTTTGTGGTTTTTTTCCAGGTTCACGCTCATCCTCAGCGTCGGAACCATCAACGAACTCCTCTGGACATCCCCAAGGGTTACTTGGGTCGCGGGACACCTCACGCTCTGACCAGAGACAAACTGGAGCTGTTCGCCGTGCTCTGCATCGAGACCAGCCACTACGTGTCCTTCATCAAACACGGACCAAACAGCCAAGACTGGATCTTCTTTGACAGCATGGCAGACAGACAGGGTGAGTGTTTTTTTTTATGCTTCGTCTCATTACGTGCACCATTTGTACGTGCACTCTTTGACTCAGTTGTGCATTGTGTTCAGGAGAGAAAGACGGCTTCAACATCCCGGAGGTTCACGCCTGCCCTGAGGTCGGCATGTACATGGAAATGTCTCCCGCGGAGCTGGCCAATCAGGTGCCTCGAGACATGAAAGGTGTGGCTAAGCGTCTCTTTTGTGACGCCTACATGTACCTGTATCAGAGCACCAACATGTGTCTCTATCGCTGACTCTTCACTGCACTGGAAAACCCCACAGCTTGTGTGTAAATAGAACAAAATGATTGTCGCTTTAATTTTTCTGTTTGTTATTCTTTCATTATTTTGTGGAAGTAAATGCATTAACATTTAAATCGTGTGTGTATGTATGTGTATATACACATACATACATACACGTTTTTAAATGTTCTTCTTAAATGTATACTACATATATAGCATTTTCTGCCTTTGTGGTGCTGGGAAAGTATTATGAGGCTTTAATAATTTATAATATTGTTTTATTTCTATAATGTATGAAGAAAAAGTACAAACTGACATCGCTTGCTCAGTAATTTTGCACTATAAGGAAAAGAAATTAACAATCACTGACATGCCTTGGCAAAGATAAATGACATGTTGGACTGTAATATAAGGATTTTGTAGTTTACGGTTTCTATTTGCTTTCTGATAATTATCTTTAAGGGTTATATTTACAGTTTTATAATGAAAGTGAATTTTGCAGACAAAATAATCCACTAAAGAAGACAACATAGTAATGATTTCTGGGTGGGCTGTTGTAATTTAAAAGCCACTATACAGGGCTTTTGTAAATACAATGTTAATTTGCTTATTTTTAAATTTGTTCAGATTCCTTGGAATATTGTATATTTGAAATTAGAATTTCACCTCAGGAGAGATTATATGTTGCTTTTTGATATGAAATGCACTTTTGCATCCATCATTATCCTAATTGACAGTACAGTAAATTACAAGGTTGGGAAAACTGCACTTAAATGGCTACGTATGGGTCCTGGCTAATAGTCGTTTCCATTAACAATATACTGCATGTTTATTGTTAATTGTACTGGCTTTAAAAAAAGGGTACAATGAATAAAGATTTCTTTTTACTTTGACTTGTCTTGTTACTGAAATAGATACAGTTACATATATTTAGAGGTATTACTATTTTTGGTGACACCTTCATGTAGGAACTCTTTCAGTTTATATCTGTCCATCAGTTTTGTTTAATTTAGGCAGTAGTTTAGTCAATTGTCTTTGTGATTCTCTCAGCATACAGCTATTGAATTATTGAATTCAAAAGGTTCCTTACAATATTACATACTCTTTGCTGTCATATTCAGAGTATAAAATTTGCATTGATGAAAGTGAAATAGTGAAGTGAAATATTTGTGAGGAAGCCCTTAATTTGCCTAAGTGTGAGTCCTGTGCAGTTTTATAAAGGTTCACTTTATGTGGTGTTCCCCAGGGATACATTTTTGGTCCCCTGCTGTTCAGTTTGTGCACTCTTCCTGTATGTTGCATTAGGACCCACTGTTTCACTATAAACTATGCTGATGACACTCAGCTGTATACATTCCTGTCCTCTGAAAACCTGATAAACCTGTTAAGTCAATAGTTGAGTTTATTAAAGACATAAATAAACTGGATGTCTTAGAGTTTCCCGCAACTCAGAGATTCTTTTTATTGGTGCCTCAGCAGCAGGAAATATGTTCTCATTTAGCACCTCTGCTTCTGGAAAGTACAACACAGGTCACAAACTTTTGGTTTTAGTATTTGTGACTAGACTTTTAATTCCCGAATTCCTCTCCAAACTCCCCCTCACTGGTTTACATGTAACATTTCTGCATAAATTAAATGTATTTTGGTGAGTTTTTGGTGAGTCAACCAATCACATATAAAGATATCAAATAAAGTTTAAAACAAAGATATGATCGTAGTTCTAGTATAGAAGGGATATTTATAGGAAAGAAGGTCAGATCAAAGCACAGAAAAAAAAATCTAAAGTGATGGGAACACCAAACATCAAGACATTTAACACATTCATTTTAAATGGTATTCATGAATAAAAGATCAATGTGAGTGTGAGCTTTGCCGGACAGGGAAATGTCATGTTGGTTTAACGGCTGAGTGAAGGGACTCTGCATCTGTGTATGTGTGAGGGGTAGCCACCGAGAGTGAGGTGTATTTTCTTGGAATAATTCAGCAGTGAGCTCCCAAACAAACAAGATGGTGGCTTTTGTTAACTTGTGATGCTGCTGAAACCTTAATGAAACCTCCACTGTGAAAACCGTGATAAGCAGAACAATTACAATTCTCTGGCTGTTGCTCAAAACTAATTATGAAATAATTTAAATAAATGTACATACGCTGTAGAGACCAACTATAAGCCCATTCTCTTGATGAATTACGTCCATGTTGGACAATAGCAATCATTAGCCAGAATACAATTTAAAGTCCTGTTTCCTCTTGTGAAGGAACCAAATAATTCTTGCCCATATTAAGAGTGATCCTAAATAGATATATACCTCCTAGTCATATATATTCCAAAGAACTCAATTCCCAGTAGTTCTTGGTGCGAAGCCAGTGAGGGATCACACTAGCATCACCAGGGTTACTGCATGATTATGGGGTAATCTCATGAATCTCCGCACATACTGACGCCCTCTATAAATAGCCCTTCAGTGGCAGGCGAGAAGATTCGAATGAACAGGAGGAGAAGACTTTCAGATGAAGCTCCAGAGGTGTCCAAAGATTACTTTTATCACCAAAGGTCATATCTACAGCATTTTATACAACCAAGACAATTTCTCTAATCTAAAAAATAAAATTGTTTGTCTGTGCACCTTATAAAATGATAATTCATACATAATGACCACAAGAGGTCAGTAAAAAACATAAATATGAGTAATGTAGTATTTGAAATAACAGACTTTTTTGTCTGGGGGGGCACAAGGGGGCACTGACTTATGCAGCGGTGGCATGAAGTAGGTGTCTCAGCAGAAATATTCAAATAAAGAAGAACACAACATAACATTTATACCACACGCAAAATACTGCATGGTTTTTCCACAGAACTGCATGTGACTAGCATAAAGTGGGAATTGCCGGAAAGAGGATTCAGATATCTAGAGGTCAGAGTTCAATACCTTTTAAGGTAATCCTTGTTAGTTAATTATAAAAGTTCATTTGATTACATCAAAAATTTGAAATAAAACTAGCCTAATTTTTTAAGTTCAAACATTCTTGCTCAAGTAGCTTCAGTAATTTTAAGTGCCACCGACTTAATTTTGTCATTTTTGTTTGTACTGTGAAAACAAAAATACCTAGTAAAAAGTACTTAATCAGGAATGTTTCTGTAGCTTACAAAAAGCTGCTTAATCAAGAGTATTTTTTAACTTTTTGATTCTAAAATTTAGTTTGCTTTACTTAAAATGTTCAATGTAATCCATTTCAGCATGTCTTTGAGTTAAATTAACTTATCGCATAAATGTTTAGCTTCCAATCGAAGCCTTTGAAAGACAGTGTGGAGTGGATGAGGTAAGATTAATGAGGTGACATGTGGGGTGGCCAATCAGATTTCAGGAGTGGTCAGTGCCACCCCAGGCCCCCCGCCTCTGGAAACGCCCCTGGAAATAATAATCAGTGCTGCCATTTTCTCATAAATATCATCTCACATAGGCCTGTGAGTGTCGCAATTAAAGATTTTCACTACACAATTATCATGTTCAAAAGAATTCACAATAACAATATTAATGCGATATATAGATATATAGACTCTGTAACCATAACTGTACAAAAGCACAAAAAAAAGATCCATTTGTGAACCATTTGTGAACCACAAAGTCAGAATACAAAGAAAAGGAAATTATTTAAGAGGAGCTGGATCGTTTACGCAATATTATTATATGTGTATTATGATGATATCATTTTCCTTTTTTAAATATCTCAGCTATCATCGATACAGGCACACCATGACACCTCTAGTCTCACAGTGTGTTCAGAGTGAACCTAAAGTTAATTTTTGCCTTGAGAAAAAATTCATGAGTATTTAACTACTGGATTGTTTTTTGAAGTCGTTGTTTATCCCCACTAACAGCCAACTGAACAGATGTTACAGCGATGTATGCGTGTGTGCATAGTGTGTGTGTGTGGCAGCTCAGACTTTGACTGATGTCAAGTCTTTTACCGTTTTCCCTAGAATCTGTACATGAAATACAGCCTTGGATGTGTCTTCACCTCAGGTTATGCTATTCCAGGTAAAATTGCATGCAGTGATGCTGTTTTGTGCTCAGTCTTAACAGTGTCTGAGCCACTGACAGTATATAATTAGTGGACAGAACTTCCCTGAAGGTCCCTGAAGTGACCTGGACTCCATCTGGTGGGAATTTTATGCTGATTAAAATTTCACACTATGGCCAAAATGCCAATTTGTGCTCTCTCCTAGGCTACTTGATTACTCTCACACAATCAATAAACTTCTCATCCCTGGTGTCCTCAGATCCACTGCCACACAATTTAGAACAGTCTGTGGGTTTGCCACCGTCGTTTCTGACTTTTTTACTCACTGCAAATACACATTTCAGCAGGAAACAAACTGTTGAGCACACTTCAAAGGTATACAGTCAGATTCACAACCTTGCTGGGGATCCCAAACTTCTGTACACTTCTACACTTACGGTTCAACAAAACGCTGCTTTGTCGGCTTTGAAGTGTGATCTGGCGTCACACCAAACCTCATCATGATCGGTTCAACATTGCATGTGCCACAACTTCACGTGATCTGAATACACACCAAGGATTTTTACATTAAAGCATAAGTCTCCTTACTCCTCCTGTCTCATCTTTTTTTCAAATGATGCCTCGGTGGATATTTGTCTTCGTTCCGGATGCTTTTGATCCTGCTGTCCACTGTGTTTCCCCTTCGTCTTGCTGTGATCAGCTCTGTGAATGACCTCTACGCTAGTTAGGAGTGCTGTGCTCTGCTCTGCTCTGTGATGAGTTGGGTTCTTTTATATCCCCGAGGGCACAGCCGGCTTCAGTGAGCAGAGCAGCCTTGTCTTATTATACGGCCCTGCAACTCAACAAAGCAGCATCCCTTTAATCCAACATGCTCAGCATTTTCAAACATATTCATCATTATGCAAAAAAAAGTACAGATCCTGTATGTGTGTTTACATAAAGGAGACTTGTGCAGGTCTGAGCAGTATAGTTGAACTACTCTAGGGTTTGTTGAAAGAAGATAATGTCTGCATAATAAAATACACAGCCCAAAGCAGCAGTCAAAGTCAACATGACATTTCTGGTCTTGCTACTCTGGAAAAATATCCTTTTCACTAAATGTGCAGACAGTCTGGAGCTATGCTGTCTCTGATACAATGATACACATATCTTGTTGTAGATAATAATTTGTTTTTACATATATATTTAGGGGATTTTTGGCTTTATTACATAGGACACCTGAAGATTGACAGGAAAGGGAGAGAGAGAGAGAGAGAGAGAGGGGGAACGACATGCAGCAAAGGACCACAGGTCGGACCCGAACCCATGGCCACCGCAGCAACGACCCAGCCCCAGCACGATCTTGCTGTAGATTACACGATGAGAACTATAAATGTATTTATATCCCACTTATTTAAACCAGCAATTACACTCACCTTCCATGGGTGTAGGATAAACTACCGTGGAATAAAACAGGAAAGGTCCTATCTAGAGCCAGTGTTTGGTCTGCCTGTTCTGGGCTATTGTAGAAACATGGGGATTCAACATGGCAGACTCTATAAAAGAGGACCCACTCTCTATAGATAAAAAAAAGCTAATTCAAAGTTAACAAAAAATACAATGATTCTTAAATTCAGGTGATTATACACTAATGAAAACATATCTATAAACATTATATTCTATTTCTGAAAATAGATCCTCCTAAAGGTTACACACTGGACCTTTAAAACAGTAAGAAAAACAAGTTAAAAAAAAGAAAATGGACCAATAAAATACCAAGAATATATATATGGTTACAAATACACAGCAACAACTAATACTCTACCCTGCTGATCCCTCGAAATGGACAATATTGCCCGTAATTTACTGTGTGTCCTCGTTATCCATTTCAGATCTGAAGACATTCATCTTCGCTGTGTCCTGTCAGGAAGCTTCCAACAGGAAGGGGAACAAACACTATCAGCCTCGATAGACTGGAAGTCATGGTGACGTCTTTCTGCTGAGCCTGTCATCAGCACAGATTCTGATAAATCAATCCAAGTCTGAGCATGATTGCAAAAAGAAATGTTGTGTTGTTCAGTTAAGCATCTGTTTCTGTGGACAGCATAGTCAGTTTTATTGGTCGATCCACAAGCTCACAAGAAAACTTTCTCATTCTGTTTTATGGAATCAAGGGATTTATGTCATTGTGATTTATTTATTGTTTGTTTTTATTGTGAATTTATTCATTTTGACCTGAATTCACACTTTTTCTTTTATTTCTGAATGGATCATCTTGTTCTTCATCCACCTCTTTCCTTTTAATAAACCATTCGCATTAAAGGTCACACACCAAGTCCACTTTTAATCAATTCAGATTGATAAAAAAAGTCCTCTTCTCCCATGAGAAGAAAGGCTTTTATTGCCCCCCTCTCCACCCTGTGAGAATGATCACTTTCATAGCCATATGCTCTTTCAATTTCTTATCAGCATTAGTGCTCATAAATGTGTCATTAAAGCACACATGCTGGCCTAATACAGTTGTCTTTACAGGGGTTTGTGTGGTTGACGTCTCTAGAGTCTGAAATTAATTTGCAGCGGTGTGGATGTAGTGATCTTTGGATATTATTTGAGATTTGTATGTCATCAGCACCTGTGGGACACTGATCTACATCCATCATGATGAGCATATTACTCTCTGACTGTCATGGGATGTATTCACAAAGGGGACGGCTGGCCAATGTTACATCTGCATAATTTAGCACCGGAAAGGTTAACGTCGTCTCATTTGCAGCTTCAAAACCATTTCTCCCAAAGTGGTTTATATTTTCATGTTCTCCTTTATACTTCAGCCAAGACAGCTGGGACATGTGACAGGAGTGAAGTTGACACATGAATGTGGAAGTATGTGATTGAAAAATTAACAAGTGGTGAAAGAAGTTGGCTGCATGATCAAATATCAGGCACTGTGGTGCTCAAAGAGAGGCTGCCCATGGAACTGTAGCTGATATATCCATCACAATAAAAAGAGATGAGTTTACCCATAATGGGACCATTAGACATGGCCTTTAGTGAGAAACCACCGATCGATCCACCACAGGCTGCAGGACCTCCGTGCCACTGATGGCCTTCTGTTAAGCTCCTACAGTGGTTCCCAGCCTCTTTTTTGTAGACATAGCCAGACTAACCTGACTGTGCTAAATGATTTCTTACAAAGAACAATCTGAGAAGTCGTCATTGGAAACTGTTGACAGCAGGTGATTGGATGAACCATCTGTCTATCACCATCCATCACAGACAAACTTCAACCAAGCAGATCAATGAACCATATAACAGTCAAACTCTTACCGAAGCCAGTTGGGAGAAGAACAAAAACATATTTTCCACTGAGAGAAGCCTTTAATGCAGTTCTTTGCTTTTCTTTCAATAAAGAAACCCTCTCCAGTTCTGATATAACTGATGCTAGCAGCATCTACGCTAACCTGTTGGGAATCACTGTCCTACTTTATGTATCAAATGGATGCTGCAGTCACATATTTGGAACATTAATATTGTCATATTGATGGACAAGCATTCCCTAACCCTAAGGCTCCATTCGTGTCTCTATAGCAACCACAAACATATCTTTAAATCCCTTCCATGCAGTGCTGAATGCAAACAACTCTCATGACTGATCACCTGCAAATGTCAGGTTCACATGTAGAACGAACCTCTGACAAGACTGCAGAATGATTTAAATGTGTTATTATTGTGATAGAACATTTTTAACCACACTAGCATTGTGGCTTTGTGGATAGCAATGTCCATGGTAAACCACTTTGGTCTAGGCTGAAATATTTCAAAAGCTGTACAATGGATTGCCATGAAATGTAGACATTCGTGTTCCCCAGGAGATGAATCATATCGACTTCCCCTGACTGTTCATCTTGCGCCATTATAAAATTGACAACAATAAGGATGGCCATGAAGTTTGATACAGATATTCAAATTATTTGGAGCACCACCATCAGGTCAAAGTTTTGCAGGTACTTGGACTTGTAACTGCAAAATTAATCACATTCACATCAGACTTTGCTGTGCTAGCTGTTTAAACGTACAATATGTCATTTCTGCCACTACGGGGTCTGTCACATCAAAACAATGACAAAAAACGAAGTTTGGAGATGTTGTAAAGTAGAATAGGATCATGGATTTGAACATTGTTGGAAACATCTGGGATAATGCTAATACACAACTCAACAATTGAGTGAATGAATAAATGAAGTGGAACAAAATGGCAATTCAGTTTGATCGTCAGGGTCAAAAAATAAACAACAATGAACACTAAAGGGAATATAAGAGTGACACACTGTATCTTAACCTTTTGACCCGAGTGCTGTAGAGGTAAAACTCTAAGTTCTAAAAGTTTCTGTAACAAAATAGTTTATTCTTCTTTTTCATCCCTGGGAGAGGTGGTGGGGGTGACACTACCTGGAAACGAAGCATTGCAAGTGTACACGGTAGTGTTGTGAGGCTGTGAGCTCTCATGCACATCAACATATTGTGACATGCTCTTGAATCTGATGCTGCACCTTAAATAACAAATCACCTTAATGAGTGGCAGCCACCCTAATGGAAAGAATGTGAATAGTGTTTGGAGATAATGGTGATTAATGCGAGGCTTCGAGTGTTCAATTACGGGACATCATCAGAAAGAGAGGAAATGCGCACAGTTCGGCTCATTCATCTGATTAGACTGAGACCTCTGAAACTCTATAGCAACCGTCCCCATACAGAAAGCTTAATTCTTTAGAGAAACAACATGTAAACAGAGGAGATCAATGGACCTCTCTAAAAGGCACAAGAGTCAAGCTTTGAACGAAGCTATAATTAGGAGCCAGCTGTCTGTCTCCAACCTGATATCCTCATTAAACCCTGCTCACAAGTCAGAACAAAGAGAGGCTGTAGGCTTACTGTGCTGTAACACAGGAGTGACAAAGATACAAGATTCGCAGCAACAAGAGTCTGTGAAGAACTGAGGAGGGACCCAAACGCAGGACATAGACGGAGGGATGGTACAGTAAGAATGAGTTTTTTTGGAGAAGAGTTTACTGATATAAGGGGATGATGGCAGGAAATGGGACCATGGAGGGGGTCAGCTTGGAAACTAGGAAGCGGCTAGCAGCACACAAGTTATTATACATAATTCAAGGAAACCAAACACTAGGAATAGCAAACCACTTGTAGTTTAGTTGAAACAAGGAGAGGTCCCCAGGATGGAGTGGGATCCACATTCACACACTCAACATCTAGGAGAAAGATCCCTCCTCTCTGGCTCCATTTTGTCCCTCTTAAAAGTCTTAAGGATAGAAGGTGTCCTGAATGTTGCACAGATTGTACATAAATCAAATCAGGTCAAATCTTGACTTGACCTGAAACAACCCTCTGGCAAATGAATGAATGAAGAGCCGGGTATATATACTGCAGGTAGATGAGCTAATGGGAGGCAGGTGTACAGGATGAGCAGAGCTGGGAGCCAGGAGGATGAGAAAGGGAGACCAGGTCCCAAGGCAACACACACAAACACACACAGAAAAGCAGAAATTTGCTGGAGTACGGCCATTTCCAAAGGCTTATAAAAAAAATTTATGAAGAAAGCTCAATTGAAGTGCTATCATCTATTTGGAAACAAATACAAACATAAGTTTAAAATAGCTCATCTGCCCTCAGTATGTGTGTCAGTGCATAGCTATGCAGTGAGCTAAACACACCTTGCTGTTGAAGACAGCAGTTGGCCTTTGACATTTGTACTGGAAGCAATGTTGAAACTGTGAAAACATTTTTAGATAAAGCACAAAAAAGTCAATGATTGTGATGGCAAATTGGTGAAACCAGAAAGCTGTGAGCCTTATGCACAGGTTAGTGGGAGCCGCAAACCTCTTTGTATTTGACTCTGTTTACCTGCTCTTCTGCTTTCAGTGTTCGTCCTGACTCTTGACCTCGGTCAGGATTAATGAGAGAGGAGAAAACAGGCTTTTCATTCTGAAGGGTTCCTCTCAGTCAACGGGGACAGGCCTGCTGCTGCTGTTGTTGTCGGTCCTTTTAAAGATAATGCTGATCATGTTTCTTTTTTAATGATGCTGTTGTTGTGAGAGCAGCTCCACGGTGGTTGGGGTTAGCACTTTGAGGACAGATACTTCAGATACTGCAGAGTACTGTGTGTGGACTAACATATCTTCAGCGTAGCTTTGCAAGTTCTGATCGTATTCGAGCTGTGTATTCATTCTAAAACAGGAGGGATTTAGCCTGACCTCTAAAAGTGAACAGTGATGTTCATTCAAACCATGTGAGCTTCTTTTGAGGGAGGGAATATGCAGTCTCCTGAAAAACATCCATGAACACACGTTTAATGACTTTTCATCAACAGGTGTTTCAACAACTCCTTTCCTGCTAGTTGAAAACCCATCTTCCTGCACCAACTTGAGTATTTCAGTCACGAGCACATCAGGAAGTTGAGCTTTTGTGTTTTGCAATAAACCACTGAAGTGGCTCATTCTGCCTGGGATTATTCTCAATGATACTACGTAGAAAAACTTATGGCAATGAATTTAAATGTCCCAAAGAAAGCCAAATCATTGCTGCATTCCACATAGAGAATATAATATAGATGTAATTTCAGTTTGGGAGTACATTTTGAATGAATATCCTTTTGTGTGTACACAAATACTTAGTTACCCTTAAAAATGTAAAATCACAACAGCCTACATGCTGAATGACCAGCAATTTTAAGGAGAACACTTTTTTTCTGTAATTTCTCAATTTAAAATGACCTTACATTTTACACAAAATTACATTTAAACCTGTACAAATACAATAAAATGTTATTAAAAACAGGAGGATCTTGAAATCAGAAGTCAGAAATGGAATATAATATTCATTGGTATGTTTTCATTACTGTATAATCACCTGAATATAGGAATGGTTACCGTTTTTATGTACAGAGGGAGTGGGTTCTCTTCTATGGACGTCTGTGGAGAAATAAGGTTCCAGTTGAAATAACCTGGATTGCACTGATGTGTGCAGAGAGTATTAAACTCTCGGTCAACACGTTCTCTATCCCAGCTCATCAAATAATGCTGCATGCACTTTCAAAATAAAAACTGGGTTTAGATTGGAGTACAGACAGTAGAGTAGAGATAATGACACTGCCAATTAATATTGGCTCCTGCAAGAGACTTTGAGGGTTCACAGCCTGAAGCCAGAATTGAACAGTGTCATTTGCTGCTTGCTTGCTTTGTTTGTTCCACAAGCTGAAAATAAAGGTCATTTCCGACTGCCTGCCTAAGTGTGCTGCATTTGGGTCCTAAACTAAACCAACCCGTTACACTGTTTGGTGCACCTGCTGGACTCTAGGAAAAACAGCCTGATGTACTGCATCATTAAACATCTGTGGCTTCCTCCCGATTGTGGTGGAAAGGTTTGAGGATTGCCACTAAAACATCAGTTCACCAAAATGCACGAGCATATTGTAATGGCAATTTTTAAGAACCTACATGACCCTTTGACCGGCTCATTGTAAAAACATACACATCTTGTGTAAAGAGGCTATTATATACACGCTCTATGTCCAAGTAAACAGCGGGATGTTGAGAATTCACTACAAGACGAGGACATAATCATCACACCAGTCTGTTTACTGCCCCAGAACTCAGAAAT
>NW_023339674.1:1949274-1950238 GCF_004916995.1 Morone saxatilis
TGTTAGAGTGACGCTCCAACAGGGATAAAATGATACTGCTTCCCCAAATCTTCACTCTTTCCAGCTTTCACATACAAGAGCGTGTGACGGTTGCACTGAGTCCATTCATGGATGACTTAAAAAAAAACTTTACAGAAAGACAAGATCGTACTTAGCTTTATTAAACAAATAGCCACCACAGTATGCAGCAGAGAGTGACTCCGGATGACATTGAACTCAGCAAACTTGGGATTCCCATCCTGAAAATAAACTCCAAGTGTGTTGCTGACTTCATCCGGAGACAGGAGGCCCTGTCAGCCAGAAATGTGACGGATGAAGGTTTGGCGAAGTGTTTCCAGCTTCCAGATGAGAGACAGCCCAGCAGTCGAACTCAGGTGCAGTATGAGGTCACTCCATTTTGGGCAGGAACCAGACAACTAAAGAGAGAAACAGAGGCTCGACCACTTTGCTGCTGCATGTTAATACTCAAATGGAATTATAGTTTAAACCAACTTTGTCATCTTACAGTTTAAGTAGTAGTAGGACACCACAAATATGAAAGAAGTCACTATAAAATACAAAATTACATTTATGCTGGCAGTAAGTACTAGTACATGATATATAAACACATGGAATAATAAGAGAAACCAGTATTAAGGTGTCTGTCTTCTTGATTTACCTCATCAGCACATGGATAAATTGAGAGTATGTGTTCTCAATTTCCCGTCGATGTATTGATAATTGAACTATCATGATTCTAGTGCTTATAACACAATTTGATCACCAGGAGGAGCCACTCCTTTCATGGTTTTGTTATTGTTATTCCAACTTGACCATTAGAGGCGATCTAATCCAAATGCTGCCGTGTTGAGTCGTAGAATCTGAAGATAAAGTTGCACCTTGTACAGCCCCAGACCCTTGGAAGGGTCAGCACAGCCGGAGTGCAATGGCCTAGCCTCGCCCTGGGTGAACCACCTTCTTGATC
>NW_023339674.1:1950319-1953767 GCF_004916995.1 Morone saxatilis
ATTCCCAGACACAGCACCCTGGCTGATGGTCCTTCCTACCAGTGTAATGTTGCGTTCTCACAGACGGCAAAGCGAGTGTTCGCCTTGCGTTACTCGTACGAGTTTACTCGTGGGTTAATTTGAATCTACTCACGTTACCTTTGCAGTGTTACTGCTCGGGCCATAAATATATATTAGACAGCCAACAAGGATGAAATGAGAAGGAGGCAAAGATTAGAGAATTGCCTTCCAGTAAAGTCCTTAATATGAGCTAATTTAAAAGTCAGTCTGGCCTAACAGCAATATAAAATATTAAATGTTACATAATTAGGACTCTCACCGTATTATCATTCAAATCATCCTCATAGAATGTCTCCTCTTGAATTCCACAGGGGAGTCTGAAGGTTATCACGTCCTGTGTGTCAATGAAACGTCCGTCAGCAGCGTCATCAAGAGCAGCGATCTCTCAGTCTGCAGTCAGACGGCCCACACGCCAGGAGGACCTCCACTGCACGTGTCCCCAAAGGACAACAGGGACACGTGAACGCATAGGTGATGCACACATGCAGTGCCCAAACATGTGGGTAAAAGTCATGTTGTGCACTCCCCTAATGAGCTTTTATTGTGAAAAACACCTCAACTCCTTCAGCAGAGTTTTTCCTTCTTTAGTTATCTTACAAAGCTTTACTTACATAAGATCGAGTATAAAGAAACAAAAATGTATCAATATGTGACACAGGTTCATTATATCTGTCATATAATAGTGGCGCACAGTTATACATACACAACATACACATACCATGCAAATTCACATCGATATGCTGTATACATACACCTGAGAATGTACATACTGTACACAGTACACAAACATACATACACATCAAATATAAGTATACAAACATACATTTATAAATAATGTTGCCCTCAGCAGAGTTTCTACACTGTATCTTTACTTTATGAACATCCAGGCTACTTGTCAATACCATGAAGCACTAAAGGCTCAATCATGTGTCAGTGTCTTGCTTTGTCTGAAAGCTGTAATTCAGTATTGACCTCCTGCTCATCATCATCCAGCCGCAGCTGTTACACACTGACATTACTGGCCTCTTGTCTTTGCTGAGCAACAGGCTGCAAAACATGAGTCCTCTGGCAAGATACTGCAGTCCTTCCAGCTTACTTAAACTACTATAGGTTATAGCACCTTTGAGTTACTCTGATGGCATTTCAATCAGGAGGCACTTCATGTTGAATGAACAACTATATTTAATTGATGTGCACAATAAAGATGAAAAATGTGAAGTCTTTGGCGATTAGAACCCATCTGTCACGACGCGGGAAGATCAGGATTGGACCCAAATGCAAGACAGCAAAGGAAGCAGGATGGTTTTGGTGATTTAATGTAGTAATTCCACTAATGGGCAGGTGTAAGTAAACAAATGCAGCACCAAAAGACCAAGCAAACCAGGATGAACTGACACAACACCAATAAAACACAGACTGAATACACATGTGAGAGGAGGAATAACAAGACACACAAAATTTCTGTACTTCACTACTCTAATTTACATTTATTTTGTCTCATTTTTAAAGTATTTAAAATATAATTATTTTACTGCTGATAAAGTTGTGATTTATCAGATGTACATCTCTATATATTTGGGAAACATTGTTATAGACTTGTGAGAGAGCCATCAGGTTTTCTCACAAACATATCGACTTTTTGGCAGAATATAATAAAGATCTTCGAGTGCCGACGTGAAGGACATGACTGAGAGCTGCTGCTGGACTAAATGTATACCTAATGATTGAGAGTGAAAACAACAATAACTCTGGGCTTCCTCTTCACTGCTCTTCCTCGGATAAGAGCAGCGATGAAGTCCCGAGGTGAAGAGTTGATACGTGACACATCTGGACGAGTCAATTTCCGTTCGGGGGTTCAGAACCTCACAGTGTCTCTGTGGACCATCTGGGGACATGCAGCTGTAAACAGCCGGTGTCCAGCAATGACAACACACACACACACACAGTACCAGCACCAATCCACAAAGGAACAGATCTGGACAAACAGAGAAGAGGCCAGCTGTAGTTCTAATACAGCAGTAGGGGTCCAGGTCAAAGGTCAAAGATGTCTGGTTATTCTATTTTACTCTTTATTCTGAACTGTCAGCGTTACACTTCTGCTCTGATCCTGTCCGATCTGACATGTTGCTGTCTTTAACCTCTAAAATTCTTATTTCCACATTAAAGGGCCCCGTGGACTTTTCTTGCAAACAAACTTTATGTTATGACACATTGTGTTTCTTAAACTTTGTTACTTGAATTATTTCCTACAATATAAGCAGGTTCTATATCTCACAGTGGATCTCTGAACTGAAACTTATCTGATGTAAATTTCTCTATTCTTTACCTTTTAACTACAACAGTGCCACTGAAATGACTTTCCTCCACATTAGCTCCCAGTGCCTGATCAGAAACAACATTAAAGCTTCAGCAATTACATTTATGGATAAGACTCACACACACCTTTAACACAGTCCTTTAAATCATAGAAATGTTAGCCATATTGATTTATCCAAAATGATGTTCTGGACTGATGGAGATCAGGGTTTTCCTTTTAGAGTGAAACAGTTTTACATTCAGAGTAATATGACTTTATTTTTTAGAATGAAAAATTAGAATTAATTCATATATTTATCTCTCATTCAACAGCTGAAAACAAAATTTCTAAGCATTTTTTGATGAAATCATACACAGACTCACAATGAAACACAGAGAATGCATCATCTGTAGAGTGAATTATATATTTATGCAATTTTCTCCCTCAGATGGTTTTGGTGTATTCAGGCTGTTTTTCAGCGGTGTTGCATTGTAAGAAGTGTTACGTTGTGTACAGCTTGAATAAATCTAATTTTAAATAAAGGAAATCTCTGTTGGTTTCTTCATAATTGAAAAATAATCTGTTGTGATTTAAAAAGAGATAAACTGGGACATCAGATGTGGAAAATAACAGAAAGAAGGACAGTTAGTCCCCAAGTCAAAGTCAAGCAGACTTGGATTCTTTCTCCTTAATACATCATCATTTGTGAGGATATAGTATTGATTTATAATAAATCCCTGGGAGTGAATCCTAACCTTGACAGTGTCATAACCTTAAACCTAAAAGGGACAGAAAGACTACAGCTCTGGTCGTTTGCTCTTAAACTTAAACTACTTTTTTCCATGTGACCTCGTGCAATTGTATGAACAGTCCTCTGTTCATTTTGTGTACTGTAACAGCCCTATTAATCTCTTATTGCATTGCAACATAATACAGAAAGTTCAGAGTAAACTTTGAGACCAACAGTTTGACCTGATCCGTACAAATATGTGCAAGTTGGTATTATTTTATATGTGTAAATATAAACAATTGTATGGTGGAACACAGCTAATATGAAATGGTTTGCAATTGGTCAACTGCACAAATTAACCT
>NW_023339674.1:1953867-1954173 GCF_004916995.1 Morone saxatilis
TGTCCCCACAACATGATAAATACAGCAAACACATGCATAAACACACATATGTATTGAGGACCAACGTCAGCTGCATTATTCAGAGCCTTGTTCAGGCTCCAGAGAGCGGCCTTGGAATATTCATGGAGCACAAATGTAAAGTAATCGTATGTGCAGCAGAATCCCAGCACTAGACCTCTCTCTGCCCACAGGTGCTGCTGTCTGCAGGAAGTTCATCGTTGGTGGTCCGGTGGAGAAGCCAAAGGCACCGTCTGTCATCGATCGACCTCTGCAAGATGCAGGTGGCTCCAACACACACACACACAC
>NW_023339674.1:1954222-1954350 GCF_004916995.1 Morone saxatilis
ACACACACACACACTGCTGCTCTGTGGGCTGCTGTCAACCTGCACTGTTTATGTTTATTTTAACTGTTTATATGAAGTGTCCTGAGTAATGGAACATAACTGCATTGGAGAAGCAGTGATTTTTAAGG
>NW_023339674.1:1954538-1967827 GCF_004916995.1 Morone saxatilis
CAACTCCCATGATCCCACGCTACTACAAGACGTCATCAAAGTTTGTTATTGTTTTGATGTGAGAGACTCCCTAGCGGCACATTTACACATTATACAATTAGATGTAATGTCTTTAAATGTTTCTTTTTGTATTCTGTTTACTCTGTTTTTACCTTCCTGCCTTAACTTCATAAAAGCCTTGGCTAAAAACACTTCTTACTATGTTTGCTGTATCTGTCCCTATCAAATAAACCCTAAATAGGGTTGTCTTTAATTGTTTATGAATTCAACTTTTCATTTGTAAAATGACAATTATGTTATTTCTTCTTTCAAAAGTAACATAAACTCACTTTAAAAGCCCTCAGAAATTACCTTGTCATTTCATGAGTATTCTTAATGTTATGAAATATGAGTCAGTTTTCATTAGGGATGGCTCAATACCTCATCTTTTCAAACTGAAAAATAAATAAATCAAATTATTCATAATCTGCACTCCTTCCTCTTTGAGGATGCCTGACCTTTACCAGCAGCGGCAGAACCTAGGGGTGAGTGGATGCCGCAGTTCAGGAAGACGGCCTTTGGTCGATCAGCTTTCTCTCAGTTTAAATAGTGAGGAAGTGGAATTCCATGCCCATTAACATTAGAGACTCAGGAAGCTCTGCAGTGTTTAAACCAGCCTCAAGCTCTGGCGGAAGTCAGCACAAAAATGTCATCACCAGTGATTGCCTTTATTGTATTTATTATCATATTAATTCTACTTATTATCTCACACTAATAGACCTTTTATGTACTGTGCTGTTTTATGTTGTGTATTTATGGTTATGTGGTCGTTTATTGTCCTCCTGATGCAAATGAGCTGTTAGCTAACTCTGGTGCAAACAAATAATAAATAAATAAAAAAAAGGATTGCTTTATTTACAAGAAACAATAAAAAAATGAATATGAAAAATGTATATATTTTTTTTATATCTTGACTCAAGGTCCAAAAGTGTTTTTGATGTCTACTTAAGCCTCTGATATTTTGATGTTTTTAAAATCCTAGTCTCAATTCTCTTAATTAATTCACATCATTTTAATTCTCATCATGAATTCTCATTCATTTAGGTTGTCCCTTTCATGTGTCACCCATCTGTATCTGCCACACACTGTCTATAACACAGGAGATAACATACCAGCAAACAGGCGTGTTTGTAGGGTTAGTTTTAGGTCACTGAGCCGGTCTGAATGTAACTCCAGCAGCTGTGTGCGCAGGTAAAGATGTGTCAGCGCGCAGCTCCGCGCCGCTGCTGCGTCTGTGCGCTCCGCTCCGTCTCCGCTGCCTTATCAGGGAGGAGCGCACCTTGTGTGGCTCAGTCGAGTCCCGGCTCTCCACCGTGCGTAATGCGGATCTTCCCCTGCACCGGACACCGTAGAGACCACAGTCTCATCTGCAAACGGCCAACAAGCGGCTCAGTTCATGGATTGTTTTAACGCGGGGGTCGTTTCTCATTCCAGAAGACTGATTTCATCCGTGGACATATTTTTACTTTTCCGGTCGGTAGTTTCCAAAGTGAACAAACCTTAGAAATGTTTCTGATGCTCATCTGTGGGAGCTCGTGCTTGAAACGGATGACCACATTACTTCACGTGGGTCTGATCCTGCAGCTGGCGGCGTGGGAAACGGTGAGTCCAACAGTGGTAACACTCAGGTTCTGGATCTGCGGGACCAGGTTTATAACAACCCCCTAGTGCATTCAGATTTAGGTTGTTTGACACTAACAAAAAGAAGCTTTTTTTGCTGCATATTTAAAGAAGAAAGCAGTTTACACTTTGCTATGGGAGCCCTAATCTGCCAGTTTTAAAGGTCTTAGTACATATTATTTTTCCTAGTTTTGACAACCATAAATATATTCGATTCTAATTAATTTAAGCATTTCAAATATAATTTAGAAATAAAAATAGCACAGTTAACCAACCTTTTCTACTTTTAATATTAAATATTGTTTGCTCATTTGGATATTTATTTATTTACTTGTCATTTTCTTCTTTCTTGTATTGCAGTTTAATTGAATTATGTCCATATACTCCCTTGGTTGGAAAAGGGGGGAAAGTTCAGTTAGATTTTATAGATTTAACACCATAAGCAGTTTTTAAACAACTTATATACTATTTTCATCATTTAGATTGCTACATGTGATGTAATGGGAATCTTAAGCTATCTGAATAACTTATTGCAGGGGTTCCTAAACTTTTTCAGGGCAAAGACCCCCCAAAAAGATGCACATTAGACCATGGACCCCCAGTTTGAGAGGATTTTCTAGTAAGTCATCACCTCTGTGTAATGTTTTTATTTTTAGGTTTGAAGAAAATAAAGTCTTCATTTACATTCAATCTAAAACGCCAACCCTATTTCTTCCCTCGTTCTTTTTCTTTCATTTTCCAAAAAATGGGATAAAATTGTTAATATTATATTTCTCCTTTTGCTGGGGACTCCCCTACAACCCACTCGTGGACCCCAGTTTATGCCTTATTTATGTCAGATTAAATATTAATACAGAAATGCAAGTCCAGATGAGAAGCTGTTTTCTGCGGGTATTGACGTGCTGCCCTCCTGTTGTCTGACCTGTCTGAATTGAATAACAGTAATTACCTCAGGGATGACTAATTTCATATGTGTACAAATCCTTGGGGATGAAGCGATTTAACTCCATTATTAGCTGTTCTGTGTGGTGGTTTAATATTCCCAACGTTTGCCATATCACCTGGACTTTTGCTTTTTGCTCTATGTTGGTGTCCTAATATAAAAAAATCCTAACATTTGATGAATGATACATAAATATCAGTGAAAGTTTCAACTATGAACAGGAGCATACAGTGATAAAAACATATACCTCAAATAAATAATCAATCAATAAAAAGTATGATGCAGTGGTGTCTCGCGTGGCTCCATTAACACTGGACACTCACTTGACTCTGCTGCCTTTGGCTCCAGACTGACAGCAGCAAAGAGAAAGCATTAATATTTTTTTCTTTTTTCTGCATATGCACATTCCCCTTTTTGAAATTGAAATTATGCAGACAATTCACGGTGGAGAATATTTCTATTGTATTCCATTTTATCCTTATTTGAACTTAATGCCATCCTGGAGGCTCCGTCAGCCGCACCTGAGGGCTCATCAGGATCTAAATCCTGATGGAGGATTTGGTTTTATGACATCTCTTCCCCAATCCTGAAGACTGTTAATGATCCTTTGTTGTCCCTACCTTTATTAGCTGCTTCCTCCAGAGACTCTGCTGCACCTCTGATTGGTATCAGGACTGAAGGTGCTCATTTGATCCACTCCGCGTTTTCATTATAGTCACTGACATTGATAAGAGCAGGATGGACGTCTAATGCCACTTATTGACCTGCTGGATCACTTTATTTGCATATAAAGCGATAATGGCAGGAGGGACTTAGTGTGCACACATCCACATCTTTTTTTCCTGCTCTTTGTTGGTATTTTATTTTATATATATATATATACTGTGAGCTTTTTTTCATCAATTCTTAAAAGCAGGTTTACAAATTGCCAATATCCGTATTGGAAATTCCTCTGATACTGCCTAAAATGCAGTATTGGCCAGTACATATATAATATGTTTACACACATATATGAGATCAGGACTTGGCTGATGCCTCTATATGACTTACATAAACAAACAAGACCATCAGTGGCTATTTCTACATAGTGATTCTTGATGCCTGCCACCAGTTCAGATTTGGTCGAATTCCCCTTGAAATCAATGAAACGATGCGGTAGAAACACTACCACTTGTGTCCACAGAGGGTCGCCAGAATCAACACAAAAGAATGTTCCTTTTAGTTCCTTAAAACGGCATTAGTATAATAATAATATATTTTTGATACTGTTACCTTGACATCGATACTGGTTCCTGATCATATGAAAGGAGGAAACTGTTCAAAGACCTGGGAGCAGCTGAAGAAAGTCAACCTGGATAACTGGACTAAAATGATGAACTAAAACTGAATATTTGTACAGTATTGGACTATATAAAAACTATAAATAACTGTCAGATATTCAATATTTGGGTTCACTGTACAGTTTATCAGTTGTTCTGTACTATTATGTAAATATGGCACCTTGCATGGCAGCCACTGCCATCAGTCTATGAATGTGTGTAAATGGGGTGAGTGTGGCATGTACAGCGCATTGAGTGGTTGAAAGACTAGAAAAACGCCATATAAGTACAGTTAATTTACCATTTAAATTTCTGGTAATAGTGGCAGAGTGAGACCTCTTACTGTCTCTGTGCTAGAGACAACAATCCACTGTCAACCTTTTCTCTTTTCACGTGTCTGTAAACACTATGCCGTCTGAAATGCTGGGGGATGTGGTGAACGGACTCACAGACGAGCAACAGGTTAGCTGCACTGGATAACTAACAAGCAGCACAAAGGTCATTAGTAGTCTGTGCAGATAAGTCCTGTCTGTCTCTGGGAACAAACCAATGTGTTTTTTTACACTTATTTCATGTTCTCATGTATGAAATAAAATACTACATGTAGATTATATTATTATTTTAACATTAAAACACCACAGGTAGGACTACATATTGCCATCCAGTTAAGTAGGCCCACTGTTATAATTTTAACATTGCAACCATTATTAATTTATAATTTTTCCCGTAAAAACTCAACAGGGCCCTTTAGAATTAGAATAAATATAAATGTATTTCACTTATGCATTGTGTAAGCAACATAAGAGCTACTTTCATTACTTTCACTACATCATATAGTGTTGGCTAGTTCAATTTATTTATGTTTTGTTTGTTTTATTATTACAGTGCTTCATTATTTGTGAACTCATCATATGTTAGTAAAGTAAACTTTTACTTACAGTACGTTAATAAATGTATGCTATGACATTCCACCATTTGTAGAAAAAATCTTCAGATTTTCTACAGAGAGCACTTTTTGAGCCTTGACGTCAACAGACTCACTACCCTTTGTCTTCAGCTGGAGGCAAGTTAAGCGCCTGCCTTGAAAACATGACATAATGCCTTAAAATCAATTCTAAATGCCACAAGTGAGCAGTGCAGAGAGGTCAAGGTGTTTTTCTAGATTGTGAGTTATCTTTCTCGTGGTCGTATTTTGTCCAAATGGAAGGCGGTTAAATTGATTTTAGGGGCCAATAATGAGTGACAGTTATCCAGTTACTGGAAACGAAGGCAGGAAGGGTCTGTGTGTCTGAAAATAAAAAGAATGATGCAAATTTAAGAGATGCTCCTAAGATGACAGATGGTGGATGTTGTTGTGCTGTTAAAATGTTAAAAGAAGTTTGAAGAGAAATTACGGTTTATTAAAACTTGGGTGTTGGGGCTTGAACCTGTTTGTCTGGACAAAGTGGCGTGTTCGCACAGAAAGCAAAGTGAATTTTTGTTAATGTATGCAAAGTCAATGCAAGGCCATGTGAAATCTGTCCCATTCGCATTGAAAATATTCAACTTTGACCAAAATATTCACACGTATTGCAAGGCTTTTGCAGTTGTGTCTGGGGATGATTATCTGTGGGCACCAACTACTGCTTCATATTTATACAGACAAAAAAAGAGACTGGAGGATGTGAGTGAGAGGAGAGGTCTGATCGATTCGGTACACCTGTGTATCATCAGCGTGAAATGAAAAATAATCAATTACTTAATAATAATAATAATAATAATAGGCATACTTCACACACACACACACACACACACACACTCTAATGACATCAGAGACCTGGTGATTACCGGTCCTTTGTATTACTGTTAAATTTTGAATGTAAATGATGACGGCGAGGTAAAGGTTGGCTGGAGGCGACCGGCGCCCTGCGATAATGACCCAGTTAAGACAGTGATTGAATTTAAATGACATTGCTGCCACGTAAACTGTTGCCATTTAGGATCGAGGGTTACAATAATTAAAGTGCATGCTCAAATGGCACTCTTGACTCACACACACACACCACACACAATCTGATTTTATTATTCTGCACCTATTAAGTTGGGGAAAAAACATCTGCCGGGCTCTACACTTCATCATATCAGTTAAACCAGATTCTCTGCACATCACTAAACTGTAAAATTACTCTTTGTGCTGCTTCATAAGACAGCAGGTCGTGCTACTATCTTGCTTGCATAAAGGAGGTTTGTTCCATAAACCCGCTGGGCAGATATGACTGTGATGTTTTGTGTCACGGTGAGGCTGCGCTGCCAGATCGGGTTTCAGCCACACAGACTCTTTTGTTTCTGCTGTAGATATAAACTATCAGTGATTTAGAAGTTTATAGGCCACCCAGTTAAAAGGAAAAAAATGTGTAAATATTTTGCCTTTTCACAGTAAATTCTCCTCATGTACAGTTATGTGTTTAGGGGGTACTGTGGATTTATCAGACAGACCTTAAATTAGAAAATAAGAGTATTTAATTTAGAACTGTTGGAAAATAAAAAGGATATTTGATCATGGGAGCCTGTGTCACAGTTAATCTCGCTCTTAAAGTCTCTTCCAAGCATATAAGTCTGTGTAATGGAAGGAACTGATGGCATTATGTATCAGAAAACCTGGATTTACCGTGTGAGGCATCTCAGTTTGAGAGTCATAATCTCCAAAGGGGTTGCAAGACAGGTACCAGTTTTGGAAACAAGACAAAACAAAATTCATATACTTTAATGAACATAATCAAACTGTATTAATAATAATAATAATAATAATAATAATAATAATAATAATAACAATAACAATAATTCTCACTATGTACTGTCTTTGACAGCTGGAGTGTCCAGAAATTACACTAGAAGGACTATGTCATATTTTGAAGTGGAGGACCACTGATTTGACGATTTGGGAGTGTGTCCAGGTTGATCACACCTGGGACACAAACTCTGTTCTTCACTGTCAAACTCCTGCAGTTTGTGCAACACAAGATCGTAGCACATAGAATGAACCTATTACCTTTCGTCCAGAACATACAAAACTCTCTCTCTTTTGACTCAAAGTAGAGACACAAGAATGAGCTCTTACTAAGTTTTTAGTTTCTGAGCAACTGATCCAATGAAGGAAAGACACACACAGAATGACCGTTAGACAACAACTTGACAGCTGTAGGGTAAGATGTCCTGCAACAGGCCAGGAGGGGTTCCTATCCAATGGTAGTGTGCGTCTCCTCTCGTGTTAATCCCGGACACTGCAGCGATGTGAGAGGATGAGGTCAAATGTCAAGCTCACCTGCAGAGTCTCCATCTGTCCAACAGGCAGGTGTTCTACCTGCAATGGTTCACACATTTCAAACCAAATAGATTTACAGAAATCAATTACACACCTTCGGAGCAATTATAGGGATTATTTCTGCCTCGACAGCAGAACAGATGAATAGACTTTATGACAAGATTGCACAGAATTAATGTAAGGGTGAAGATTCTGCTGGAATATAATATCTTATTGAATAAAGACATATTGTAAGATTATTATAGGCCTACTGTATATGGGTCTGCTGGTTTCTGTCCTCCTCCTCTGCACATTCTTCAGAAGACGTGAAAGGAAATGCAAGGAAGAGGAGACAGTAGATGTCAGGAATTTAAGAGGAAGTCGTTGAACTCCCACGTGTCAGCTGTCGGGTGCTGATTACCGTGCAGAGGTTCATCACTGGAGGGAAACCGCCTACGCCTTCTTGGTTTTCAAATGGGGTGAGAGGAAGAGCCCTGCATGGGCCAAAAACTGCATCCCCAGCCCGAAAAAGTCTGCAGTTTTTTAGCCCGAGATCGACTCCGAAAGCAATATGACTTTAAGCTCTCCCTGATGTAGGCTGTCTCTCAAAAACACACACAGGCCCCAAACTATCAGTGATTTGTAATCATACCCACAAATATTATTACCCTTGTGGTGCCCATAAAATGTTTTTTAAAATGCTGCAAAAGTTCCCCTTTTGCAAGCCCCTATAGTTGATAAAACACTATAAATTGCTGTCTAGGGCAGTGGTTCTCAACCAGGGTGAACAGAAATAAACAAAGATCAGAAAAAACAAGATTTTTTAGTCCCACCCCGCCATTATTCCATACAAAAAACAAGTTCCCCCAAAAGCATATAGTTCACAACACTGAATAAACTGTTTCTCCATAAATGCATCACGACTTTCTGCAGAAAAAAATACAAAATCAATGCAATGCAGAACTATTCACCTGTATTATTAAAGAATTCCAAGGATTAGTTCGGGACTAGGTATCAGCAGATACTCAATATTAAATGGGGATCTGGGCCAAAAATATTATCAGAACATTACAATGGTATTGAATTGGGTATCGAGAATTGTGGAATTTAGCTGTATTAATATTAATATTGGTTTCGCTAGTATGGTAAGAACCCCAAACAGGCCCGAACTCGGCCCGAATTGACTCAGCATGCCGGGGCCCGTCAGGTCCAGTGAGAGGCAGGACAGGGATATGTATAAAATAAGGATTAAATTAAACTCACATGAATGTTAGGCAGAACAAAATATTAGTAAGTAGTAGTAAGTAGTAATCAACACTTAAACACTTAAATGCTGCTGACTTAAAAATAATATTGATTATAAAGGGTTGTTTTAAATTTCACAAGGTCACCGCAGACATTAAATGCACTTTCTGCATTTACTTGGCTTGATATTTGTGCCAGTGAACAAACCCTGGTAGCCTTGGTCCACAGCACAGGGTTCCTCCATCAGTTGGCTTTTTGTAAGAATCAATGTTTAAGGAATCAGTTTAATGCTGAAATATGCATCTTTCAGTGTTCTGCATTATGTTTGAATCCCTGTTCTTCCTTCGGTTGTTCCCAAACACAGTGTGAAGGCTTATAAACCAGTTATTTACTTTAGTCCTTCTTTGCTGAATCAGACAGATTCTGTTAAAGTAGCTGAATATGTAAATCAGCCACACTTGCAAAAGTTGGATTATATGCCAGCTACCACAGTGTATTAGATTTTCTTTTGCATTAATGTGTTGATTTTAATGTGTTGAAGCTGCTGTGGGACGGCTGTGTTTTAAGCAAACTTGGCTTGGTAATGTGATGACTAGCAACGCACAGAGTTCAAGCGAGGTGAATGTGTTGATCATTAAACTCTTGAATATGATAAAAAATTAAACTGTATTGAAATATTTTAACTGAATGTATTTATAGATTTCAACTTTAAGTAGCTTTGTAGAGTGCTGCAGAGATGATGTGTTTTTGTAGGCTAACCTGGGAGTTAGCATTGTCCCAGTTCCTTCGACAATAAGCTAATAGGATTTATCCATTGGGTATTTGATTACTGCAGAAATTAAGCTCTGTTGCAAGCAAAGGATTATGACAGTTAAATGTTTTGTTCGGGAAGATAATCTTCATAAATAAACACCACTTTTATGATTTTTGAAATGTAAATGTGATTTCCAGAAGTTGAATGCTAACATAAAACATCAACCTATATACATATTGTATAAACAATCTACACCACAGTCATATGATGCCTCACCACCACTAAACTTCTAACTTGTAACTAAATCTTGTAATTAAAATGTACAAGTTGGAAAGTTTAAGTCAGAATAGTTTTGCAAGAGTGCGGGTATAAACACATTGAGGCTGTGAAGGCGTACTAGTGAGTAGATAAGTCTCCATGTTGTAACGTCAGAGACAACCTCTGTAGTCTGTATTTAGCCGCTTGTTAGCAAACGCCTTTTTTAAGACTTCAAAATTAATGGCCGGTGTATTTCTCTGACGTCATTAATGTCGTAGAAGAAAACGTGAAAATCTCATACGCTTGTGTTAACCAAAAAGCCCATTGACTTCAAGGTGAAGGCACCAGACATGCTAAAATCCTAACACATTTCCGAAATTGATTAAAATCACTATATATGTTAGTTAGTGATCTTTTCAGCGTTGATTCATCGATGTTACGAGGAAAACTGCAGTAAACAATAAATAAATAAACAGTAGTCAAAAATCTGCAGTGGTGAGAACAGCCAAGTGGATTGTCCCGTAAATGCTGACCATCTATCTGTAATGAACCTGAGAAGATTCACAAAGGAGGAATAAAACCGGGGTCAATACAAGGCCTATCAGTAAATTATATGACAATTTGTGAGTAAGTGCTGTCCTGTACTGTCTGTCTGGAAAATCTCCTGGAAAGGTCAAGAAAATGATTTCTTAAAAAGAGTAAGAACCCTAGGGACTCAAAAAGTCAAACCCTTTTGTAGGTCAGTCTTTATATAAAAATCTTGTGACACAAGATAAATAATGAAAGAATTACTGTCATTGTCAATTTAAAACATTCATACCATCCTAATAAATAGTGTACTGTAGGTAATATTGTAGTCTGTGTTAAATTAAGTTAACACTGCTGCCCGCTAAACCTTGTATCATCACTGCCGAGTGCTTTCATGTGCAAATCAACTCCGCTCTCTGTTCTCTGTTTGTAGACAGAGGCCATCCACCCGGACTGCGCCCTGGTGGTTCAGCACATGAAGGCTCAGGAAGAATGCAACCGGATCCTCAAACAGGAGGAGAAGAACCACTCCAACAGGACAGGTATGTGCATTTTAATCAAACATCGGGTCCCCACAAGGTTGACAACTGACTTTAGTCTTAGGACTTGGTTTAAGAGTTAAGATTAAGCTTAGCCTAAGGTTGAGGTAGGGTTGGGTTAGATATATAGTTATGCCAAAGTTTAGGGAAACCCTTTAGAGAATCTTTGCTCTATATTAAGTGAGTTTTTATTTTATATTTTAATGTAAATTGACTAACTGAGATTACTAATTAAACTGTACAGTTAGTATAGTTTGTAATTAATTACATTTTTGTAGACTCTAAGCATTCAACCCAGTCTCTCGCCAAAGCGTGTAATAGATTCACCGATCCACTAGAGGATACCGTGTCAGTGTCATGTTTTACTTTGCCTAGATGTGAAGTACACACGTGTATGAAGGTGCAGTACCAGCAATAGTATAAAGAGCGACAAAGTCCACGACTGGAGGAGGAGGTGGCTCGTCAGGTATGATCTTTTCATAAACCTAACCAAGTATATAAAAGGCGGGGTTTGAACCAGAGGTGGAAATGAGCAGAATCCACCGCAGTCTAATTCAACTCTATTGTTCTTTTGTTGTGTAATTGCTTGGTGTCTAGTGATTTTCTGCATCAGTACAACCGGATTGTTTTTTTTTCTTACATTATGTGAAGGAAGAAGAAGAGAACGTTGCGTTCAACCTCAGAAACACACAGAACACTGTCGAATAGAAAGCACCCCAAAAAATCACACATGAGGAAATGATTGAAAATTGAAAACTGATTCATAAATAGGGTTTTAGGGAGAAAATAGACATAAAAACAAACACTGTTGGTTTTTGTGTTTTTTATGTGAATATTGACACATAGGACAAACTTCTCATCTCCTCTCTACAAAAGACAATTGGCAAACATCAGTAATAATGACTTAAATATCTTAAATTAGAGGCTTCACTCCGCAGGACTTCTCCTCTTCTCTTCATCCTGTCTCCTCTCTGCTCTCCTCCTCTTTCCCCTTGACCAAAACAGACCAAAACCATGTTACCTTTTAAATCACAGCCAGTGCATTACTTTTACTCTTGGAAAATGTTTTTTTCACCCCTGAAAAAAACACACAGAACACATTTAAATTAGAAACTGCTCTCTCTGTGGAAGCACTTTTCATTCAGAAGCACTCTTGAGTGGGCTTGACTCATGTCATGTTGTAAAATTACAGACATTCAGGATGGAATTTGGCATGTTCTTAGGTTTGAGCTTGAATGGAGAGTGCATCACTGCGCAGTTTGGATACTGTTGAAATCTATTTTTTTTAAAACGATCCTCTTATAGACTGTGTACATCTATATATATACACATATTTTTCACTCAGAATAATTATGGGCTGAGGAGTCGCTTTTCCTTTCCCTTCCTCCTCTTCAGCTTCTTCAGAGGGTGTTAAAGGCAGCAAAAGGCCTTGGCGCTTTCACAGGCCTTGATGACAAAGCCAGTGAATTCCCACATTTCATCTGTCCACGGGATTGATTTCTGTATGGAGGTTCTTCATTAAAGAAGAACCACCGGGTAATCCATTAAAGCTTCTCAGACAATCATAACATCCAATAAAAGAGAAACAACTCTCAAAAATCATATTTATTTGTGGTGAAATCCTGTCCAGTTTGTTTTTTCTCCTTTACTTGGGAAGGTGTTCGTTACAAAAGTTTGAGAACTCCTGGATTAAAGCACACTGCTTCAAACCACACCTGAATGTAAAGCTCACAGCAGCCCGCTGTGTGTGCCTTCCTGCAGTCGATGATTGCGGCTGTTTAATCAAAAGCACAGTGAGCACATTTGCTTCCTGTTATTAAATTACTGTCCCTCCCTTGGCAGCACAGCCAAAACAATCAAGGGAACTAATCAGGTGAGGAGATGTCTGGATTAAAGGAACAGATTGGTCAACCTGGCCTGGCCCTGCATTCATCTCCGCAGCTCAGGTAGAAGGGGAGCCAACTGAATCAGAAGCAATTCATCCATTATCCTCCCTTCAGTGCCTCAGAAGAAAAAAACTCAGCCACTGGAACAGCTTGTCCTTCAGAAGGACCACGCTTCATTTTCCATCTGAGATGCTGTCTGAAAGCATGTCGATTACACCCAAAATATGAATCCTCTTTGTTTTGAAGTGTTTGGAGTTATGCGACGGGGTCATTCCAGGCAGATAAGCTCTCCAGTCTGAAAGTGTGGATGAAAGCTACGCACTCGGTGAGACAGTCGTCTGCTCGCCTGCGGGACTGCCTGTGCATGACACAGCTGGTGTCGTTCAGAATTAATTGCATCATTTGTCACCCTTTCCTGTGATCATCCAAAGCAAAGACGTGACAATTAGCATTTGAGGCGGCAGGTACGAGGGTTGAACACTGACTGAAGTAGACTGAGGTGCCGCTTCACTTCTCCAGTCATCTTTTACAAAACTGGACTGTCAAGAAGGAGAAACCCAGCTGGTCCTGTTTGGTCTGCCCAGTGGCTTAACCAGCCCACCAAACACACAAAGTAAAGCACAAAGTACAAAGCGCTTTATAGGTGAGTGACAAACTAATACAGGCTGGAACATGCTTCTCTTTCTGTATGTAGGTGTACATTGCTTTAAGTACAGTGTTAAAGGTTTGATATATAACTTTCAGATAAAACAATAATGGTGACACCGGTGGCTAATAAGTGAACTGCAGTCAGCATCCTGTTGCCTGGAGAAGGGTCCAGCTGCGGCTTGGGCGTTCCCGTCATGACACAAGAACGCCTATTGGGCGTTCCTGGTAGC
>NW_023339674.1:1967927-1977710 GCF_004916995.1 Morone saxatilis
TCTGGGCCTCCCAAAGTCAATGACCAGCTCCTTCGTCTTAGAGGTGTTGAGCTATGTAAAGGACTTTGATTTTTATTAAATGTGCTATACAAATAAATCTGCCTTGACCTGCCTGAAAATACTATTTCCAAAAGCATTTAGAGAAAAAAAATATTCAGATTTTTATTTCTTTTTTACTCTGGCTAAATACAAGAAAATGTAACTGCACACACTTCAGATATATTCAACTAAAAATATCTTAGATAGATAGATTAGATCTCCTGTCCCTGTAAGCCCCCTCAGATCATTCATACAACACCCTTCACCTGCATCTGCCCATCTGCACACTCACACTTTACATTTAGTGTTTCTCTTCTTGCCTTCAGTTTCCATTTAAAACCAAACTACACGACCTGCAGGGTTACAAGCACCCTAGCGTTAACTTATTTCTTAGTTGGTTTGTGTATTGTAATACACCCACACATGCTCTCCTTAGGCACAGACACCATCCCGTTTGTTTGCTGTTGTAGGATGCCGTTTGACCTCAGAGGCTGAAATGGCTTCATATTATTGAATATATTCTTCCATTGCTCATTATATATAGGTCAACCAAGACAATTCTCAAATTAAAAGGCTTAAGAAAACCTCCTCCTTGGCCTTCGCCTCCTCACGCCGTGTTTTTTCATGAGAATGACACCCCGAGGAAATTATTCATAATTAACTCTGGATGAACACATCGGGTGAATGTATAAAGAGACAGAAATGGAAACATGACAGCTCTATGTAAGATTCACAGGTCAGGAAAACAGGGAGATGAGTTAAGTCTGGTATTTAATTAATTACATAATAAATGAATTTATCAAGTAAATAAATATATAAAACTGAAGGTCACTGTAGCTCCAGTCAATAAGGCCGAGGTGAAGATGATGCTGCTGCAAGGACACAATTGCCCTCTTCACATATCATATGCAACCTGCAAAAAGTTAAGCTTCAAATATCCACGTAAGGTCACTTGACATTCTGGGCTACATGAAGGTTCTTTTCTCCTCACGGGTAGCAGAGAACCATGGCTCATTGGGAAATAATGACACCAACAAAGGGGAGTATTTTCTCTGTTCTCCCAAGCTGCCCTCATCAGTACACCTAGAAACTATCAAAGCACCCAGAAGGCTAGGCATTGTCAGATCAATTTTATCGTTAATTAGCTATAATATGATGAAAATGTCTTCAAGAAAAGGAGAGGAGTGACTGTCAGACGCAGTGTTCACGGTGCACAGCAGGGACAGCAGAAAACTGTTTTTTATCACTCTGCTCACATTTCTTTTTTTTTCTTTAAATGATTTTCAAACTGTTACATAACATAAAAACATGTGAACACAGACTTGCAACAATTAATTAACACAAGATACATCATTTCAAGGTTCTCTCCCTTTTTTTTGTCTCAAGGTAATCTTTTATATAGATGTATGGATTGCAGTGCAGTTTGCATTCACAGAGGAAGTTAGATAAATGTCCTGAGTCGACAGATGGACAGAGTAACACAGATCGAGGTTTCTTTTATTAATACAGCGCTGAAAGTTAAAAAAAAAAGTGTATGACAGCGCGAATCAGAGCGAATGTGAGTTTGTTAGTTTCTGAGTGAGTGCAATCACTGATGAAGGCCTTGGAAGGTACCAAAACCTTAATGATGTTCCTGTCTCTCTCACACTCACTTCACACCCACATATATTATAACAAGCATATTATGATGGAATAAAAAGGCAATGGAGAGAGGTTCAGGGATGTGTGTGTGTGTGTGTGTGTGTACACAGTGTGAAGTGAGTGGGAGACAGAGAGAGTGAAGAAAAACACTGGATGAGAAAGATTGACAGCAAAAAAGTCACACTGTGTATGTGGTTGTAATCAGAGACAGAAAAATAATGACAGGGTGAGAGAGTAGTTATGTTTTACATACGAATGTCTAGCGTGTGTGTCATCGACTACCTTTATGCAACTCCAGAGGACATGACAGAAGTAATTTAAGGTTCAGTGTGTAGGATTCAGCAGTGTAGTTGCAGATTGCAACTCACTCGTTTACCTTCGCTGTCCAACTGTAAGGGAGTAATTACAGTGGCCATGAAAACCCAAATGTCCCTGCCTAGAGCCAGTTTTTGGCCACTATAGAAACATAGTGGTTCAGCATGGAATAAGTGGCTGGGGTGGGTGCGGGTTTGCCCGCTCAGCTGCCAGGAGAGGGAGGGTGTGGGGGAAGGCTTGGAGAGCGGCACCAGGTGGAGTTCGATCACCTCACCTGCTGATGATGTAGTTAATGAATGACTCTACCCTTATCTTTGCAGTAGTGTGCTGGACCAGGAGAGACGCTACCGGGAGTACGACTAAGAGCCAGAGCCTATGGTGCCAGTTGTCGTGTGTTGTGAGCAACGCTCTAAATAAAAGTGGTGTGTTTAACGTCGGAGTGTGATTGCTTGTGTGCTGAGGGAAACCCCGTCTGTAGCACGACTTGCTACACCCAACTTTCTTGAACTGGTGATTGTGGCATGTAGTTTACACACTTTGAGTGGTTGAAAGACTAGAAAGGCACTACATAAGTACAGTCCATGGCTATTTTTTAAAGGTGACCTAACTGATGACCGTGATCTGATGTCATTTTCAGGCATTTTCTGGTGGGAAATGTAATTAAGTGAAAGTAAAATCTCAAATGTGTCATTGTCTTCCTAAACAGGGTAGGAGCAGAGCCAACACAGCCCTCCCATGTTCCAGTCCCTCCAGGATTTTACAGACTTTTTAGGGTGATTGTTGTGGCCTAAAAAGATTTCACAACAGCTTTCTAAAAAATTGTGATGTACGTTGCAATGTTTGTAGGCGAAAATTTGGAGTTGCAGTTTTTTTGTATAACTGATTAAAAATTGTGAGAATAAAATCGCACCGTTTGGAGGCTTCATTTGAGACGTTTGCATCAGTCATGTTTGCATGGTCTGCATCTTCCCAATTAGAAACAGGGAAGTGAGTTTGATGACGCATGGCTCAACGTTTTGCGGAGGATACAACAATGATTGGCCAAATTTGTGGAAAAGTTGTGGTCGCAGAGAATTCACAGGAGTCGGTTAAATTTGTGTTCAGTCGCAACATTGCAGCTTCCTGGAGCGAAGGATCTTCTTTAGTTTGCTAAAACTGCTCGATAGACTCATCTCTCTTAGAAAAGAGCAGAACAAAAAAAACAAAAAAACGAATGTTCCCAAATTCCTTGAATTACGCAGTATGTGCTCTTGTATTAATGCATACTTATGCACAGGAAGTAAGAGCATTCATGTGTGTCAGGCAGCAGGCTCGCAGCTGTGTTTTTGCATGTTTGCATGTAGTGTGTAATTGTGGCACAGTTGTAGTCCCGGTTGTTGGCAATAATAAACTGTATGTGATTGATAGTTTCAATAGTTTCAATATGTGGGAACTGTTGGGTCTTTGTAAATTATTTTATAAGGAGTACAGTCGAGACCTGCTCTATATGAAAAGTGTCCTGAGGTAACTGATTTTTGCCATACAGATAACTAAATAATAAAATCTCATCACACAACTTCTGATAGCTGAGCACATTTTGCTGCAGAGCACGTTTACCTCAATGTATGAAAAGTTGTTAGTTTCAGTTTGAGGTCAAACAGGTGCGTTTAGGAGCGCGATTCACCTGCGAATCCTTTCAAACTAATTCATCCTGATTCATCGAGAGTGGAAGAACCCATCAGGTGTGACTGAATAACGGACGAACAGATGGGTGTGATGAAGAGAGGAGGCAAAGGGCGACACGGCTCATCAATGAGTGATTGAGAAATTATGAGGCTTCGTAATGGCAACGTTACAAAAGACTGCACAAGAGGACGAGGCTACTAATGGATAAATATAGAATATACAGATAATGTGGGTATATTTGGCTATAAAGAGGACAGAATACAACACCAAAACAGGTACAAACACTCTCACTTTCACTTTGTGCCGTTTTCTCTTGATTTATCAACAACTCCACTGGAGGGAGAGAGGGCAGATGTCTCGTCCACTTTAGGTTAATTACTTTCACACCTCCAGTTTAACAGGAAACACCGTCAGAGGAGAAACATGGGAAGTCGGTGACAGAGAGGAGATGAGGAAGTAATGCAGGAGTGAACAGAAAGGGACGGGGTTAACAGGCTTGCCCATTTTCAAAGATACTTATAATTAGACTCACAGTAAGCAACAGCCAGCCTTGTGAATTTATGTGTGTGTGTGTGTGTGTGTGTGTTTCCACATGGCTTTCACCCTCCACTGCTGGCATTTCCACAGATCATTAAACACAGTGACTGTGCTGCTGTCTTTGGGGTCACCCGCAGTTGTCATTTTCATAACTAATTACACAGACCAAATACCAGAGGTGGAAAGTAACAAAGTGCATTTTATTGCAGAAATGACTGACGTCTATTACCCCCACATTTGATTGACAAATGACCTGGCAACAGACGTCAACAAATCAACTACTGAGTGTAGATTCTGAAGCCATTTGCGACTTTAGTACGATGAGGAAAAATGCTCTAACATTTATTATTGAAGTTGTTGTTCTCCAGCTCTCCGGAGATGTCTGTCCACTCATCAAATGATGATGATTTCAGCCATTTTTTAAAATTACAGTCTCTGACAGATTACCCAAAATGAATGTGGTGAAGCAGATTCAGTTCTGCTTGCATTATCAGTGTTAGGATGTGGTGGAAGATGTACAGTACAGTTTGGGTTTGCGGCGCAGGAGGGAGATTAGATGAGAGATCCAGGGAGCAGAGATGTCTGCTCAGTCTAAACAGAATATAAAACAAACTTTATGTTTCCATAATCTGTCAGTTAAACTACACAAGCACCATGGTGAGGTTCTGGTCTGGAAGTTCCGTTTGAATATCTCCCCTCTGTCCCTCCCTCCTCCTCATCCTCTCTGTTCCTCCGTCCACCTCTGCTTCTTCCTTATCACATAACATTGTTTGTTAAAGGGCGGATATTGTAGTATACATCCCAGTGGAACCTTTTCTCCTGTAATATTTATAACGATATTACAGCAGCAGCAATGTGCATGACAGACAGAAGACAAATGCTTTATTGAACCATAAACTCTGGAAATTGAGATGAGAGTTGTAGCCAGAGGAGGAATAAAATGCTGAGATATGGCCATAGAGGTGAAGAATACATAGGTTTATAATGGTGTTCAATCTAATTCTCCTCCTCGCATCTTGTCTGCCCCTCGGAAATGACAACACTTGGCCTCATAACTTGTTTCTGATGTTTATTATCGATCACATAAAAGTTAGAGGGGTAAATCCCTGTATAACTCTATACTCCCACGGCTCAAACAGGACAAAGTCTGTAGACATACCACTTAGGTTTGACTTGGTTTATCTGCCTCAGAAAGATAATCCAGCAAGTCAAATCTGTTGGCAGCTGACTCGTAGCTGCCCATCACAGCCACGAGAGTCGGCTCTGTCAAGGATGTGTTTGTCCTACTGAAAATGTAGGGCCAGCCCAAGACGATTTGGGACCTCAGCAAGATTTTTCTTTTTCTTTATGTCTTTATTAAACAAGGACCTTGCACAAAACCATCAATCTCAAAATGAGAAGAGATGATTTATGCCAAATTCAGCTAATTTCAATACGCAGTGTATCTATTTGAAAAGGATCTATACTTTATCTAAATATAGATCCTTTTCAAATAGATACACTTAGTTTAACTAAACTTAAACTAACCCTAAGTCTACGTCTCCATTGATATGGTGTAACTACAATAGCAGTGCTCTGCTTACATGGTGTGAATGCAAAATTATACTGGAGCAGAATCACAATGTGTATCAACAAAATCAACAGAGGAACCCAAACAGAGTCAATTTTTGCAGTTTAATTTGGGGATGCGCTGTTTGTTTTGCAGCCACATGCCTTTGGGCCAGTTCTGTTGTAATGTGCGTTGAGATGTTCATGCTTGTGTGAGCATTATGATGCTGATTACATAACAGTCTGTCACACAGACCACTGATCCTTACAGGATAACTGAGACCTAAAAGGCTTTGTGCTCAGGATACTTACCGTTAAGGAGACAAAAAGATCCAAACCATTAATACCTAATGAGAAGCAGCAGTCCATTCATCCACTGTATCATCCTGTCAGGGGTCACGAGCTGTGCTTCATTTAGCTCCTAATGAAAGATCTTCCTGTTGACACCTTTCTCAAAGTGTGAGTCGAAGAAAAGCCTTTTCAAACATGCACAGAGTGGCTTTTCATTACCTGGAGAGCCATTAGGAGCATTTACAACAACGGCTTAATAACGAGCTATTTTTCAATCGATGCAGCAGATGAAAACGTCATCAGCAGGAGCGGGGTTAGTGTATAAGCGATGATCAAGATGCAAGGCAAAAATGTTCTAAAAAGAAAAGTTCAAAGTCACATTTATCTAGCGAGATGTTTGCCTCATCACAACTTTGGCAGGAGAACCTTCAGCAGTGGCCAAAAGCTGTGTTTTATTATGAATGAGTGGTGGTGTGTCTCCACGCGCTGCCGTTTTAATTGACACAGGGCCGAGCAGCTTTGATGTACGAGGCGTTGCGGTGGCGGAGAGAGACGGGCTCCTCATTACCGCTCTCTCTCTTCTCCCCCCACCTCGCCACATCCCCCCTCGTTCAGAGCGACGGAGGCTGCGGGGAGAGCTTGTCAGCCATGTGAGGGGAGCAGCAGAGAGGAGAAGCGTGGGCAGAGAGCAGGGCTGAAGACGTCACCAAATCAAACGCCCCAGTCATTTTTCCAGGGCGGGGGAAATCCCTCCAAAAAATGACACCAGATGACTGATATCTATACAGATGAAACGGTTCTTCATTAGATTTGGGAATCAGCACTCATACATTAGGAAGTAATGTAGCATTCAGAGGTGTTCAAGGTCAATAAGCCGCTCATTGACAGAATTTTAAGAAAGATTCAGAAAGATTCAATGGTATACAAGTTTACAGATTTGTATATCCTATTATATCATATAAAAATAAAAATACAATCCGTCAAAAATTCAGATCGTGTTAAGAAATTTGGGTTTTAGGACTCAATTCTCGAAAGAATTGGCTTGATAAGGTGGAGATTTTTTGCGGTTGCAACACAAATTTTTATACAGTGATGTAACTGACACCTGACTGAAATACACAATTGATCATGAAGTCCCGCCCATTTTTGTTCTGTGCTCCAATAGTTGAAGAACCTCAGTCAACGTTCTCCTTTCCTGTACTTAGTTATGCTACGTGCTAGGCTAATCTATGTTGAAATAACAACCCCATTTTGAAGATGGTTTAAAGATATAAAAGCTATATCTAACTAACTATATAACTATATCACATAAGTTACAGTTACATCTGAAACACTACTAAATGTTAATGTTAGCAAAGGTTTTGCCAACATTAGATGTGGCTATATTGCTTGTGTCTTTAAAATGTGTGTGTCTTTTCAACATAGATGAGACTAGCACATAGCATAGCATATCTAAGTAGAGGCAACCGTGGCTTGCTCGACTGTTATTGAAGCCCAGAGCAAAACGGGGCAGGGTTTATTTGCCCTTATGTTCTGCAGAAACAAAAAGTGTGTTTAATACTGTATATTCTCAGGCTCTCGCTGCCCGTACTGTGAGCTGAAGAGATAAACGTGTGACGAATGTTGTCTTCTTCCTGCCTCAGGCTGTCCAACGGCGTGGGATGACATTCGTTGCTGGTATCGTGCTGAGGTGGGACAGGTGGTCAACGTCTCCTGTGCCAATGTGTCCCAGCTGTTTGCTAATAACCAAGGTAAATCACCTCAACTCTCCTTTCTCCAGTCTTCATGTATCAGATACATTTTTTTCTTAAAGGTTGGTTGGTGTTATACCAAAGTTTGCGCTGTAAATCACTGAATAAGTGGGTAAATGTATTAGTTTTGCTATCTTATATTAAGTTATTTATGTACTTTTTTGTACTTCTTTACTTTTTTACTTATATTTTGCAAGGTTACTTTTTCCTTTGAGGAATGTTATACATTGAAATTATTATTTGCTGTGCACTTTTTGATTTTATTTTTGGGACAGAAGAAATGCTTACATCAGCCCTTTTGGAGGCAGTGGAGAGAAACTGGGATCAATCCCACCAACGGTTCTAACTGATCCTCTTTAAATCCTCCTGCTTGTGCCTGTGGAGTAATTCTCCATTGATGGTGTCAGTCAGTACTCCGTCTGAAGGCCAGGTTGACTTTTGCTTAGAGAACAGACTTGGTGAAGAGGAAAGAGTGTAAATTCTCACAGTATAATGAACTTTTGCTTAGTTCATCGATCTTTCAGTTTACAGCTCAGCACAGTGACCAGGTTATATTTAGAAATCTCTTAGGGCCAGTGTTATGCTTTCACTGAGTGGTCTATAGGAGACTGGACGTTTTTCTTCATGGATCACATGGACTCGTCTCCTGTGTCTGAACTTGGCTGCTGAGAGCGCTGCTCTCCTGACTGTTTACATGACCCCCACCTTCTCCAGAGCCTTGTCTCATCCAGCTGGCTGGTCTAAAGAAAACAAAACATGCATAGAATCTCTCATGCATCATCAAATGTCTGACAGACGGATACAGATGCAACTGAGATGCTAAAAAAATCTGTTTATGGACAATTGGGAAGACAAACGATGACAGAAAAATCTGTGTTTGTCACAAACATACTGAAGAGGAGTGGAAGAAGAGGCTATAAAAACTTAAAGAGTCTCATCCATAGAACAAAATATATGATTGTACAGACAAAAACAAAAACGTACATAAAGTGTAGATAATGTTCAGTAAAATATGTATCATATAGAACACAGGAGCTCCATTAAAAGGGAAGATATAAAACATTTCATTTAAACCCTCATTGAGTGATGGGGTCAGTATGGGATCAAGGAGGGATAAAAACTACTTTTGGAAACTGAGTGAGGCTTTGTGGACTGGTAATCTTAGATGCTCACATCTGAGAAGGAATGAGTCTGTATACATTTAATCCTAAAGAGTTTAGCAAGTTCTTGTTAGGTGGGTTGGTAGGTAGGTCCACCACTTTGATCCACACTAAAATATCTCATCAACTATTGATGATTAAATCTAGCTCAATATTAGCTGTAATATCTTATTAAGACATATATTTTCTTAAAACCAGATCACTTTTCTAATAAAAAAATCTTTTTTACTTTCTGGAGATTCCTTTCTTGCAGGGTGTTGTCCAGAGTCTGCACATGGTATTTTATTTTGAAAATTGTCCAGATTCCCTGCGGCATTTCTGTGAATGAAAAACTGTTTGATGGTGTGTAAAACTGACTTCTGACAATCACTAAAGTGAAGTTTTTATGCAACTAATTTGAAACGCAACTAATTTAATGCAGACTGGATTACATTTTACAAAAGTCTTTAAACTTTGCACACCATCCATCCACCCCGACCACCTCCATGTGACTCTGATGTGTTTCGTAAAGCGCTTCAATCAACATTTTTTGGTTTGGTTCCCTCTGAACCCAATCTAGGAAGTGATGTTTGTTAGCACATTGTAATATTTAAAATAATTTTGTGCGATATAAACCTAATTTCTTGGATAAATATTGAAGCCAGTATCGGTCAGGCTCCAGCATCTATAGACTGCACTCTTACCCTGTGTTGCAACACTGCGGGTGATGTCCAGACTCCTCCAGTGTGTCAGTCAGTGTTGCTGAATTGCTTTTCACAGAAGAGTCGGCAGCAGCAGGGAGCAGAAGAAGAAGAAGAAGAAGAAGAAGATATACTTTATTGATCCCCTAGGGGGAA
>NW_023339674.1:1977810-2014894 GCF_004916995.1 Morone saxatilis
GGTCTGTGGGACTTAAACCGGCAACCCTCCGGTTCCCAAGCCAAGTCCCTACACACTGAGCTACTGCCGCCCCAGCATGTACAGTATGTGGGATGCTCGGTGCAGAAATGATGCACACTGATTTCCAACAGCAGTGAGAATACAAGCACAAAGCCGAGGAAAAAACACACACCCTGAAAGTTGAGCGTATACTTTGTGTCGAGGGATCAGGAGGCAGAGGTTGCTGCTGATGACCTCATAACTTAGTGTTAGTGGGTTCCTGTACCCCGCTGGATTTCCTCCTCCACAGACACTGAGTGCTGTAGCTGTAGCGGATAGATCCAGCCTATCCAACAGGAGGCTGCATGCAGAGAAAATAATGAATTGGAAAATCAAAGAGTTCACTGTAAGAGCCAAGAGCATGAGGAAGGAATTGGCACTGCTTGTTAAGCATGGCGGTGTGAGCACCGGTGCCCTCCCCGGAGCCTCGGCCTTCAACCTCCATTCACATCCAACCATTGAGCCACCGACGCTGCAGGCCTGCGGGCTCTGCTCAGCACATTACACTGAGGCTAATGCAGCTGGATTTCGGCAAAACCACCCACGACTCAAAACCCACACTCTCTCCTCGGCTGTGCTGAGGAGCCGGACAGGCATATTCACACCATGAAATCTGTTATTTCACTGCAAACTTTTTATCCTCCCTCTTGTAAACACAGATTCACGCAGAAAAGCTAATGACCTTGTGTGCGTCATGAACGTCGTAGAGCTCGGCGAGTGAGCCGTCATTCTAACTTCGGGCCATGGTGGGAGAACACGGCTGCAAATTTGCCTCATTTGAATTCATCATTTACAGCCTTCACCTGACAGAACCGTTACCTTTTAGGACAGTGATTAAAGTATTCTTATACTTAAAGTTTGCTTTTGGATTTACAGGCAGATATAACCAAAGTTAAATGACTCATTGATTCAGCATTGAGTTCAGTTTTGTGAAGGAACGGTAGCTTCATTCTGTTTCAGGGGCACCATTCATCCAAATTTAGAACTACACAATTTAAGTATTACTGCACTTGTAAAGTGCATTGCAACCAGTCAGGCTCCCAACATGTTTGAGAAAAGGTCGCTCTGTACTGTGGCTGTTCCCAGCTCAGAGGTAGCAGCACTAAGGAAGAGCTGCAGACGTGGCTACTTAAAACATGCTTTGGCAATGAGCGTCTGGGAGAAAACAGCTCAATCATATACAGGAAGTGGATTCGAGCCGACCTATCTAGCAGCTAGTAAACGGCATCAATACAGGAAGAAAGTAGTAAAGCCCGCCTCTTGCTTGGTTGGATTGGCTGTTTGTGACACTGAGGAGCACTGGGACTCCGCACCCTGTGTTGAAAAGTACAAAATATTTTAAATGATCCGCATGTCTAAAAACCACTAGAAAACCATGACACGTGGCACAAAAGGGGAAGTGCACACCAGGCACGCCATACCGTAGGAAAACACTGGTTTTGCAGGTGACAGGTTTCTAGCATCTATGTGTCTCCATGTGAACTACTAGCTAACTAACCAGATTTTGACAAAGAAAAGTGTATTTTGGGGGCTTGAGTGTGAGTATGTAGCTCCGTAGGAACTCTATAGAGCCTGGTGGACTGTTCAATTCAACTCATTATAAAATTATTATTTTATTAATTGACCCAACAATTCCCAAGCACTCGGTGACAGGAACTTGCTGCACAAAAACTGCTGCACTAATAAAATAACTTTTATTATTTTATTTTTAATACAATAGCTTGAAGCTTATTTTAAACACTGCTTGCCACAAGAGGACCTTCTTTACTCTAAGCTACAGTGTTGCAGCAGATATACCAACAACAACATCAGGGAGAAAATCTTTAGACTGGGTCAGGTTGAAGTTTCTCCTGCTGAAAGTCAGTTTATTTTAGATATCTTTTATCTTGTATTTTAGCTGTCTTGTAAAGCACTGTTGAGTAGATTGACATCATCTATATGAATCACACACACATATGTATATATTCACACAGTCAAAGTGCTTATACATTTTGGGACTGTGCACAAACCTTCACACACGAGTGGAGGAAGACATTTATGTCACGCTGACTCTAAAAAGTATTGTATTACCTTAATTTGCCCAACCAGATGGACTAAAACTAAAAAAGGGTGGAGAAAAAAAAGTAATCTCTCGAAAAGACCTTTGCTAAATCCTAACCAGCTCCTCACGTCTGTCTGGTGAATGGAGACTGTGGTAGTAGTAGTAGGCTTGTTGATTTGTAGTGTGCATGTGTGCATCCCCAGCCACTCATCCTAATTAAAAGCAGTGGCGTTGTTTCACTTCTGAGAACATCTGTGCTCGCGGTTATAAAGAGAGTGTCTTTATTCTTATTATTCATCAGTGTCCCAGAAAAACTAATAGACTTCATCAGGAAAGCTGCGTAATCATGCTAGGGCCTGATGAATCAACAAATGGCAACAAATTGAACATTAATCAGCCATCACACTGTATTTGCATGTTGTATGTGATGCTGTAGAACAAACACTGAGTCTGTACTATTGTTGACACTGAATGTGTGCAGGTAGGTGAGTGTGTAGATTCCACTTCATGGTTTAATCTCAAAGGGTTAGTTCACCCGAACTGCAGTAATATATACTGTACTATCCTTCACACAGTGTTGTTTTAGAGACTGAGTTAATACATGACCAAAGGTATGTCAACATCTCATTTCAAAACTATATTCATTAATCTGCTGCTAACAGCCTCCACTCTTTTAATTTCAGTCTCTCCAGCAGATGTTGAACCTGGCTGCAGGGATTTACTCCCATTCAGACTCCAAGCATTTGGCTTCCAGTTGATTTTTGAATTGATTTCAAGGATTTCCTCATTACATTTGAAGCACTCCAATGTGTGGCTGAGGCATATGAGCCAGATTTTGTGCCCATACTGTTAACTTCAGATGAACAAACACCTCTGGAACAGCTCTCCTGTTGAAATCTGTCGTCTTGCAACCTCAGTCACTTCTTTTTAATCACCAAACACTTTTCTTAACTTGCCTCTATTAACTGTTCCCTGTCACTTTTAAGTTGTCCGTTGTATCTTTTATGTGATTTTAATATTGATAAAGGGCCTTCCCTAAACTGTTGACAGAAAGTTGAAAGCATTAAAATATCACTGTATGCTGAGTTCAAATTTCTGTTCATTGGGACTAAGGGGGGGATGGTAACCAGGAAAAAAGGACAGGGCGTCCTCCTGCTTTTGCCCATGTAGTAAAATTTTTGTTTGTGGTGCTGATGGATTATTTCTTCAGTTTGCCAAATGTAATTTTGTTCCATTTTTAAAACGACATCCACTTTAATTTCCTGTCTTTCTTAGCATAAATCTCAGAGACGAATACCTCAAAAAAGGAGGAAAGTGAAACTACTAATTATTTAATAAATCTTTAATCTCTGACTATCCCCACAAATCCAAATACCTGTTTTAGTCGTGTGTCAGTTATTTAACTCTTCCACTTCCTTAATTGGGTCTGTAGATTTCTCAGCTTCCCCTGGTGCCTTGCTCTTGGCGTCTCTTCCGCCGTTGCCACTGAGAGCTTTATGTGTGTTTTTCAGGTTACATCTACAGGAACTGCACCGAGGATGGATGGTCCGAGCTCTACCCTTCCTACGAGGAGGCCTGCGTGTTCACAGAGTATGAAGTGTCAGAACCAGAGGTAAATGCTTTTCCTTGGTAGTCTTCTTGTTCGGCCTCAGTTATTCTGCAAGGAAACTGCACCACCTCTGAGCAGGGGTGGATCTAGAGAAATGTTCGTGGGGTGGCAGAAAAAAAAGCTGATTTAAAGGCAAACAATCACATCCATTCAAATCAGTCAAGAGACACGTGCACTTTGCCTCCATTTGAACCAGTTTACACAAGTTAAAGCAAAATGTTCTCATCTAATTGACACTTGATTAGATTAAGTGTGAATGGTGTGAGTGAGCAGTTCATAGTTCATGTGTAAATGCTTACATTTCTTTCTCTAATTCTTCTTTTTGTTTGGCCTTTCAGACAACGTACTTCTCCAACTTTAAGCAGGTGTACACCGCCGGCTACGCTACCTCCCTCATCTCTCTCATTTCGGCTATTTTTGTCTTCACTGTGTTCAGGTAACTGTTTCTGAGACCCTCCTCCCAGGAACAACCACAGCTTCAGTCGTTTCAGCAAGAGCCCTGAAATTATACGTTTATGCTCCAAGTGTCAGCGCCCTCTTGTGGCCGTAGTAATTAGTCGACAAAATGGCAATGCGGAAAACAAGCAGTTTTTTTAAACACAAGTCACCACTGTTTTTCCTAACTTAACCTTAACTACATATTTATTATTGTAATCATGACAACAAAGGTCCACTAACCTTAACAAAGTATTTGTGTACTAATTTGAACCCAAACCACAATTGTTCCCTAAACCTACCCAAACCTTAACCATAGAGTTGTCACATCAAAAAAAGTGGTGATCTGAAAATGTTTGTATTTTTGTTCGAAAGGGCATGTACAAATAACGTATTTTGTCATTTCTTTTTGAGTTAAACTAAACTCAACTAAATACGATTTCCCAACCGGGCATTAAAGCTTGAAAAAGAACTGTTACAAAATGCAGATATATGATATACAATCACTCAGGGAAGTTTTTCTGTGCTCTACAGGAAGTTTCACTGCACCAGGAACTACATCCACATCAACCTGTTCTTCTCCTTCATCCTGAGAGCGAGCGCTGTCTTCATTAAAGATGGCGTTCTTTTTTCTGATGAAAACCTGGACCACTGCTTCATGTCGACTGTGAGTATGAAAACCATACAGCTCCTTGTCTGTGTCTATATTTAATCCTGGCCAATTCTAGTGCATGAATGCTACACAGGGCGTGTCTTACCATTAAAACCAATGGGATCCATAGTAACGTGACTTCCGGCTAATCCAAAAATGGGTAAAGAGGTAGAACGTGAGTGGAGCTGAGGCAGGCTGAATGATGACATGAATTAAAATAGCACCCACCTGTCACATTACTTTAAGCCTCAATATAATTTAAACAGGTGCGTAAAAATTCACCCCCTGTACAGTTGACATGACGGAAAATTAGCTATAAAGACCGAAACAGTTTTTTGTATCAGGCTGTAAACATGTTTATTTCTGCTGTAAAACTGAGCATTTGTTGTGGGAAATGTATGCTCTCTCTGGTTGTGCTGCATCAAATTTGATATATTAGAATTTAAATTGTCTGTCTGACAATGTTATAAGAGTGCAATGCCAAGTGAGCCATGATAGACCTAAGAACAAACAACTACATGACTTCCAGTTGTTTGCACTTTGTTTCGGGAACATGAACCGCAAACTCAGAAGAGCTTATTACGGTAGAGAGCGGGAAGGAGTAGGTTGAGTTGCTGGGACTGACTGAGCGGAGCCTGTGAGAGCATTAATGACAAGTGCTTCTCTTCCTGTTATCTGCTGATGAGGCCGCCTGGAGTGAAGGTAAGTGTCCCTCTTGTGTGGATAGAAGGGACTAGCATCAGCACATCACCGTGACTCATCTGGGTAAAAAGGGCCACAGGAGAGAAATGATGAGGAGATGATGATGATGATGGTGATGAGAAAATGCTCTTGTGCTCGATCTGAACCAAAACCCTCTTTTTTTTTTAAGACAAACATAAAAATGTGACAGGAAAAAGGAAAACGAATAATGGTAAATGGATGAGTGGATGGTGATGGAAAAGGGTTATGAATTAAAGTACAGTCATTAAATAACTTGGAAAATGTATTAATCAATTACTTACTACTCACTGTACATTATACCTGCCCAACACCAAATGGCAGAAATGTTAAGTTATCTGGTGAAGAAAGTAGAATATTTAGCAGCTTTAGCACCCCTTAAGCTTCTTCAGGGGTTGGTGGAGAACTATATGGAGGACAAAAAATGTCAAAATGAATGCTGATGTTCAGCCTGTCGGCTATATTTGCAAAATGTTAACGTTAAATTGTCAATAATATATCTGTGGTGGCAAAAAAAAAGTATAGCAGTAATATATAAAAAAGAAAATGGGACAAAACAAGAAAGACCACAAGTTTGAGATATTTCTATTGTATTTACAACCCAAGCCAAACTCATTTTGCTAGCATTAGCCTACACACATTGTTTAGTTCTTATCCTCAAGCCTTTTCTTCTTCTGAAATTGAAATATCGTTTGAAAAATATGAACATTTTAACGTAGCTCTCACTAGTTCTGCTCTGCAAAAATATCTGCACCTTTATTGTATTCTGCATGGATCATCAACTGGCAAGGATGCTGACTTCTGCATGGGACACATCATGTGACATCATGTGACTATTTAAGACCCTTTTACAGGGTTTTTTACCAATAGTGAATCAGCTGGAAACACTGCAAAGTCAGCTAGCTAGCAACGGCTGATAAAAACTGCTAGCAACAGTCCTCATTTCATATAAGGGCAGGTGGTGTGCTGTGTGCAAATACAGCAAATATGGCCTGGAAATGGAGAGACGCCACCAAAAAGGTGAAATATAAATATCCTCAGTCTTTTCTCAAACTCACTCACAGCGTTATTAGCATTGAGTTGATTGGCTAGCTACTTAGAGCTGATAAAAGCTGCCAGTCACAGCCTTGAGCTTGACAAACTCCACAGTTGTTTGGCTGTAAACTGCTTATGTAACTTTCTGGAAAGATGTTTGACAGGCGAGGCAGCAGTAACTAAAGGGGGGCAGGGCTTAACCTTAATTGCAGTATAATTATAACCCTCACAGCTTCAAATGTGTCTGACCAAGCAAAGAATTTCCGCCTCAGTATATACGACCTGCAATAACCTTTATCATTACAGACGCACCCTGTGACCCATAAATTGGTGGGAGAGGCCATTACCATTACGACCACTCCAGACAAATGACATCCACAGACCAATCTAAAGCTTGTTGCTCTTGTTGTTTTCGTCCCACAGACAGCCTGTAAATCAGCCGTGGCCTTCTTCCAGTTCAGCATCCTGGCCAACTACTTCTGGCTGCTGGTGGAGGGAATGTACCTGCAGACGCTGCTTGCTCTCACCTTTGTCTTCCAGAAGAAGTACTTCTGGTGGTACATACTCATCGGCTGGGGTGGGTGCTGCGCTGATATCGATCCCTCTCTTACCCCTGTCTCTGTTTACCTTCATTTTCATCCTTCCTCCCTCTTAATGTCTCTTGTTAGAGCTCAACTTTGACTCGACTAATGATCAGGTCACTCTGTCTGTGCCTCCCAGGTCTCCCAACAACGATCATAATGGCGTGGATCCTCACTCGCAACTTCTATGATAACAAGGGGTGAGCTACTGCAGTAGAATATCAGAGAAAACTTCACATAACAATGAAGAAACTTTGCAAGAGAGTCAATAGGCATTTTTTTTACAAACTAATTGTGTGTGCTGAACAGAGGTTTTGTACCAGTAAAATCTAAGAAAAATAAAAACCCTATTATTAAATATCTTGCTAAATTTAAAAAGTTGCAATTTGTAGGCTATATATTAGTAAATATCCCCCTTTATAGGAATTAAAGAAATCATTTTGAGGGATCTGCTCTCATGAATGTACAGCAAATATGAAGCTACAGCCAGGAGCCAGTTAGTTTAGCCTTGCAAAGAGTATGGTGGCCTTGAAGTGCAAATCACAACGGCAAACGGGAAAACATGACAACAAATTGGAAATCACAAAACAGAACACAAAATTACAAAGTAGAAAACACAATGTTTATGTTGTCACATAAGTCTATTTACCAAAATGAAATTAAAACTTCATACTTGAATAAATGAAAATATGTGTTCATATAATAAGAAATTAATATAAAAATATATAGTCAGCGAACTACTGTACCTCTTGGAGGTTGAAAGATTGTACTAATAGCCATGTGTTACATAAAGAGATAATCACTATTTTATGTAAGTGAGTCAGATTAATTAATTAGCTCATTAGCTTTTTATGTTTAATACATCATGGTGATTACAGAATGCTCAGGAGGGATGAAAGATGAATAAGAGTTAATGTTGGATTTAGAGTTTCCCATTCGAATTTGTTTCTACTGTTTCTATCACAACGTTCTGTGAGTGGACAGTGAGTTGTGGCGTGTTTCCTGATGAGATGTACAATATTGTCCTTCTGTGACTGCCATGTTTATCTCATTACTGTCTGCTGTGCGTCTCAGGTGCTGGGATGACACAGATGTGGCTTTCATCTGGTGGATCATAAAAGCTCCAATAACTGCATCACTACTGGTGAGTACAGAGCAGTCGGGAGTTATTGACGAATTATAAGAGTCCTCAATCTTGGATGAGGCTTGTGTTTTGACTCGGCACCGGCTACTGGACCTGGAGTTCACATTAAAAGCAACAATAACAAATCAAGGAAAGTTGATTCATTTCCTACTTGGAAGCAGGAAAACTGGTCCAGATGGTCGACAAGATTGTTATCTTTGGCAGTAAACGCCGGGAGCTAATCAGTGCACTTCCTCGTTTTCTGGCCGGTGTGATTTTTTTTGTTTAAGAGATAGAAACAAGCTTTCTGCTTCCTTAAACCCTGATTTTTATTTTTATTCAGGCCTATCTTATTTTATTTAATTTCCTCTCCAATGTAGAGTGTTTAATTATCTTGTATTGCAGTCCTCTGTCAGTCTGGGGAAAGACTCCTCCAATATGAAGCGACAGCCAATGTGTTATCAGCCATCAGTGACAAGCCTCACTGGGGGAATAATGTATAATCACTGGAAAATAAGAATCATCGAGTCCGCCTTGTTGGATCCCAGTGTGTGTGTGTGTGCGTGTCTGCGTGTGTGTGTGTGTGTGTGTGTGTGGCTAGCTTTGCTAACTAACAAAGAGCTTCTGGGTTTGTAACTGATGCAAAGTAAGTCCAAAGCAACTGGACCTGCTGTGTTTAGACTCACAAGCCAGTCTGTAAATTCACTCAATTGAGACTGGGGACTTTTTCTCAACTTTTGTTGCTAAAACTGGGTGGGAACAATTAGAGTTTAAATTAAACAAAAACCTGCATTGCAGAACCAAACCAAAGTTCTTAGGGCTGTGACATGTGGATGTCTTGTGCTTGTTAACACTGCCGAACCATGTAACATTGCTAGGGATGTCCAACTACTACTTCGAGCTACTTTGCATTTAGATATCCCCAGACGACTGGTAGGCGCTGAGATCTCAGGTATCGCGAGACTAATTGTGTTAGTCTCCATTCATCTAAGCAGCTCCGTTAGTTACATTGATTGGAAGAGGAGCCCAGGAATTGATCAGCAGAACTAATGAAGCCACTTAGGGAGCATGTCCCACATGATGTCAAATGATTTATAGGTGTAGGTGAAACGTGAGGTATCTCAGAGGTTAATTCCCCTTTTCTCCTCAATGGCCGATTACCTTATTCTGCGGTCTCTGTAGGTTTGTTGTACCACAAATATTATTCCAGATCTTTCACATTTTTTTTGTCATTTGTTTTAATCTAGGTGAATTTCATCATCTTCATCAATGTGATCCGTATTCTGGTCCAGAAGCTGAGATCTCCAGGCGTCGGTGGCAATGACACCAGCCACTTTAAGTGAGAAGAGAATAAATATCCCTCCACAAACACATAGATACACAAACAGATGACCTTCAGCCACATGCGGTCTTTATGGGTCTGTTTTTACTGTGTGTGTGCAGGAGGCTGGCCAAGTCCACCCTGCTCCTCATCCCTCTGTTTGGGATGCACTACATGGTGTTTGCCTTCCTGCCAGAAAACACCGGAGCAGAGGCTCGAATCTTCATCGAGCTCGGTCTGGGATCCTTTCAGGTAAAACACACAACACAGATACAAATGAATATGAGAACATTAAAATAAAACAGCTCTTATAATCGGAAACTGGCACTTTAAATATAGAAACGTTACATTTTTAATGGAAATATAGAGACCCAGTGTCAGATGAAGGTTGCTCAGAATGTACACTATACTTTTAATATTAATATTTAACTTTAAAGTTTTGGTTCATATCTTTCTGCTCTGAAGGGATTTGTTGTGGCCCTGCTCTACTGTTTCCTGAATGGCGAGGTAAGTAAATACTATACTACTAATTAGAATAAAATCAATATTACTGTGTGCAACAACACATTATGTAATAACTCGACAAAGTTTAATAAATTGTGACTTTGTTATGTAATAACACCTGCATTTTCTGCTGCAATCTGCTGCATTTTGTAATAAGATTTTATTGACTTTATTGATTCCACACTGGGGAAATTTGCTTGTTACAGCAGCTCCAGATACCACACAATAGAGAGGAAAAATAAAAATACAATATAATAGAAATAGAAGAAGAGTTATATATGGATATACACATGTGATTGATAAGGAACACTGCACACAGGAGGCAGTAGTGTGTAGTGTAATTTAAATACATAGTAAATACTTTCCCCAAAGTTTTATAATAAATTATTAGATTTTGTGGTGGTTATATGTGTGATAATTTGGTACATTATGTAATAATGAACCAAAGTGGATGTCTTCATCTGTACACCTCTTATATTTTTAACAATTAATCTAAATTAAACTTCCCAAATATTAAACGAAACCCCCGATGGCCCTGAGGTGCCCCCCTGATCTCGATGTTCCCTGATCCGCCACAGAAAAGCAGTTACAAGATCAGCTTATTATCATCTTCGAGATTCAGCCAAAATCAGGGAACTTCATGTCAAATCCCAATCTGGAAAAAGTCCATCAAGCTTTTATTTCTATATCAATGCTCTTTCAACAGTGCACCACAATATTTGATCATTTATTACAAAATGTGGGGAAATTCTTTGCATTTTAGGTTTAGGCTGCTTGTTAGATTAGATTAGATTGTTACAAAATGATATGAAAATGTATTTAATTTTGTCTTGTTATTACATAATGTGTTGTTATACAGTGCAATAAAGATCGTGTTGGTCACGGTACTCGGATACTCTTAGCACTCAACCGTCCCGTCTGGAAGTTTGAGTGGGAGGTTTTCCTGAAGTCGATGGCCTCATCTTTAGTTTTGGTGAACATTTAACATCGGAAAGTGGTTGTCGGAGCACTCTACGAAGTCTTTCATAACTGACCCGTGATCAACATCAGTCTTATCAACACAGTAAAGTAGTTTAATCGGGTAAAAATATCTTTATTTAAAGCTGCAGTAGGTAACTTTTAGAAGTTTTCATATTTGCTGAACCTTTCACTAAATCTTAACTGAGAATATGAGACGGATGATATGAAAAAAAAATCAGGTTGCTCTGGCTCCTCCTTGTGCTCCTAATGGAGCCTAGAAATATAGTTAATTATTGAGTCTCATTCCCACGGCGTCAAATACAGATGCTTTGGGACCCTGGGAATGAAGCCTCCAACTCAAAGCGTCTATATCTGTCTTGGCTCTGATTGGTCGTTTTCGTTCAGGCTCGGTGGGTTCTTGCAGATTTCGTCAGGAGCACTAGGAGGAGCCTGAGCCTCAATCTGGCGCCTGGAGCATTTGTTTAACATGTCGTAATGTTTTATTTCTGTGTTATTCCACACGCGGATGCTGGTGTGTGTGCTCAGGTGCAAGCAGAACTGAAGAAGAGGTTTTGGAAGTGGCAGACTCAGAGTTACCTGAGCTACAGCAAACGGCGGCGTACGTTGTTCACCGAGAGCAGCACGGTCACTCAGATATCCGTCCTGGACAAATCCAGCCCCAAAGATCAGCCGGCCTCAGAGACACACACCCTCACACCCAGCAACGTCTCCACTGTCTGAGTCACATCCTTCATCTCCCTGCGTCACGACACCCGCTTTGTATTTGGACGTCGTCCTGAGCAAGTGACTAAACCACAGAGCTCAATTGTTGAATGTTTAAGGTACCTCGTAACTGTGTACGAATTATCTACAGAATCCCACATGTGCTGACAACTTTACAGGTGTTAACTTTAACTTTTTTCATTCACATCTTTCACATGATATTCATTATTTTTCAACTTACTTTAGTATTGGCCGGCAGAGAGGTCACATATTTTATTGCCCTTTGTGTTTATCATAGGTCCGATTTTGCTTTCGGGGCCTTCCTCCACAGCTTACTCAAAACCACCAAATCATTTCTCCCGTTTTACAAAACGGGAGAAAACACCAATATCACAACAAGTACACGATGAATGTGGCTTCAAAACATTGTCCTTTTATTTCTTTTAGATATATCAAATTTATAAAAGGTTTATTCTGTCGCACCTCCACCGGGTCCAAATCCTTTTCGCATTTTTTCTCATGCTAAGCTGTTCATAAGGGAAAATGAACATTTACTAAATAGATTTTCCTTTGTTGTGGTCTCAAGTGGCCCGAAGACGAACAACAATCAGGAGGAGTAGGCACAGGAGAGGTTAGTCACTTACTTCTTGCAGCTGTGAGGTTAATTATTGGAGTCTTTTTTTTTTTATGTTTACTGAGTTTAAACATGGAACAGCACAACACACAATATCCTCAAATCCCAGATAGCCATACAACATAACCCAAAAAGGGAAAAATAATTTAATTGGATAAACAAAAATAATTTACATTTACAGAAAAGGGGGATTAACAAGTATGTTAATTAATTCTATGGAATTAAGTAAAGTATTGTTTCAAGTCCACTATTTGTATGTGAGTTTTAGGGTAACCTAAAATAGATGAACATTAGACCATGGACTCTCCAGTTTGAGAGGATTTGTCTGAATGAATCCCCTCTGAGTAAATGTTATTTTTAGGTCTGAAGATAAAGTCTTGATATTCAATCAATGATCCAACACTATAAATCACAATCAATCAAAATGGCCAACTCTGTTTCTTCCTGTGTTCTTTTATAACAATGTAATAAAAGTTTAAATATTATATTCCTCCTTACACTGGGGACCCCTGTTGGTCTCCAGTTTGAATATCACTGCTGTAGACGGCCTAGAGGAGAGAAGACTTGATGGATCTTAGATAGAGCCTCGTCAGATGAGAATATTTTTCAAAAACTTGGAGCCACATCCATATTTATACATATGCACATCAATGGGCTGTCTGGCCATCAGTCCACTCACATTTCAGATACATAAGTACATTTTAAAGATGTTTTATGGCAGTGAGTTTGCTATTTTTTTTTCACTAATGCCTGGCATATACTTTAGTCCCTGAAAGAACATGATGTTCACACGGCTCTCTCACAATATTTAGATCACCACTTATGCACTTAATGCTGCTTGAACCTGCAGATCTGTATTTCATTTTCCAATCTTTTACTTCATCAATTAGTGCCATTCTCCAGAATTTGGACCTCTGTGTCATTCTTGCTGTCAGATTCAATGATCTCTTGAACCTTGGTACTATAATTTAACCATATTTCAGAGAGAATTCTTATAAAATTAAACCTTCTTCGTTTAATGAAATGTGCCCAAGTTACCTACCATCAGTGGCTCTGCATGCAACATGTTGCACAGTGCACTAGGGCACATCTGGAGCACCAGACTGTAAAAGCTATTTATTTGTCAAATTATTGTTTTTATGTTTTTTTTTTTGTGTGAATGTAAATAGAATTGAACTAGAGTTTACATGTATTTTATGACAACAGTACAGTTCCTCCAACAGATTTATAAACCATATTAAAGCAACTTGTTACTGTAAAAAAAAGAAGAATCATAAATAATATATAAAAAGGGATTTAACAACTTACTTTGAAACAGATAAGTTGGTATTTATATTTAACACATTGTTTGGTATCATACATGTAAGTTTTATTCTTATACGCTGTAATATTGCAAAATGTGGAGATAATTATACTTTACATTTTCCTATTTGTAAGCATAGGTTTAGTGATTGCTGTGCTAATGCTAATGCTAATCCAGAACCTGTTTCCTCTGAGAAATAATTTGTGAGACTACATGAGCTGTTTTCAAGTTGGCTCGCAGTATGTGTGTATCTATGCTTTGAATTTTTCTCTTTTGACTTGCAGCTAGCAGGTTGAGTACACTGTTAATGTATGTGTAGGTACAGTATTATTCATGGAAGGAAATATTACATTACTCAGCTACTGACCACTACAGTGCCTTTCTCATAAAGTAAAACTCACTCTTTCTCCGCAGTTCACCTACAGTACGGTCCTAATCTGTGTAAGAAAATTATATATTTAAGATTATGAAACTATACCATGTACTTGAGTCTTTGCTGTGCAGCATAACAGATGTGCTTCTGTGTTGTGTCAGATTCAAGACGTGATAGGAATTGTGCTCAAATGACAAAAACAAAGCTTTCATCCAATTTGAAATTGTGCAGCGAGGAAGTGAAGGATGATATTAACTGAGCATGTTTTGATGTGGTGTTTTTGAAAGAAAGCTTTTCATGTTGTGTCTGGACTTTGCTTTTTTAGATTACATCCACTTACAGTGTTATTTCTCCTTTCTTACTTGAAAGATGATGTTTTCTTTTACAGGTTCCGGTTTACTACATGAATGCAAGTTTCTCATTTTGGTGTTTTCTTATTTGAGCCGGGGGCGAACATTACAGGATAAGGACGGTGATTGTCTGTTTTTTTTCTTATTGTCAACATTGCATGAAAAGACCAAAACCAACAGTGTGTTATTCTGTTTCACAAAACTCTTTGAGGCTGTTTTTTTTTCATCAAATTTGCTCTGGCTCTTGAACCGGTTTTGTTAAAGATTCTTAAACTCGAGTTTCCACCAGCTTTGAGTGGAACCATTGTAATCAAGGACAGAAGGCGTTGCACAACGACCTGTAGAATATGACACACCCACTTTGGTTAATAAGGAAAACCAAATATTTTGTGGTTCCAGCTGGAAACCAACTTTGGTGTGAGGTGCTGAGTTTTGGAGATATCAGTCTTCCAGTTTAATGGAACCAGACAGCACTATATGCGTAGATGGCGCTCTCTTCTGCACATGGAAAGAAAATAGTTCCTACATAAAACTGCTCACAACAAGAGCTGTGGATTATCTTGAGTAACCCAGTAATGATTATAGTTTGAGTTTTTTAAATGTATTTTTTGCCGTTTTGAGCATGACAAGCTGAGTACCATCTGGTTCCATTATATTGGAGAGAAGGCAGACATATTTTCGCCAAATCTCCAAAACCCAGCAACTCACATCAAAGAATCTAGATGGGTTTAAAGCACAACAGGTAAGAAGAAAAAGAGGTTTTGGAGTCCCTTTAAGCCAGAAGACTTTAAAATATTTACCACACACAACAACATTGAGCCAACAAGTTAAAAACATTTATTGTCGATACTTCCATAATGTACAAAAAAACCCTTCTAATGTGCACACCGAAACGAGATAAAATAGTGCACTGTGCAGTTAAAGAGATCAAATGAAAACAAGAGGAGCTCATGAGCAGACAGAAGCAGGCAAGTTACTTTTACATTCAGCCATCAGTATGCAAACTGCTAAGCCCCATTTTAACATTTATTTTTTTTTTTTTACCTCTAACTGATTAAAACAGGCAATCGGTACAGTGAAGCAATTCAATAAAGATAACCACCATCAAAAAGCTAAAAAGAAAAACATTTGAAACCAAAGCTCTTGTCATGCTTTGCTGTAAAAACCAATAAGAACCAATAGAGTCCAGCAGTTTTTGTGGCACTTTACTTTTCCTCATGTCTGCAAAGATTAACATTCAAAGGAAAAGTATTCAATGGGACTAGAGCTACAGTTTGATGAATCGTTCACAGTTGAAACCCAATATCCGCATTCCAGCTTATTAATTTCTTCATCCCACTCGTTCTGTTCGAAAACGGGTACGCGGCTCGGAATCCCTTAATGGCCTGAAAGCTCGACCCTCCCTTGGGATTACATTTGCTGGTCAAATGAGATCAAAACGATTTAACACGCATGCATCAGCCTATTAGAGAGTACAGAGGCATCACAGGAGGCTTTATACTTTGAGCAAACACGATCACCATTTAAAAAATGAAAATAAAAATAAGAAAATCACAGCGCAAAGTTTTTAATTGACAGCTATTCACTTTGAACCACATTTACAAGGTACGATGTTGGCAGCTTGTTTCTGTCTCGCACATTTAAACTGCAGTTTATTTAGTCACAAAGGTTGGCTACAGACCTTTCAAACACTTTAACTAACTACTTCATAGTTTAAAACAGTTTCAAATCAATATTTATTCTTATAATAATAGCAACATCTTTGTCTGACATCAACATAGTACTGGCAATATAAGGCTCCAACTCCCATATTAACACTAAAGGAAATCATTTATAAATACATTAACAAAATCAGGCTCGTGGTCCTGGTGAGATTGTGATAATGCTTGTGATGAGCTCGCCTGAACGTTCAACTGAACCAGAGCAGAGGAGGTGGTGATTGTCCAGCCCTTTCCCCAAACATCACAAGATGAAACAGGGCCTCCTTATAGCTGCTGTTGGATTTGCACTGTTATTATTTCAGGTCGCACTGAATACAGACACAGCAGAGCAACAGGACAGTACAGTTTCCGGTCAGCCCTTCCTTTCTCTCTTTGCCTTTGCCTGGTCTGGACTCCCAGAAAGAATGGATTTGGTCATTTGCAGGTGAAGAGATGTAAAGATATTTAGAGTAAAAGTGGACAAAAATATTGTTAAAAAGTGAAGGTTTGTACTAAGACTGATGGACAGAGTTTCGGATATGTGATCTAGACATCAACAAAGGTTAAATTAGTGGTTTTAACCTAGATTTATCGCCGTAGCTACCATAAATATAGTCATTAAATTACTGCTGATAAAAAGAGCATGTAGACAAAATATTATTTCAGCACAAGATATGCATAATGATGAAATAGGAAAAAGGGATTAGCGTGGGCAAAAAGTTTTTAAAGTTCTCAGAAAAATGTATGTATAAGTCCATGATAACAAGCTCTTTGGATGAAGATCATGTTTGAAAGGTCCTTTTTTGGTCAACTGCTGTTTCCAAAATTAATAATAAGCTTTCAGTCTCTATTAATATCTAAAAATGTTGGTTTTTCTACCAAATTTAGGTGTTTTATGAACAGAGGGCTGTCATGGACAATACAGACGTCTTATTCTTTTGCGGTTTTATTTTAATATTTGAAATTTGACAATTGTTACTGCTAAATATATATATATATATATATATATATATATATCTTCTGGCTGTGGGGAGAAGACTTTAAAACTGCATTTAAACCATTATGTAGTTAGATAAAATGTACAGAAAATAGAACAGCTAGATGAATAATGTAAAAATGTACATTTTACAGCCTTTTTTAGGTACATTTTTGTAGAGAGGTGGGTTATGCTGGGGTAATTTGAACTCATGGTACCTAAGTTTTTGAGAATAAATAACACTATTAAAGGTTTTATACTTTTACTTCAGTCTCCTGGCAAACATAGCAAAAAGGTTTTTATTCCTTTATTAATACTTGATTTTGTTCTTCTATTTTTCTTTAAATAATAATAATTTAACTACATTTTGTCAGCTTCAGGACTCCGTACTTGACGTCTTTTTACCTGCAAATTACCAAAATGATGTGTATTGTGTATGTAAAAAGTACTTTTCTATTGTTTTTTATAATTATCAGACATAAATAATGTGTATTCAGAAAAGAATATCTGTCAATTCCCTTATTTGTTGTTGATTTTCCAGTTGAAGTTTGTCTTTAAAGACACTTTCAGACATTTGCATTCGGACTAAATTACTTAGAAACTCAGTCCAGTCATATTAAATTAAATTTAGAATACAGTCTCCCAGACAAATTTAGAAAAAAACGGTCTCATATTTTAGAGAATATCATAAAGAAAAGTCTTGTGGTTCATATTCAGGAGATATTGTATGGTCCTGTATTTCTCTGCTGTAGAGAAAATGTGTCATCAGTAAAATATAAAAACTAAAACATATTTATTCTTCTGTGCGTGTGGTTTAGTGTACTGTACATTGAGTTACTGTAGCGCTGCTTGATTCTGTCGTATGTTCTGCTCATCTTTAGCAAAGACGAGTTTAAGTAGTTTGAAGGCCTCCAGGTTTAAAATACTGATTTAGTTTTAAGCATCATAAAAGCACTTTGTTCAACCCCTTTCTTTACTTTGCAGTTTCGTTTTTGAAATTAAAAGACAAATCTTTTTTTTTCCTTTTAAATCATCAACAGAAGTCAAAATACTTGTTTTGTGCTTAAAGGCACTTTTGGAGACACAAAGTAGAGTCGAACGTTGGGATTCAGAGGATAGTTGAGTCAGACCAAAGGAAAAATCTGCAGTGACATCAGTTGCAAAGCTAACTCAGCCTTTGCAAACAGATACGGCCGTGCAAAAAAAACTCAGAGAGGAGTCGATTAATTCGTCTTTGGAATGAGAGAATTACCCCCCGAGTTAAAAGCCCCTCTCCGAAAGTAACATCCATCTCAGTGTGCTTGTGTTCACGCATAAAGAGATCAAATGCCACCAGAGACAATAACTGCAAAAAGACAGAGATACTGCAAGGTGGTACGAGGGAAGGGGGAAAAAAAGCCCTCATTCATCAAATTTTTCAGAAACAAATTAGGAATTTCTATCCAAAAACAGTGAAGTGCTGTGATGTTTCCGTTGGTCTACACCTTCACTTCGACCAGTACAATGTTGAAACTTCCTGCAGGAGGCTGCTGAAGAGGCTCAGCTTTAAAAAGTAACAAAAGAATCAGGATTATAGAGCATCGCCTCTACAACAGCCGCAAAGTTCATGAAGGAAAAGAAACTGTTAAGAAATTTAACATCCGATTAAACACTGAATTCTCACAAATAAAAGAACACATGGACAATAAATGCAATTTCATGCAAGCAGTTGAACTCGTGATACTTTTGCCGTGAGTTCATTTTCATTGACATTTTCTGTACTAACGGCTGTTTAACTCCACAGACGCACTGATGAGGCGTCTGGGTTCCGGTGCTGAGGTTTAAAAGAGAGGTTTGTGTTTGTGGTCGTAGTCGGCAAACCTCAGCACTCATCCAAAGAAGACCCTCGGAGTCATCTAACCCTGTTTTTTTCCCCATTTTTTTCTTTTTGGCATTTCACATAACCGTAGAAAATATGTCCTTCTCATAAATACTGCTTTTTCCACCTGTCAGATCCAGAGGAAATTTCTCCTCTCTTCAACACCAATTATATTGTTTTACATCAGTTCAAACAGGAAACAAAGGATTGTGCCAGTATCAGTGGGTAATAACACTGAGCTGATGCAGCCGCCTGTGCGCCTTCAGCACTGAATGGGTAACAAGTCTACTGAAATTAGCCACTGGGGTCCGTAATGTTTCAGCTGACCAATCAATAACACTGATTTGATGCTGACACTGTAAATTAAACATATTTAACAAAACTACACTTTTAAGGTAATTACTGTACATCAGGGTGGGTCGGAATCGAAGCAGCAGAGGTCGACATATCGGGAATTTTACTCTAGAGTTTGGGGCTCCAAGAACACTAGATACTACATTTCCCATGATGCAACAGACTGTATCTTTTTGATAGATCCTCCTCATCAGTAAACACCTGCATCTTTCATTATACCCTCAGTTTTTTAACGCAGGTTTTCTGTCGTCTTCTAGAGCCAAACAAGACATTTTAACTGTTTTCACAGGCTGATAAAATCAGTGGTCTGCCCCTTTAAGGTATTTACATTTCCCAGTGTTGACTGTATTAAATTAAACCATCTCTAATGGCACAGCAGCTATGGTGTCTGTATTTAAAGAGGAATAAAGTGTGTAGTTACAGTCTGAAATACATTTCGAGTGTGAAAGTTGAGGACAACTGTAAAAATGTCAGACAGACTGGAATGATCACTGTAGAGCTCTCTGGTCCCCCTGTGCTGTACAGCAGCAAACACTGTAGCACCAGACAACTTTAAACACTAATACGATATGTACAGAGAGATAACCATGCTTCTTCTGCATGTTACAGCCCAACAAGACACTAGATACACACTAGAATCATAATCATGCCCTTTGAAGATGATAGGCTGCTCAGGAGCAGGAGTTTGTTTTTCACTCCAGCTGAACCAGGTCAGAGGTCGGGTCACGAAGAGATTCATTATTTGGCTCCTGACGTTCGGGTCAGGTTCAGGGGTGAAGCAGATCAGACCAGAGGCTGCTCTAGGTCGCTGGAGTTGAGTTGGGTTTCCATCATGGTTTCGTCTGAGTATGGGTTGGGGTACGGGTTGAGGAACGGGTTGGTGAGGCTGGTCATCGGGACGAGGGTGGGCGTGGCAGGTTTGGCGGCGTCAGGTCCGGAGGCGGCGTCGTTGCCGGACGTGGCGTCCCCGCCGGTGCCGCTCAGGTGGCCGGCGTCTCGGCCTGCAGGCTGGACATGCGGATCTGCGAGCTGCTCTTGCTGAGGATGGACAGCTGCGTGCCCCCGTTCACCCCACTGCTCGCCAGCGAAGGATGCCGGTGCTTCAGGTCCACAGCAAAGTACCTGTTCACCGTCCAGCTGCGCCATTTCCTCTTGATCTCCGATTGCACCTTGAGGGATATACTTCACAAGGTCATTATTAATGGACCTCGCTGGAAAGAGACAAGCTCACTGTCCCTCAGTCTCACTCTAGCTCTCTCTGGACTGTATTTAAGGCTCATTCTTTTAGATTTTTACTGATTTTCACTGAAAAATACTGTTTTCTTAAAAGAAATAAACATGTTATTAATAATACACTAATTTTCTGCTGGATTTTATGCTCCCTCATACTAAACATATTTTGTAGTTCCTGTTCCAAGAAGCTAAGCTTAGAAAATAGTCCATGTAATAGAAAGTGAAGAAATGAAAAAAGGGTGAGAAAATGTACATGAGCTGATTATGTGCCAAACTGCTAAGAACAGTTACACTACAAGTTGTTTGTACACAAACAAATGTTTGTAATAAAGATTTTTCTTCCTGATTTTCAATATTTTTTTTAATATTCACAAAAAACAGTAAATTATGAGCCTAATCTAGCACAATTCAAGTTATTTGTCCTTCAAACCTCATCTTTTCCTTATGGATAAACTGCTTGTTAGCAATGTTGTATGTTTAATTAAATTGTGCATTCAGGAAACTGCTATATTAGTGTCAGTTACTGTTTTAAAGGAGGTTTACCTCTCCATTCAGGAAGCAGTAGAGGACGGCCACCACAAAGCCCTGAAGAGAGACACAGAGCCCAAACATGAGACAGAAACACAGACACATCTACTGTAAAAACATCAGCATGCTGAGACAAATGCTCATACATCAACTCTCAAAATAATATGCGCACTGTATGAATAATCTACAGGAAAAGCCTATAATCAGCAGTTTTACTGGGCTTTTAGTTTCAGTATTGGATCAGTCTACCACGATCAAATTGTCCTTTTTGTGACTTCAGTCCAAATTTCAATGCTCTTGATATTACATTTCTATTTAATTGCAAGTTGACCGTTAAAAAAGCCTTTTTAACTACCATTTCCAAAATATATTTTATATTTAAAATTCATTTTTTGGTTCAAGTCCCCAATTATTTGTGTCAAAGTCAGTCTTTCAAGTGTTTGAATGCTAGATATTACAATTATATTAGAACTGTCAAAATTAATTTTTTAATGTTTTTTGGTGAATTTGAAACATTTGAGACTTGACTAACACAGCTGCATTTTCTTTACTTCCTTTTTAGATTCAAATTTTTACTTTAAAAAGTTGCAGAAAACATAAATAAGCTGCACAAGTTGCAAAGCTGAATTTAATTACCACAGAAGCAAACACCCTACCCAAACTACCTCTACAGGGCCACAGATCCACAGTTTATACATAGATTGTCCTTTTTTAAATCCAGACTGTGAAGGAGAGAGAGTCACCTGAAAGGATCCGAGGCCGAGTTCAAACACCAGCCGCTCTCTCTTGCTGACGTTCTCAGGGGAGAAGGCAAACACAGTGTAGTGGATCCCAAACAGAGGGATCAGTAGCAGAGTGGAGCGGGCCAACCTTCTGCAAACACACACACACACACACACACATACACATTATGATGAGAGGCCTACAGCATGTGTGTCCTCATTATAACCAGGATCACCAACCACTGTAAATGAAGTGTATCGATATTTTCTTACAACATCTCATCTTGAAAACAAAGAGTCATCTTGAAATAATTTGCAGCTAATGAAAAATTTTAATGATAAAATATAAAATGAAAGTAAAATGACTTACAGGTAAATACTGGATTCATTTCCACCGATATCTGGGGACTGTAACTTCTGGACGAGGATGATGATGATGCCAATGAAGAGCACAAAGTTGATCTGTGGAAAAAATGTAAATTCAGGAGTGGATGTAATGAATTACTCATGTTACTGTGATTAATTCATTTCTTTGGGTACATTTTCTCGGCTCAGATTGGTTGTTTTCGTTCAGGCAGCTTTAATTTGCACATGAAATTTTAAGGAAATGTAATTTAGGCACCGATGTATTATGATGTGCTGTATATTGTATGTACAACATTGTTGTATTTATGTTGTTTTTCATCTGGGATAATAAAACTGAGCTGAACTGAACTGAGCAGGGTGATAACGTACCATAATTGAAGCCAGCACAGGTCCCTTTATCACCCACCAGATGGCAGCGTTGTCATTCATGTCCCAGCACCTGAGAGATAAAACAGCACATTCAGTGCCAGATCATACAAGCCTCAACATGAGACTCAACTCTGCTGCTCATAAACCTACCCGATATCATCAAAGTGTAGCTTCAGCACCGCCCAGATGGTCACACACACTGTGGGGGTTCCTGTCGTCAAACAGGATACAAACATTAAACCGCTGTCGGGATCATAACCATCTGATCAGATGAGAAGTGCGTGCGATGTGTCTTACCCCAGCCAATGATGATGTACCAGTAGAAGTATCTCTTTTCAGGGAAGAAGGTCTCCACCAGTAAAGTGAAGAGGTAAAGACCCTCGATGAAGAGCCAGAAGTAGTTAGAAAGGACGCAGTAATGGAAGAATATCATCACTGCTCGACACTCCAGCTTCAAGAAAAGCGAGAATACAACAATGTGAGAGAAGAAAGCAAGAACATTCAAATGAAGCTGAGTAGAAATCATCTGCTGCCTGTTAACATGTGCGCAGGGATTTTGTGTTACTCACAGTGTGTATGAAGCAGTGCTCGCTGTCCTCTTTGGCGTACAGCACGCCGTCTTTGATGAAGACTGAAATAGCTCTCAAGATGAACGACACAAACAGGTTCATGTGGATGAAGTTCCTGGTGCAGTGCAGCTTCCTAGGAGGAAAAACACATGAACATGCTGAACATCATATCATTTTTAAGCACGTGGCAAAAATCTAGTTGTTTGATGTCAACTTCTTCTTCATATACAATTAAAATAAAAACAATTCTATTTTAAAATATGTATTTCATGTGGTGTAAAATAATGTCAATGGTGCAAATGTGTGCAAAGGGTTGATAAGAGAACGGGTATATTTATATACAAAAAAAGGTGTTAAAAAGTGTTAAAACTCATAAAACAGCACTAAAGCCAACCATCAATTGTAAAATATCGACACATTCAACTTAAAGATACGTTATGATAACACTAATTAAAGCATTCATAAACTTCGAGTTCCTCTCAGGTGTAGCTGATTTGCTCATCTAGAGGGAGAACCACTAAAGAGAGGGCCAGAGCAGCAGCAGTTATGAATGGAGTCAGAGTAGTAGTAGTAGACTTCAGTTTGTTTTTTTTGTGTTCTCATTTTCTGATGATTCCTGCTTCTATGGCTTTATTTATGTTTTTTAGGTTTAGTTCCTTTAAAGTTGCTTTAGTGTAGAGGGAAAAGCCCGGTTCCTACGGCCCCTACTCTGAGTGGCTTCTCTTCTTTTTATATTTTTTTATTTTGGCCGGCCCATCAGACTTCTAGTTGTTTTTGGTTGTTTTGAGTAGTTTTGATATTAATGTCTTTTTTGTTGTTTTTTTACCGTAATGAGCCATTCTGTGGCAGGGTTGTGATGTAATTTGAAGGCTTCGTCAAACTTATTAAAAATGTAGTTCTGTGGCTTAGTGGCAGTAGGCCTGTGTTAATCTGGATGTTTTTGGTCATTTGTTTGTGGTCAACTTGTCCTGTGTTACATGTTGTGCTTTGGGTAACTTTGTGGGTGCAGTTTTTTTGTCTTTTGGTGTTTATGCATTCGGTGGGAGGGTGGTAGTGTGACTTATTATTTTCAAAAACTTTATTCATAATTCATCTTGAAAGGGATGTCCTCATCTTAAAACCACTGCCCCACCCAGCTGCAGTACCCTCCATTAACCACCAACCGTCTCACCTGAACCTGCATAGGATGACCATGGCCATGGTGAGGGAGACCAGAGAGGTGCTGTAGCCCACAGTGTACAGAGCCTTCACTGACACAAAGTACATGTCCTGAGATGGAAACAAAAGAGAAACTGAACAAACAGCAGCGTTTCCTGTATAATATGTCTCAGTGAATCCTTAAATCTGAAGCAGACGCAGTCATATACGAACCGAACGGCTGCTGTTTCCCTCCTCGTACAGGCAGGCGTCGATGTAATGAGGGAAGGTCGCTGACCAGCCAAACTCGGTACAGTTCCGACTCAACTTCCCCAGCTCTGTAGACACAGGATGCGTTATTTCATTATGACAAACAGACTTATTTCTAGAGTGAAATCAGGAAGAGGAACAGGCGCACTGACTGTAATTATTTCAGTGAGAGTTGAAGTTACTGTACACAACTGTACATTTTTTGCATATTTACACTAAAAACAACCAATGATATCACCAATACAGTGAGAAGCCCTTAATTTGAAATATGTAGAGAATAGATTTCTGATTCTGTATTCTGTTATACTTGTTGTGGACTGTCTAATAAAAACATAGTTATACATATTATATTCCATATTTAAGATCCTCCTAAATGTCACACTATGGACCTTTTTAATTTTAGCACAGTAAATCTGCAGTTCACTGAAATGGCATCCCTAAATCTCCACACTGTAACAAGACCATGTGTAAACAGGGACTCTCAAAAAGTCCAATAAAATACAGAATCTGCTGTTAATTGTGTATAAGAAGTTCTTCGCCACTGACCGTAGTCTTCTTCGCTCATGAACTGAGAGAAGAGTTCGGGACAGTTGACTTCGACCACCTCACCGATCCTGGCAGGCTGCCAACATGTCAGGTTGTCCCACATCCAGGGACAGCCTGAGGACACGACAGGAAGACGAACACAGTGATTCTTTAGAAAAAGCCATATGTTCATTTCATATGTTCACCTGCAGCTCACTCATCATTGTTCCAAAATCACACATCCTTGAAATTCTCAGATAGTAAATGAAAAGTCAGCCAGCAGCCATTATTTCTTTTTAATTCATCTAATTTTGGTAGAATTCAATGATTTTTATTTGTTACTTCCTGCTAGTGCCGCCTCTGCATCATTTCTTCTGTTGCTGCAGCTTTTTATTTCATATAAAACTCCATAAAAACAGCAGTTTGTGTCAGGAATGAAATTTAGGATGATTGGTTATTATAATACACATTTTGTAGCTGAATCCCAGTCGGTCTAAAATGATGGAAGTTAACTGGAAAGCAGGAATAAATTGCTGCATATAGGCATAAATTGTGGCTGAGATATTGGGAACAATCATGTGGGTTTGCATTAATGGTGCATACAGAGATGCAGGAGCTAAAAGAGGATGGTCTGATTTCCAATTTTAGTTTGTGACTTAGTTAAGCAGCTCTGCTTTGTAGCCAACACTCCTATAAGGCTTCCTAACTAACACAAATAACATCCATTTGAAAAGTCAGTCCCAGTTTGCTGTGCAGATGTAGTGCAATAAATCTGCAGAACATTATTGTTTAAGATTTTCAAAAATGCCACACACAAAAAACTGTTATGATGTGCACATCTTCCCAGCAAAATATGGTACTAATGAGTTTTCCTTTTGTCCAGCAGAAATGCTACAGCAGGGTTTTTATGAATTTAATAAACACTTAAATGGGTTTCATCCATTTCCTGACCCTTCATAATTGCAGGAAATTTTATAAAATGTTAATATAATAACATAATAATCAAGCTTAATTCAAAGAACAATAATCCTGAGCTTGAGTTTGTTTGCAGATCCTTTACTTAAGTAAAAGTACTAATTACACACTGTAAAAATACTTACAAGTAAGTATTTACAAGTAAAAAGCTTGTGGAAAGACAAAATATCATCATAAATTATGATTTGGTTAATAAAATGTATCCACATTCTGAGTAAGCTGTATAACGGCTGTTTCTGGTTAAACAAAAGGTCTACCTCTGCAGGGTTCCAGACACAATCTGAGCCTGTCAGTGGCAAAATCAACAACTTTTATTTAGAGCTGTACAATTAATCAAAATATTGTTGAAATCACAATATGGTCAAGTGCAATATCCAAATTGCAAGAAAGTGCAATTAGTATAAAGTATTGTAGTCCTGCCTTAATATCTTGTTGTGCATGTAAGAAAACGTGTTTCTTTCTTACATCATCATGATTTTAATTGTTTTTCAGTGAAAATGAAAATTGTGATGGAAAATTTCCACTAATCTGATCTGTCAAAATATATAATATATGACTTTTACTATTTTTTTATACTTTCGTGCAGCCCTACTTTTAGTGGACGTACTTTGACACATTTGCCACCATTAGAAGTATAAAGATTTATTTCAACCAAACCAGCGTTGGTGATTGTTGTACAGACTGTGGAAAGATGCCTTCTGATGATGTGCATGTGCAAGTGGAAAGTCATTTTAATCCTTGTAGCTCCTGTTTTTTCCTAACCAAAATAGACTTCTAAACAAGGTTAAGAAGCAGAATTGGCACGGATTGGCCTTTCTCTCTCAGTCTCATCCTCGTTTCATCCATCATATAATCAGCCACAGAGACGCCTGTCACTCACTGCCTCACTGATCAGCTTTAATTTTCAGGATCATCATCATGAGATTCTGCCAAATAAAGCCTCGATCTGCGCCTCCCTCACTCTGGAGACAGAGGCACAAAGTAAAACAAAAGAATTAATTTGCTTTGCTGAATCTCTCTGTTGGCCCTGCTTTGGTTTTCCATGCTACAAATCAAGCACAGACACACATTGTGGAGTCCTTCTAATGATCTCTCTTTGCAGACGAGCAGGTCGGAGTCAAACTACAATTTGTAGAATTATCTCCCACTCATTAGTATGGAGGCCTTCAAGATGTTCTTGTTATTAATCTCTGTGTTTATTCTTTTTTTTTTTTTAATTAGCCAAAACTGTTGCAGCATCAACAGCATAGTGGTTGGCATGAGGGGAAGGGATTAAAGGCTAAACAAACACACACTCGCAAAATCCTACCAAATTCTGGATCGTTCCCAGGATCATCCGAGGCCATCATCTCCATGCATTTCTCCTCCTCCCTCTGGATCACACAGTTAGTGGGGACCTGTTGGCTCGAAACCTGGAAGACAGCACAAACACACACGCACAGAAATACACAGAGAGAGAAAGGGGGAGTCAAGTGGCTGAAGATTACATCAGAGCAAAGAGGAAGGGCCCAGAGGTAAAATGGAAGAGGCTGCTTCATTAGCTTCACCATGCAGTTCACACCACAGTGTGGGAGAGGTCTTAGCTCTGGGATCTGTTTAAACACTCAACCAATTAAACAAACCATTTCAGAGCTGCTGGCACTCTCCCCATGCTAACTGACCCAAAGGAGGGGCATTACTCTAATGAAAACAAGGCAGGAAAGGCTTTCAGACGTGCACTTTTCACACTGGACCGTGCCAGGCATTACTCCCATCTGTTGAGAACTGGCACACAGAGAAGACTGTTTTAAACTTGTACAAACAATCGAGTCCCCAGAGCTAGGACTCCAGACACGGAGGTCACGTCCAGAGACGCCTCCTACATAACCCCTCTGACAGCTGCACAATGCTGAGCTGACGTTTGGAGCGAGCAGGTTGAGGGAGGGGCAGGGGCGCTGATGGAGGTGGGTGTCTGGTAAGATGACGAGATTGTGCGTCTGTGTTTGGCGTCAGTCCGGGAGACACCACGTCACGGCTTTATGAGGTGTAGCAGAGGAGCAGTTGAGCATTTATCCACTGATGTCAACAGCGCTCGCTCGGGATTCATGCACTGAAGATTTAGCAGAGTAATAGAGACACAGTGGGTTTGGGGGCATTGTGTGGAACAAGTGTCGACACACGAATCTGTATCTGGATGATTTATGTGCTGCACTTGCTAGCAACAGCACCATTTCTGCAGTGGTGCACTTGAATTGAATATACTGGCAGTAAAAGCACAGATGGTTGAAATGATGACATCCTCTGGACCACTGTTCGCTGGATGAGGATGTTATTGCATCTCTAACCATTTGTTAGACACTGCAGACACTTGTTTAGTCACACTGTTGGGTTTGGAAGATAAAATACTCCATAATTGACGCTGCATCATTCCCAACTCATCTATAATACTGCGGCTTGGTTAGTGGCCGTCTGCTTCAAAATATGACGTTGTAGAACCCTCTAGCGTCATTTGTGGACACGTCCACCATCAAAGTCAGCTGACTTTGAGCAGGTGGTGGGGTGGATGGATGGCTTAATCAAACACAGAACTTTAACCCAGGAGACCATAAGCAATTTCTTTAAAGTAACGTATGTAAGTTAATTTAGGTGATGTGCTTAAGTTACATAGGTTACATTTTATTCATGTACTTAAACGTACAACATATAACTTCTGCCACTTTGGAGTCTCTCACATCCACGAGGGGAGCCGAGCTGCTGTAACGTTAGCTCACTTGTTTCTCTGATAATTAAGATCCAGCACGTCCTGATGACTAAAATCTTTCTTTGGTCAAATCTAGATTAAAAAGCCACCAAGATCTAAACAGTGGATGGTAAAAATGTGGCTTCCCAGACTGGATAAACAGTCAGTGTATGACCAGCCTTCTGAATAAAATGACAGATTTCTCAAGTTTGAACATTTTGGAAACTTTGGATAATGTAAGAACACAACTCAACTACTATAGAACATAGCTCCTAGACCATTTTAATGCGGCAAATTTATAGCTTTAGCTATGCATACTATAGCTGTAAGTTACGCCAGGTACATTGCATACGTTTTATTTGGTAAATGGACCTGTACTTATAACCGCCTTTCTAGTCTTCCGACCCACCAAAGCGCTTTTACACTAACATGGCACATTCGCCTTTCACCACATTGCACCCAGTGATGGCAAAGTCCATCGAACACAAATTAACTCATTCATACACATTTCAACCACACCGACTGCAATCGGCATCGGAACATTTGGGTTCAGTATCTTGCTCAAGGATACTTTGACATGTGGCACCAGGAGCCGGGATTGAACCACAATCTTCTTGATTAGGGACGACCTGCTCTGCCTCTGCCACACGACTGCCCCTAATTATATATATTGTGTACTTTAAAGTTCTGAATGAACAAGCTGAAAGAGCACCGTTCAAATTGCAAAGCTGAAAGAGGGCCCGAGCGTTTGGTGAACCCATGGTGCTTTTCTTCTTACTTCTCTGATTAATCTGTGAGTGATGAGGTAACAGTCCAACTCTGATTACAGAGCTGTGCAGTACCAGTGAATACAAAACGCCATACACCACAGACACCTTCTGATACAGAAAATGTTGTGGTTGAAAACTGTCAAAATAGAAGAAACTTAAACTATAAGTACACCTGACAAAGATTTACCAACAGATCAGACGTAACGTGGAAGCTAAAGCATGACTGAGGTACATTAACAGGTCAGTAAAGTAGAAATAACCACTCAATTAAACGGTCACACAGGTTAAGTCCACCTGATTTAGACTCTGCTCGGTGTAAACTTGTGTGGAGCTTGCGCTGAAAATGACATCAGTCAGTCAAACGTCCCAATACACTGCCTCAACAGGTACAGCAAATCTTAACAGAGATGTCAATCACACACAGTCCGTACACGCCCACTAAGATGAGAAAAGGTTCAGATCAGGAAAATAAGTGGAAACATGATGGAAGTGTTTCAAGGCTAAAGAAACACATGGGTTCATTGGTTTAATATTAAACAAACTAGATCATATAATTAAGGGGGGAGGACGACTACAAAGTGTTGATTTAAAAACTCATCTTGCAGCATGGATGTGATTTAAACCTGAACTACAATGTACGCCATCCACTCTCCCTGAACCCCCACATCCTCGCTGTTTGACTTCATTCTTTGGCACTGAATGCGCCAGTGAACATAAAGCAGATTAAACACACATGAACTAAAATTCGGAAGGCCACAGGGTTTGGAAAGGATGAAGCCAAACACTGTGTGAGTCTTGGAAAGTTTAAGAACAGTATTCTGTGCTTCTGTGTTATTTCCTCTGCTGTGTACCTCCTGTGACTAATTATAGCCGTAATCTGTCTGCCTTAAATCACTCTCAACTGATATCATAATTAGGTCAACTGTGTTCCCCCAGCATGATCGGCTCACAGCTCATGTCATGTACTGAGGGTGTGCCTGTGTCATACAATATTCTTAAAGCTCATCCAGCTGCTTACTGATTTATCATGCTTAGTGTTCAAACAGAATACTTTAAATATAGATGCAATTTTGATGCTAAAAATATGCAATTTATCGACTAAGCAGTGGTTTCCCAACTTACGGGGTTGGGACCCCTATTTAGGAGTCACCAAGCCTTCTCTGGCGGTCACAGAGACTCTTTGATTTCAACAGAGAAATACTAAAAGAAATAGTTATTTTTAAAGTATAGACTATTATTTAGCTATAAACAGGAAACACAAGCTATATTCACAGGCCCTTCACTCTTAGAAAAGTTTACAAACCAAGAGCTATACATCCATGAGGAAGAAAACACCGAATTTGTCAGAAAAATCACGAAAATCATGATCATATCACATCCGTACAAAATAATCACAATATGAATGTTTTTGCACATTTGCCCTTCATGTGTTTTGAGTTTTAAACTGTATTATTAAAAACATTAATAAATATATTTTTAATGTAATATATAGTAAAATATCATTGTTTTAATGCATGTTCAATGTTAACTTTTGTACAAAATATTGTTGTTTTTTTTTTTAAAACTTCAAGTTACTGCAGGAAGCTTTTCAATTGGTAGTATGAATTGTTAGTAGAAATGAAGTGCCAGCATGAATCCAATTAATCGTAATTTCCTCTGGACATTAATCAGTGCTATGAATTTAACAACTTATTATCCTTAATTGTTCACTTCATTTCCATTTTTTTAAAGGCTCTCCTACTATAAAATTGATTCTTCAGCCATCTTGTTCTTCAGACTTTTTGTTGCACTTACAACAGATGGCAAGTTGGGTGCAGTATATGGGAGACAAGCTTCCACTTGTGGTGGCTGCCGTGCAACTAATACTATTAAAAACAATGCTTCTAACACAGAAACTGCTTTTGAATAGCTATCCACTGTAGTGACCCTGCGCGTTTTAGCTTTTTATTAAAACAGACTTTTGGTCATATTTGGTTTCAAATGTTCACTACACTGACAGGATTCGTATGTAACGAAGTTAAATAATCAGGTTCTTCAGGCTTCTCCTAGCGCACCCTGATGGATTTGCAAAATCCACAGGGCCTGAAAAGAAAAAACCAGTATTGACGAACTGGGATTGAGACTCAACAAGTCCAGTATTCTTTTAATTTAATGGCATCAATTTCAAAGAAGGATTCTTCCTCACAGATTTAACAGACAGGAATAATGTTGAATGAACAATGAATAAATGAATGAGATGCTCTTTATCATCGCTTGCCACACACCGATCAATTGAATTATTGATGCGACACTCCATACTGGTTACTTTAACTACGATGAATGTACTGTTGTAGTGCATGAAATGAGGTCAACCGTGTTTGCTAAATATTATTCATGTCAGCATGTTCACGCTGTTGCTAATCTGTTTGCAGTGTAATTATCGTTTTAGCTGCACTACACAAGCATGCTCATTCAAGACGCACCAGATTTTCTCTTTAGAACCGAACAAAAAGATAAGAATTTAAATCAGCTTACTGAGGCGTGCGAGGAAGAGGATGGCGAGGATAGCGGCTGTATTACAAGACAGACATTTTGTGTTTCAGTCAGGAGTTTCCTTCTGAATACTCAGCTCATCACAGACGGACACAACAGGACCATCAGCTCCCTTGGGATCTAGAAAACCAACATTAAGAGACCATCAGCGAAATGCATTACCGAGTATCTTTTATATACTAGTCTCTTTAAGTGTAATAATCTCTTGCAGAGCAAATCCAAACGGGAAAGCCTCAGAAGTCTTAACGTAGAGAAATGTTTAGAAAGATCTCCATAAACTCCCATTTGATCCTCAAGTACAATATCTGACAATCATGGAACATGTGCGCATAACGCATGAGATATAAGGTTTAAATGTTAGACAAAACATCCTTTCTCAACAGTCTTCTTTTAAATTCTGGATTCAACATTGCTTGTTGCTGTTTGTTCTTTTTTTTAACCTTTTATTTATTCCAGGAGGTGTTTCCTGAGAGATCTTTTTCGTTTTTAGAGGAACCTGAATCATAATTCACACAGTTTACACACATTTATGGATGCTGCCCAGTGCAACCACAGTCTGATCTGCTGGCAGCTGGAGCATTCGGGGGTTAAGGAACAGTCTGTAGGATTTAGTGATCTAGCTATGAGGTTGCAGATTGCAAACTAATGAATACATGCTCGCATCTGTATTTGATTACCTGGGAATGAAAAGCTGTGAAGTCTGTAGGAGGACTTGGTGCCAGCGAAACAAGCAAGCGCTATTTAGAGCACTATTATTCTTAAAGACCAATGTAGGTAAGGGATTCAGTGAGATCTAGCTGTTGTAGTTGCAAATTTAACCCCCTCGTTTCACCTACTGTTTCAAGCTTAAAGGAGAAACTACGGTGGCTGCAAAGACTCGCAAAAAAGCTCCAATCTAGCAGCCATGTTGTTTGTCAGTTCTGGGCTGCTGTAAGAAAATGTGGTTCTATACTGCACCGTCTTAGATAAAATGGCTCTTCTAAGATAATGAAACAACAATTCCTATATTCAGGTGACTAACCACTAAATGAAACATACGCTATGAAGTAATATATTTACATTTCTGCCAATAGATCCTTCTAAAGTTTTATAGACTGGACCTTTAAGGTATGCTCAAGGCCACCTCAGGGTGGTAGATGAGGGACAGAAAGCATGCTTTTTCTACTTTTCCCAATCCAGATTTACCTTTGAGTTTAACACTGAATGCAGTTTTGAAACACTCCATTTAATGTCTTTTTACTTCCTTTTCATACATACTACTGTAGGCTGCTATTACAAGACACTCGCTGCCTATCAATGATTGCATTTTCAACTGTTATGTGAACACAAGCCTGTCACGTTTGCGTGTCTGCACGAGCATGTTCATGTATCTGTGTGTCCTCATGGCTACAGCCCCGGAGGGTTCGCCTTGAGTTAAAAGCCAGTAGCAGACTTGACCGCATCCGGCCTCGCCACGGGGAGAGCTTGGAGCTTGGCATTCCTACTCCAACCTAAAAAAACCCGCCAGCAAACGAGCTCTCCTCCTCCCTTCTCCGTTGTAGGAGCAACAGCTGAAGAGCTGCTTGAGTTTTGGATCAGAAGCTGAACCACTGTGACTTGAACCTCCTTCTGCTCCTGTCGTTTCTGCTCTACTTGTAAATAGAAACCCTTAGATTTCATAATGTGCCTCCCGTTTGTCGATGATCAAATTGAATCCAGCCCAAGTGTCCAGTATTTTACTGTGAAACACACACATTTTGATCCCCCCATGCTGATATTTAATGCATTACAGCATCAATGCTAACACATATTTTGCTAGATAGTCACAGAAGAAACACACACCACACACACACAAACAGAAAATAACAAACAAGACACAACATGAATGGGACGCAGCTTTGCAAGGCCACCATAATAGTCTGCTGATGCTCTTCCATGAAATTCATGGTGAGTTGCTCGAGCACAACTGCCTTTAATTATCATTTCTTTCCCACTTAATGTTACAAACCACCAAGACTCTGTGGTATTCACACTGCCACTGTTGGAGTCGTCATCATGAGTGATACGTTCAGAGAAAGAAGGATAACAAAGAGGAACGCGGAGCTATATGTGAAACACTTTCTCATGAAACTGGAACTCGAGTCCTTGGAGAGAGCGCATCCTCTGAGTAAGGTAGTTCTGCTGCAGGCCGAACCTCAAACTATAAAATCATCCAATTTGATCCGAAATTGCAATTCTCTGGGTTTCACAATTCTAAATAGTAAACTGTCCAAAAAGACCAAAACATTGAATTATTCATTTAAAAAATCCCAAATCCCAATCATTATTTGATCTAATTTGATTTTGATTTTTCCAACATTTGTTCATAAACCATACATAAATAAAACGTGACCTATGTTCTGCCGTCAGTGTGTCCTTTCTGTTTGAGTGCTTATAGGTGCTCGCATTTTTACTGCTCTAGCTCAACCCAGTTAATTGTGTAATATTCTCTATTACATAATAATTGCCAATAATTCATTTAAACTTAAGAATAAGTTCTGCCAAGCTCTCATAGCTTTGTCCTAATCCCAACAGTGTTTAACATGGCTATTCGTCTGGCAGCGTTACAGTGCTTAAGCTTAGTGGTTAGCGAATGCTTCTCCTGCTCTCTGTTGCTCTGTGTCAGAGGTTTTAGCTATTCTCTAACCTCCTTGTAGTGATATTGGTACATGTAATAAATGTCTAGGAATGAATTCTTCATTTTGTAAAGAAAACCTAAAACATTTGTTAAGTTACAACTTTGAGACCTAAACCACGAGCTTATATTCTCAGAGCCTTTCACGTAGTCACCTAACAGCTCATCCTGCATTAGAAACGTACGCATTCAACAGCCTAAAGAGCTAATAGAACATGCCAATGATCAGATAAAATAAAAACTGAATTTGTCACTTAAAATAGGCTTTTAAGTAGTTAAAATCGTTAAAATAGAATATAAAGTACAATAGTACAGACACAGAAATGTATAAAACGCTCCATCATCTCAATGCAATATTCATAATCTGCTCAAAAATGAATAAAATCAGCCTTTATTTATACAAAGTTTATCTATTGCTCTGTAACTGTTATTGTTGTATGCATTAAAATATAATAATATGACATATTCATAAAAAATAGTCAGTCGTCAGTTAAATGTCGAACCTAAAAAAATTTGGTGAAGACCATTCAAATTCCAATCAACTTTGAGTAACGTATGCTCTTCACCAAGAGAAAAAGAAGAATGTTTAACACGCCTGCTCTGTTTGTTATCTGGCTTCAATAAGTGAATGGGAGATGGAGCGTATATTTGGCAAGATACGTGTGACCATACTACCAAAGGCAGCCTGGACCACCGACACCTCCACCACTCGAGCGCCTTTAGGCAAACTCATCAAGATGCTGTTTAAATTGCTTTATATCGCTCACAGTGATACAAATTACTGGAGATGATTGGAGGTTTATTTAAGAATAGGATTAAACAGCCATTACATATTTATATGAGATACAGACTTTCTCCTGGATTTTATTCAACAATTGAGGCTTGTTTACGCAACCAGGAAACCGCCCCAGGGGCCCCCCATGGGACTGAAGTCTCAGGTTACTGCGTATCAGTGGTTTTGGTACTTTAGGGAGGGATGCGACTTTTTTGATTGGACACTTTCCAAAACCAGCCACCAGGAAAAGTGTCGGCTTTGGCCACTGTGTCATTACAGCAATTGGCATCCATACGTTGATGCCACTTGTTCAAAAATAACTTTTCGTAAGGTTTCATTGTGAAAGAAGCAGCTGTAAAAACGGTGGATCTGTTTTTTATTTACCATCACGAACCCTTCGCGAAATGAAATAATTACAATCATAATTGTTCCAGTTGCTAGGAAAATCTTAGTCAGGAACAAGTCCAACCACAATTAAATCATTAAAGTTAGCGGAGGGCTAACAGGAAGTTCTGGTGTGCCTCTCTATGGGGCGCTGTGGGCCGCAGTTTTTGTATTCATCCAGGTAAGTTTTCTGTACAGCGGAATGCTTTTTTGTCTTCATGTGCTACTGCGAGCGCTTTATACGGAATAAATGAAGCTCAACCCAACGCTGTACTCCAGTTCTTCTCTATACATCCATGATTCAAAATCTAGCCGTCTCTTGTTAGTTTCCTCCAGCAGTTAATACCATACTTTAAGAAAAGCAACATTTTGAGTTTTTTATGGGTACAGGTGTTAACTGAGGACAGTCCCACCCACAGTGCTCCAAGCTCTAGATAAATTATTCAACATTATAGTTTTAAACCAGAAGTGAATCCATAATATACACAAGGTTATACACAGAGTGGTTTCAGTAGCCACAATTATAAAAAAACTTCAGAAGGGTGTGTGTGTTGTGTGTGGTTTTGAGACCGCAGCACTGCTCAGGACTCTCCTCCCCAAAGCTGTAATCAGTGGATTAATGAGTCCTCAGCGGCTTTTCATGTTCACACTGTCAGCCTGAGTGTGTGTAATGATTTGTGCTCCGTCTTGGAAGAGCAACACATAATTAAGAAACACACAAGTTGGTTTCACTCTCGCAAACCAAACATAACACCTTTCACACGCTGGTCTTTCTTTAGGTATGACGTTAGCGCTCAATAAATACTTAAAGTCACACCATGAGGGGAAAAAGTAAACAACAGGAGGAAAAGTAAAAATTGCAGCGGCTGAAGGATTAGTGGCTTCTAAATGTGTGTGGGGTTTGTGCTAAGGAAACGATTCCTCTCGGGAGAGGGAATTACTTCTCTCAGGAATAGCGGGAATGGAGGAGCGAGGCTTTCTCTTAAGATCACTCACCTATAGCGCCGCTGCTCTGACGGAGGAAAGCTTTGAAACTCTAAGATGAGACGCATCATTAGGGAAGACACAAGACTAAAAAGAATGTGGAAGGGAGAGAAGAGAAAGAGGGAGGAATGGAGAGGAAGAGGGATGCAGCTTGATGTGCATTGTCATTGTTTGTTTTGGTGGGACACTGGGACCGTTTTCCCCTCCAGGATATGTTCTGGTCAGGCTTTGACGCTGTTGTGGCCTGGAGAGTAAAGCGCATTCACTGCTTATCCCCCACTG
>NW_023339674.1:2014919-2041063 GCF_004916995.1 Morone saxatilis
CTATGCTGATACATCTCAACTTTCTGTGCTGGGTAGGTGGTTAAACACCCGATACACTGTAGCCGTCACACACTGTCAAACCAAACACTGGGTCATCTCATCAATGTGTAATACCTGTTACAACCAATAGGTTAGATTAGATCGATAATTTATTCATCTATAAATATCAATATCAATAGGTAGGTTTTATGAACTTATCACTGCCATTGTAAAAAAGCCAATGTATTTTGGTAACCTTTTGTTGTTCAGGATGGTTGAAATAAAGTTTCCTTAAAGGACCAGTGTGTAGGATTTATTGGCATCTAGCAGTGAAGTTGCATATTGTGACCATTTGACTACAGCTTAGCTTTACAAGATAGATCCTTTTAAATGTCACACTCTGGATCTTTATAAAGAGAGAAAATCATGAAGATTCTTAATGCCTAGTTATTAGTTCTTGTCATCCTGCTGTTTTGAATGAAGGTAGCTTTTGTCTTAAATTAATAGGATGTATCTCTTCCTCTTACAAGAATAATACACACTAAAAATAATAACTGGGTTGTGTTGTTGCAACAACACAATACTGGGTTGGTGCTATATAAAATACATGTATATATATTCATTTTTATAATTATTATTGTGTATGCCCTAAAATTGATCACATTCTTCCAGGTGAGATAGCAGTTTTAAATGTTAAAGGTAATAATTAAAATAGATTTATCTTCTATTATTATTATTATTATTATTGTTATTATTATTATTATTAATTCAGCTGGAACTTTCAGTGTACCTTCACACTTCACTAACCCTGCAATAGAAATGGTCCGCCAGTGCCTACATTGATATTTTTGCTTATTGTGATGTAATTATTTTAAGTATCTTGAAATTATTCATATCCCTTAAATGGTAAATGGACCTGTACTTGTATAGCACCTTTCTAGTCTTCTGACCGCTCAAAGCGCCACATTCGCCCTTTCACACACATTCACCCAGTGATGGCAAAGTCCATCGAACACAAATTAACTCATTCATACACATTCACACACCGATGCACGGCATCGGAAGCAATTTGGGGTTCAGTATCTTGCTCAAGGATACTTCGACATGTGGCACCAGGAGCCGGGGATTGAACCAACAACCTTCTGATTAGGGGACGACCTGCTCTGCCTCTGCCACACAGACGCCCCTAATTATAATATTTGTGTACTTAAGTTCTGAATGAACAAGCTGAAAGAGCACCGTTCATTGAAAGCTGAAAGAGGGCCGAGCGTTTGTAAGCCCATGTGCTTTTCTTCTTACTTCTCTGAATTAATCTGTGAGTGATGATGTGTAAAGTCCAACTGCTGATTACAGAGCTGTGCAGTACCAGTGAATACAAAAACCCATACACCACAGACACTTCTGATAACAGAAAATGTTGTGGTTGAAACTGTCAAAATAGAAGAAAACTTAACTATAAGTACACCTGAACAAAGATTTACCAACAGATCAGACAGAACGTGGAAGCTAAAGCATGACTGAGGTACATTAAAGGTCAGTAAAGTAGAACCACTCAATTAAACGGTCACACAGGTTAGTCCACCTGATTAGACCTCTGCTCGTGGTAAACTTGTGTGGAGCTGCGCTGAAAAATGACATCAGGTCAGTAAACTCCCAATACACTGCCTCAACAGGTACAGCAAATCTAACAGAGATGTCAATCACACACAGTCCGTACACGCCCACAGAGATGAGAAAAGGTCAGATCAGGAAAAATAAGTGGAAACACCTGTGGAAGTGTTTCAGGCTAAAGAAACACATGGGTCATGGTTTAATATTAAAACAAACTAGATCATATAATTAACGACTACAAGTGTTGATATTAAAAACATCATCTTGCAGCATGAGATGTGATTTAAACCTGAACTCAATGTACGCATCCACTCTCCTGACCCCACATCCTCGCTGTTTGACTTCATTCTTTGGCACTGAATGCTGCCAGTGAACATAAAGCAGATTAAACACACATGAACTAAATTCGGAGGCCACAGGGTTGCTGAAAGGATGGAAGCCAAACACACTGTGTGAGTCTTGGAAAGTTTAAAGAACAGTTTCTGTGCTTCTGTGTTTATTTCTCTGCTGTGTAACCTCCTGTGACTAATTATAGCGTATCTGTCTGCCTTAAATCACTTCACTATATCTAATTAGGTCAAACTGTGTTCACCCAGCATGATCGGCCTCACAGCTCATGTACATGACTGAGGGTGTGCCTGTGTCATACAATATTTAAAGCTCATCCAGCTGCTTTACTGCATTATATCATGCTTAGTGTTCACAGATACTTAAATATAATGCAATTTTGGATGCTAACATATGCAATTTATCGACTACAGCAGTGGTTCCCAACTTAGGGGTTGGGACCCCTATTAGGAGTCACCAAAGCTTCTCTGGCGGTCACGGAGACCTCTTGATTTCAACAGAGAAAACTAAAAGAAATAGTTATTTTTAAAGTATAGACTATTATTTAGCATATAAACAGGAAACACAAGCTATATTCACAGAGCCTTCACTCTTAGAAAAGTTCCAACCAAAGAGCTAATACATCAATGAGAAGAAAACACCGAATTTGTCAGAAAAATCACGAAAATCATGAATCATATCACATCCGTCAAAATAATCACAATATGATGTTTTTGCCACATTTGCCTTCATGTGTTTGAGTTTTAAACTGTATATTAAAAACCAATTAATAAATTATATTTTTAATGTAAATATATATAAAATAATCATTGTTTTAATGCATGTTCAATGTTAAATCATTTGTACAAAATATTGTTGTTTTTTTTTTTAAAACTTCAAGTTACTGCAGGAAGCATTTTCAATATGGTAGTATGAATTGTAGTAGAAATAGTAGCCAGCGATGAATCCAATTAATCGTAATTTCCTCTGGACATATAATCAGTGCTTATGAATTTTAACAACTTTATTACTCTTAATTGTCACTTCATGTTCCCAATTTTTTCAAGGCTCCTCCTACTATAAAATGATTCTGTCAGCCATCTTGTTCTTCAGACATTTTTGTTGCACTTACAACAGATGGCCAGTGGGTGGCAGTATATGGGATGACAAGCTTCCACTGTGGTGGCTGCCGTGCAACTATACTATTAAAAACAATGCTTCTACAAGAAAACTGCTTTTGAATAGCTATCCACTGTAGTGACCACTGCGCGTTTAGCTTTTATTAAAACAACTTTTTGTCATATTTGTTCAAATGTTCACTACACTGACAGGATTCGGTATGTAAGAAAGTAAATAATCAGGTTCTTCAGGCTTCTCCTAGCGCACCTGATGGCATTTGCAAGAATCCACAGGGCCTGAAAGAAAACAACCAGTATTTGACGAACTGGGATTGAGACTCAACAATCAAGTATCTTTTAATTTATGGCATCAATTTCAAAGAAGGATTCTTCCTCACAGATTTAACAGACAGGAATAATGTTGAATGAACAATGAATAAATGATGAGAATGCATCTTTATCCATCGCTCTGCCACACACCGATCAATGAATTATTGATGCAGACACTCCATATGGTTACTTTAACTACGTGAATGACTGTGTGAGTGCATGAAAATGAGGCCTCAACCCGTGTTTGCTAAATATATTCATGTTCAGCTGTTCACCTGTTGCTAAATCTGTTTGCATGTAAATCGTTTTAGCTGCACATACACAAGCATGCTCATTCAAACGCACAGATTTTCTCCTTTAAGATACACGAACAAAAAGAATAAAGAATTTAAATCAGCTTACTGAGGGTGCGAGGAGGAGGATGGCGAGGATCAGCGGGCTGATATTAGCAGCAGACATTTTGTGTTTCTCAGTCAGGAGTTTCCTCTGAATACTCAGCTCTCACAGACGGACACAACAGGACCTCAGCTCACCTTGGGATCTAGAAAAACACAACATTAAGAGACCATCAGCGAAATGACATTACAGAGTATCTTTTATATAAGCTCTCTTTAAGTGTATATATCTCTGCAGAGCAAATCCAAACGGGAAAGCACTCAGAAGTCTTAACGATAGAAAATGTTTAGAAAATCTCCATTAAACTCCATTTGGATCCTCAAAGTAAATATCTGACAATCATGGAACATGTGCGCTAACTGCATGAGAAATAAGGTTTAAATGTTAACAAAACATGCCCTTTCTCACAGTCTTCTTTTTAAAATTCCTGGATCAACATTGCTTGTTGCTGTTTGTTCTTTTTTTTAACCTTTATTTATTCAGGAGGGTTTCACTGAGAGGAAGTCTTTCTTTTAGAGGAACACCCTGATCATATTCACACAGTTACACACATTTATGGATGCTGCCCAGTGCAACCACAGTCTGATCTGCTGGCAGCTGGAGCATTCGGGGGTTAAAGGAACCAGTCTGTAGGATTTAGTGGCATCTAGCTATGAGGTTGCAGATTGCAACTAACTGAATACTGCTCGCATCTGTATTTGATTACCTGGGAATGACAAGCTGTGAAGTCTGTAGGAGGAACTATGGTGGCAGCGAAACAAGCAAAGGCGCTATTTAGAGCACTATTTTCTTAAAGGACCAGTGTGGTAGGATTCAGTGAGATCTAGCTGTGTAGTTGCAAATTACAACCCCCTCGTTTCACCCTACTGTTCCAAGCTTAAAGGAGAAACTACGGTGGCTGCAAAACTCGCAAAAAAGGCTCAATCTAGAGCCAATGTTTGTTTGTCAGTTCTGGGCTGCTGTAGAAATGTGTTCTATGCACCGTCTGTAGATAAAAATGGCTCATTCTAAGTAATGAAAACACAATTCCTATATTCAGGTGACTACACACTAATGAAAACATAGCTATGAATAATATATTACATTTCTGCCAATAGATCCTTCTAAATGTTATAGACTGGACCTTTAAGGTTGCTCAAGGGCACCTCAGTGGTGGTAATGAGGGACAGACAAGCATTGCTTTTTCTACTTTCCCCATCCAGATTTATCCTTTGAGTTTACACTGAAATGCAGTTTGAAAACACTCCATTAATGTCTTTTACTTCATTTTCATACATAACTACTGTAGGCTGCTATTACAAAGACACTGCCTGCCTATCAAATGATTGGCTTTTCAAACTGTATGTGAACACAAGCCTGTCACGTTGCGTGTCTGCAAACGAGCCCATGTTCATGTATCTGTGTGTCCTCATGGCTACAGCCCCGGAGGGTTCGCTTGAGTTAAGCCAAGTAGCAGGACTGAGCGCTCGGGCCTCGTCCCACAGGGGAGAGCTTGGCAGCTTGGCATTCCTACTCCACCAAAAAAACCCGGCCAGCAACGAGCTCCTCCTCCTCCTTCTCCCGTTGTCAGGAGCAACAGCTGAGAGAGCTGCTGAGTTTGGATCAGAACTGAACCACGTGGACCTGGAACCTCCTTCTGCTCCTTCTTCTGCTCTACTGTAAATAGAAACCCTTAGATTTCATAATGTGCCTCCGTTTGTCGATGATCAAATTTGAATCCAGCCCAAGTGTCAGTATTTTAACTGTGGAAACACACACATTTTGAGTCCCCCCATGCTGAATATTAATGCATTACAGCATCATGCTAACACATATTTTGCTAGAATAAGTCACAGAAGAACACACACACACACACACACACAAAACAGAAAAATAACAAAACAAGACACAACATGAATGGGAGACCGCAGCTTTGCCAAGGCCACCATAATAGCTGCTGATGCTCTTCCATAGAAAAGCTTTCATGGTGAGTGCTCGAGCACAAACTGCCTTTAATTCATTTCTTTCCCACTTAATGTTACAAACCACCAAGACTCTGATGGTATCTCACACTGCCACTGTTGGAGTCGTCTCAGTGAGTGAACGTTCACAGAAAGAAGGATAACAAAGAGGAAGCGGAGCTATATGTGAAACACTTTCTCATGAAACTGGAACTCGAAGTTCCTTGGAGAGAGCGCATCCTCTGAGGTAGTTTCATGCTGCAGGCGAAACCTACAAACTATAAAATCATCAATTTTGAATCCAAATTGCAATTCTCTGGGTTTCACAATTCTAAATGTAAACTGTCCAAAAAAGACCCAAAACATTGATTATTCATTCTAAAAAAATCCCAAATCCCAATCATTATTTGATCTATTTGATTATTGATTTTTCCACATTATGTTCATAAACCAATACATAACATAAAAGACGTGACCCCTCTGATGTGCTGCAGTCAGTGTGTCCTTTCTGTTTGAGTGCTTATAGGTGCTCGCATTTTTACTGCTCTAGCTCAACCCAGTTAATTGTGTAATATTCTCCTTTACATCAGATAATTGCCAACTATTCATTTAAACTTAGACTAGTTCTGCTCAAGCTCTCATAGCTTTGTCCCTAATCCCACAGTGGTTTACATGCTATTCAGTCCTGGCAGCTACAGTGCTTAAGCTTAGTGGTTAGCGATTGCTCTCTCCTGCTCTCTGTTGCTCTGTGTCAGAGGTTTAGCTATTTCTCTACCTCCTTTAGTGATATTGGTACATGTAATAAATGTCTAGAATGAATTTCTTCATTTCTGTAAAGAAAACTAAATACATTTTTAAAGTTAAACTTTGAAGACCTAAACACGAGCTATATTCTCAGAGCCTTCACTAGTCACGACTAAACAGCCTCATCCTGCATTAGAAACGTACGCAGTTAAAACAGCCAAAGAGCTAATAGAACAATGGCCATGCATCAGATAAAATTAAAAACTGAATTTGTCTAAAAATAGGCCTTTTAAGTAGTTAAAATGGTTAAAAATAGAATATAAAGTACATAGTACAGACACAGAAATGTATAAAACGCTCCATCTCTCATGCAATATTAGTAATCTGCTCAAAATGAATCAAAATCACTTGTTTTATACAAACAGTTTATCTATTGCTCTGTACTGTTATTGTTATGCATTAAAATATAAATAATATGACATATTCATAAAAAATAGTCAGTCGTCAGTTCAAATGTCAGGAACCTAAAAATAAATTTGTGAAGACATTCAAATTCCAAGCAAACTTTGAGTACTAGTGCACTTCACCAAGAGAAAAAGAAGAATGTTTAACACGCTGCTCTGTTTGTTATACTGGCTTCAATAAGTGAATGGGAGATGGAGCGTATATTTGCAGAGATAGTGTGACCATACTCCAAAAAGGCAGCCTGGAACCACCGACACCTCCCACACTCGAGCGCCTTTAGGCAAACTCATCAAATGCTGTTTATTGCTTTATACGCTCACAGTGATACAAATTAATGGAGGAGATTGGAGTGTTATTTAAGGAATAGGATAAACAGCCAATTTACAATATTTATATGAGATACAGACTTTCTCCTGGATTTTATTTCAACAAATTTGAGGCTTGTTTACCAACCAGGAAACCGCCCAGGGGCCCCCATGGGACTGAAAGTCTCAGGTTCACTGCGTATCAGTTGGTTTTGGTACTTTAGGGAGGGGATGCGACTTTTTTGATTGGACACTTTCAAAACCAGCCACCAGGAAAAGTGTCAGGCTTTGAAGCCACTGTGTCATTACAGCAATGGCATCCATCACGTGATGCACACTTGTTCAAAAATACTTTTTCCGGTAAGGTTCATTGTGAAAGAAGCAGCTGTAAAACGGTGGATCTGTTTTTTATTTACCATCACAACCCTCGCGAAATGACATAATTACAATCATAATTGTATCCAGTTGACTAGGAAAATCTTAAGTCAGGAACAGTCCAACACACAATTAAATCATTAAAGTTAGCGGAGGGCTAACAGGAAGTCTCTGGTGTGCCTGCTCTATGGGGCAGCTGTGGGCCGCAGTTTGTATTCATCCAGGTAATTTCTGTACAGCGGGAAGTGGCTTTTTTGTCTTCATGTGCTACTGAGCAGCTTTCATAGGAATAAATGAAGCTCAACCAACGCTGTATCCAGTTCTCTCTATACATCCATGATTCAAAATCTAGCCGTCTCTTGTTAGTTTCTCCAGCGTTACCTACCATAGCTTTAAGAAAAGCACATTTTGAGTTTTTTATTGGGTACAGGTGTAACTGAGGACAGTCCCACCCACAGTGCTCCAAGACTCTAGATAATATCAACATTATAGTTTTAAACCAGAAGTGATCCATAATAATACACAAGGTTATACACAGAGTGTTTACAGTTAGCCACAAATTAAAAAAAAACTTCAGGAAGTGTGTGTGTGTGTGTGTGTGTTTGAGCGCAGCAGCTGCTCAGGACTCTCCTCCCCAAGCTGTAATCAGTGGCTTAATGAGTCTCAGCGGCTTTCATGTTCAACACTGTCAGCCTGAGTGTGTGTAATGTTTGATGCTCCGTCTGAAGAGCACACACATAATTAAAGAAACACACACAAGTTGGTTCACTCTCCAAACCAAACATACACACATTTCACACGCTGGTCTTTTCTTTAGGTTGACGTTAGCGCTAATAAATACTTAAAGTCACACCCATGAGGGGGAAGATAAACAAAGGAGGAAAAGTAGAAAAATGCAGCGGCTGAAGGATTAGTGGCTTCCTTAAGAATGTGTGTGGGTGTTTGTGCTAAGAGAAACGATTCCTCTCGGGAGAAGAGGAATTACTTCTCTCAGGAATAAGCGGGAATGGAGGAGCGAGGCTCTCTTAATGATCACTCACCTATAGCGCCGCTGCTCTGACGGGAGGAAAGCTTTGAAAACTCTAAGATGAGACGCATCATTAGGGAGACAAAGACATAAAAAGAATGTGGAAGGAGAGAGAAGAGAAAGAGGGAGGATGGAGAGGAAGAGGGATGCAGCTTGATGTGCATTTCATGTTTGTTTTGGTGGGACACTGGGAGCCGTTTTGTCCCCTCAGGATATGTTCTGGTCAGGCTTTGACAGCTGTTGTGGCCTGGAGAGTAAAGGCATTCACTGGCTTATCCCCCCACTGCTCACTAACAGACCCCCAACTCTTCTTCCCTTCATACTGGACACTGAATGTCTCTTTCCTCAGACAAAAATAAGAAACATGAAGATATTCTTATTTGTGCTGCTTCAAGACTCGTCATTTAATGTGTTAATCCAGCACTGAATCGTCTAATTTCTAATGAATATCACTGTAAGTCACTCAAGTCTCGGGCTCTATATTTAGCCCAAGGAATTATGGGAGGAATTAATATACACAGACATGACTTAGTCTTCATTATTTTGGGGAGGGAGAGGGAGGTGCACTTATTACATAGAGAGAGGGAGAGTGGGAGGAAGAGAGTATGAAAACTGTCCTGGTTTCTCGCTCTCATTATGTCCCGTTTTTTCCCACAATTCCCTGGGCTGCTGCGTAGTCATGAGTCCAAGGCAAAGGCACTTTGGAGCAAAAATAAGAGAATAGTTTAAAAAAAACAACAGTCATTATCCTCTAGAGACACAGGAGCAGCCAGGCGGTCATTATGGCCTGGTTCCCTGCACAACAAACCAGGAATTCAATAACCGAGTACATTTACGTAACAAACAAAACAAAAACTGCAGTTCCTCTAATGGCCTCTAGAGGCTGGCTCCAGCAGTGAGTCAGTCTCCATATGGCCCCATATTAAAATGACAAACTTGAAAAACAAGGCATGATGTTGGTCTCTACAGCTAAATTCTCCACGTATTTGCAGCCAGAGTCAGAAACACATGGGTGACGCCAGAGAGATGTCCATTAATAATTATACAGTCTATAGCAGGCTTGGGTATGTAACTGAGTAATCAGGATATAAAAAAAAGACTTTCCCTATTTTTGCAATTTCATTCCAAAGGTTAAATTGTTCTGTTGTCTTATAAAATACACATTCATCAGTACTTCTTATTTATATTTCTTTTCATTTGTCTTTATTTGCATATTCAGTGTTGAGATAATCTAAAAGTAACAGAAAGTAATCAAGTTATGTTACTTTAATACTGTGATGCTTGGATTACTGACTACATTTTAACAGGTAATTAGGAATTGTATTCGATTCCACTTTTGAAGTAACCTTCCCAACCCTGGTCTATAGTAATAACGGATTACAAGTAACATTCAAGTGATCATTCTGTGGACCATTCAGTCATTTATTTCACTACTTGGTGCATGCTTGAGTTTGAGCCACTCTCATCCTCCCCCTTTTATTCTCTGACAAAAGGCCTGTACGTCACCTACCAGGTGGCAGACCAACAACACTAATATAACATATAAGCAGGTATGTGGTCGCTGTGTATTTTTTTCTGTGAGGTTCTCCTGCTCATAGTGGCCAAATATTGACTAATGCAGATTGAAATAAATTAAGTTAATCAATGTAAGTTAATTCAATTATTATCCATTATCTATAACCAGCCAATTCCAGCTGACATTAGGCGAGAGACGAAGGACGCACTGGACAGGTCACCAGTTCATCACAGGACTGACGCATACACACAAACAACCATTCACGCTCACATTCACACCTACGGGGCAATTTAAGAGTTACCAATTAACCAGCATGCCCTTGAAATGTGGGAGGAAGTCAAACCTGGAACCCTCTCGCTGTGAGGCGACAGTGCTAACCACTGTACCATCGTGCTGCCAATTATTTTTGCACGGTTAGAAAAACAAGTGCAAGCAGGGACTAGAGGACAGAGGGTCTTATATGCAGAGCAGGTGACACAGAAAGGGAGCAGAGGCAGGGCGTTGTGACGGAGCTGTGCAGCTGAAGATGCTTCAGTCCTGTGAATGCTCTGTGAATGCTCTGTAAATGCTCTGGTTCCCAACGCGACCCAGTGATCAGTGAGACAGCGTCGTCTCCTGCATGGCTGCACCACGATGCTAAACACCAGCACCAACCGGCCAAGTAGTTCTTTAGAGCTGACTGCTGTAACCTACGTGTCAATGATCAAACATAACCGGTTTATTTTTGAATGACCTTCTAAAGGAAATGGGATTGCAATGCAATAATCAGGAATGTAAATGCAAAAACATGGCATTTAGTTTGATTTTATGCCAAATCAATAAAATGTGTGCCCTTTAACAGTTCTGCTGTACCAGGCCATGATCCTGTCCATTTCCACTTTGCAACCACGCTGACCAGCAATATTGTTGTTCTGAATGTGGGTAAATCTGGTCAAGCAGGCGAGTAAGCGCCATTTTTTAAAGGTTAGCTTTGTGTTTAATGATGCATGAAGCTCCTGAGTAACAAAGGTTCCCACTCCACTGTAACATGACATAAGTACCAGTTCAGATAGAGATGAATTTATTTTACATAAAATCCTTCTTCCCACAAGTAGAAAGTGTTTTGTATTCATCATTTGATGGTGAAAAGATCGCTGCAAACCTGCTTTGAAGCATTGTACGCAGGTTGTCCTACCAACAGTGGAGTTTCAAGCTAAAGATGTAGGTTCAGCTGATTCAAACACAACTCCCAGTGCAAATGCACAGGTGATTGTTGGCACTGGTGCGATCCTGGCACAGTGAGGTGCAAGAAGAAGATGAAGAGAAGAGAAGAGAAGAAGAGAAGATGAATGCATTATTAGTGGGAGGAATACTGAATCTGTGAGCTTTAATAATGCCCTTCTTCACTGCATACACACATTTACACAAAGGTGTAATTGTTAACAATAAGGATGGCTCTGTTCCACGTACATGTCCATGCCAGGATACATAATATCAGCGCACTGGCACTGGTAAACCAAAATGGAATGCAGCCATTATTAATGTAAGACAATTTTAAATGAGCATAGAGATGAAATGGACCCAGGAACTTTGCCTCCGTGGAGAACTTTGATCTCCCACAACACAATAATACACCACCCCAAACATTAATATACATCCTGCTACACATGCATATCAGTGGCTGAATCCTATCCATCGTTTCCCTTTGTAACCTAAATGGATTTTTCAGGAAGCGTTGATACAAAATGTTGGGCCTATCTGAGCAATGATGATGTTGTTGTTAACTTAAGCAACAGAGGAGGTTGTGCTCATTATATTAATGTTTCCAGGCACATAATAATATCACTACTGCAAGAAAAGAGTATTTTAATTATTTATTTTTAACATTTTGTACAAGATTTGGATTCTTAGATCGTCTGGCTGCTCATGATTCTTCTTCTTCAGCTTCTTTGTAGTGATGCACATTCATAGAGCTCAGTAATTAACTCTCTGAATTCTGACAAAGTTGTATAAAACCAAATTTTATCTTTAAAGGTTGCAGATTGCAACGCCTCACCTTCCTCTTCCAAGCATGTAGGAGAAAGTAACTCGTGAAAAAGCCCTTTCTAGAGCCTGTTTGTCCATTCTAGGCTACTGTAGAAACATCGCAGACCCGCTCCTTCTCTAGATAAAAATGTCTCATTCTAAGGTAAAAAAAACCCACAATGATTCCTATATCCAGGTGATTATACATTAAAACATACTTATGAATATTATATTCCATTTCTGCCAATAGATCCTCCTAAATATTAGGCAATAAATGAGGCTGTGCTCAGTATATCAATGTGTTTTCATGCACACAATTATGTCACTACTGCAAGAAAACAGTATTTTACTTGTCAGACATAAATAGTTTGGACCATATTTTGGTTTGGTCTGGCTGCTCATTTCTCTTGCCATGCTGGACCTCTTTTAATCAATTAACTTTGTGAGTCTGAATACAAATACAAATGTATGAAATCAAATAAGGTGTTTTTTTATTAACTCTGACAATTTGAAGAAACAACACGGGTGAATCAACCTCTTAAACTCTGCTGCTGGGACCATCTTTACAAACATTTTTTAAACATACTTTAATTTAAATTCTAGCGAAGTTTCTAAAAATACTAAATATGAGACTGAATGTGGTATAAATGTGTTTAAAATGTCCATTTGATTGATGAGTATAAGCATCATTTACCATAAACGAACTCCAGATACAGAATATGCAGTCACTGAAATGTGTCATACACATTTAAAAAAGACGCATGACAGAAGCATAAAGGATGAAATAAGGAATTCCTCCTCATAATGTGCAGCCTTTTGCATCAGCAACCACAACCGGTCCACTCCTCAATGTGATTAAATGACATTCGGCTCATGCGTGATACTGGGTGTGTTACAAGGTCGCCGTGCTGAGACTGGGCCCAACGCCTAATGTCCTCTCCTCCCTCACTTTCTCCCTCCTCTGCCGCTCAGGCCAGCCAACACAACAAGGCTAATGGGGCCATTTAAATGTCAGCATCACAGAGATCTGAGAGACAGAAAAGCTCTTCCCTCATACTTGTGCCCTTATGTTGCGAATGTTTCAGCCGCGCCGGCATCTTCATGACGTGTTGTGTTAGTCTCCAATAAGGGAAGCAAATCCAAACACTATCCTTGCCTGATTGTGCAGAATGTGAACTTTTAAACAAAAACTGTTTGACTGCAAACGCAGTGTTGTCTTTTTGGATAAACCGCTGTCACAGATGTGATGATGTTGGTTTAAAAACCTCCCACAAAGGGTCTTTTTTTGTTTTGTTTTGCAAAACCACACTCCTAGCAGCTGTTTTACCTCGAATTAGGATTCAGGGCGGATGTGCCACTCATTCATCACTCTTTATGAATGAGGCAGCAGCTGAGCATTCAGAAAGGTAAACAAATAGCTCAGCATGGGCCTTTTATCAATCAATCTGCAGCAATCAACAGACAGATATGGGTTAGCACAAACATGCAGGTATAGGTAGGCACACAAACACCTTTACACACCTTTTCTGGGGTGTCTGTCAAACACCCAGAGCAGATTAGTGAATAAGGACGGCTTTTTACTGTCAATTTAACCCTCCTGAACACCAGCAGCAGAGAGGAAAAACAGCAATTGTGATTCATTACAAGGTCACTCACAGCTTTTATACCCAAGGCCTGGATTTCATATTTTCAGGAATACAAGAGCACACATCCTTAAACATGCTTATAACAAAATGTAATAGTATTGGGTAATTTAAATCCTGCAAGAACAAATATGTGACAGGCCTGCTGCATGTGGATCCACTGCATGCATGACTGTATGGATGACATATAGACACAGAATGAAGCTGGTATCTTCATAAAAGCACAATGCATTTACTCTAATATCATTTTTAAGCAAGACCACACTTCCTTATTATTCAGTGACCGCCTAGCAGACTTAAAAAAAGGTTGCTCCTCCTCATGCATATAGACAATATAGGCGTCCTATATGACCAGAGAGCATGTTGTGTGTATCACTGAGATTGTTCCTATAATAATCTCATGTGTGCAATCTCCTCAATGCTTAAAGCTGTCCGTTTGTGCAGTAATTGTGCAAACTGCGCGCAGACTGGAAGGAACCTCCTCACTGAGCAACCAGCCGACACATGCCGCAAGATCCCGGCATGCTTGTTCTCCTCCCAAACATCCTTCAGCACGTCAACGTTCGTGCAACAAAACGTGATGTTTAATGCGAGACAGTACAATTCCAATTCATCCGTTTCTACCAAATCTTACCATTGCATCGATATTCTCCAAATGCAACTCCCGCGGTGTGGATCCTCCGGTGGATCCTCTTGGCGGATGAAATGCTGTGCGCTCCGCAGGAGGACGAATCAACCCTCCCGGGACTGTGGAGGTACAAGGCTCCCCGGTGGCTCCAGCAAACACAACTTCCAGTTCGGACAAAATGTTGTGGGGCTTTTTGTCCTGAAACCGGCACAAAAATGCGACACGGTCGTCTTTTGGGGAAATGAATTCAGATTTCCTCCCAGCGCGCGATAAGGGCTGAGTTATCACTGAGGAGATTTCGAGCAATTGTGCCGCCTGCGGATGGCTGCTCGCTTCGCCCTCCACAGAAGAATGCACCGCGCATTTCAACTAACCCCCTCTCTCTCCCTCTCCCTCTATCTCGTACACACACAAACACTCACACACATGCGCGCGAGGAAGCACAAATGCAATTTCGCATGATAGATGTGAGACATGAACGCGTTACTTTGAATAAATAATCCAGTCACAGCAGATTCAACACAGAAAACTGATATATGGATGAGATGTGGTGGAACATGCAGGGAACGTGTGTGTGTGTGTGTTTGTGTGTGTGTGGTCCTAAGGTCACTGATCCAAACAGAGATCAGGACCACGGACAGCGACCATCATCATTTTATTCTCCCTGATAGAAAATATGAAAGTGTGATGATCTCCTGTTCTCATGAGTATCATCTAAAATCAATGTATTCTGTCAGGAGGAGAGTCTTAAAATTACAGGGGAAATTCAGCTTCACTATTATTATTGAGTTCATTTAATTAAAACAAATTGTTGAAACTGATTAAGTCAATGGTTTTAAGTAAAACTAACTCAATTTTGTAAGTTAAAAAAACATTGTTGATCAAGTAGTTTTAGTAACTTTAAGTGACACTAACCTCATTTTGTCATATTTATTTGTACAGTGAAAAACAAAATAAAAACTATTTCATCAGGAATGTTTCTGTAACTTATAAAACGAAGTTGGTGTCACTTAAAATTAACAGTAAAAGCAGCTTAATAAAGAACATTTAAACTTGAAAAATTGAGTTTGTGTTAGTTAAAATTGCCGATGTAATCATACAGACCTGTGAGAATTTAATGCAGTCTCAAGATGAGAATGCCTGATTGGAGTGATGGGTGTGAAAATGATGTGAAGCACTATCACCTAAAGGTCTCATGCTTTCAACAAATTATTTGTTGACTACTAACTAAGTCACATAGCGGTTCCAAACAATGTGTCAGAAATATCAGACCTAATTTTGACAATGTGACTGCTGCTGTGACACCACATATTTGCATCAACTAAAAACCGCCAGCGCCATGATCAAAGCTTGTTACTGTTTTCCTGCATTTCAACACAGAGCGGCGCAGCTGGACGACACGTGTTCTGGTAAATCACAGCGCTGTAATAATGATGTGTTATCTGACACAAACTATTTATCTGACCCCTCTCGCACAGTGTAACATGAAAGGAACCTACAAGATCAGCTAGAGAGGGACTTGTCGCAGTAGTCGATAGCTCTGAATGTGCGCTACATCCTGCTGTCATGCAGCTTTAGCGGTTCTAACAGCGGACTGGAGCTCCCAGTGAACAGCATGGCCAGATCAGGTCCGAATACAGCATCCAGTGCCAAGACGAGTCGAGACCCAGTCCAAAGGTTCGAGTCCAAGTCTACATGAGCGAGACAAAGTCAGCTGAGTACTACAGCACTGCATTGGAGGTCAGTTTGACGACAGACCTGAGGTGGGTGTTTGTCGGGTTTGGCTCCTGGCAGCCTAGGGCTGAGTAAACAGCAGCTAACAAATCACCTCTGTGTCGTCAGTCAGGAGGCTGCTGAGCCCCGTTTTGTTGTTCGCTAACGGCAGCTAGATTAGCAGTTAGCAGAGTTGAGGCAGAGCAGCTAGAGGACGTCAGAGGGAAAATCAGAAAATATAATATATAAAACAAAGTGCTTGTCAAATCATCTGACAGGTGGAGGTGGTGTGAAAGTGGGCTTCGATCACACATGAAGGCAACATAATTGTCCAAACGTATTGTAAGATTCCTCGTGTTGCAACAATAAACACTGCAAAAGACGCAATGTTCTTGCAGAGGGATCAGGGATGCAGCCAGAAGGAAGATTTTTACCTCATCTTCAAGCCAAAAATAATTTTGCCTCAAACTACGAACATGTTTTGCAACCTAGTTCATTTGAAGCTTATTGCACCCGTTAGACAGCGCTCTCCACCGCCATCATCAAAATACCAAATGACGGATACTGGAAGACTATTCAGAATATCTTATTACAACACTTCAGGCTGATCTCACTTTAATTTGTCACACATTAGTACATCACAATCCAGTCTTCAGGATTTGGTTGTGTATGCTTGTGGGAATCTAAATCTCTAACAGTTGTGATGGTGCATGAACAGAGGAGGAGGAGGAGGAGGAGAAAGAAGAGTGGCTCTAAAAATATATTCTCTCTATCTTACCCTCTGTGATTGATGTAAAACTCTGCTTATCTGCAGGAGAATGAAAAATGAGCAGAAATATTTCAATCCTTTTGGGAAGAGAGGCTAAATACACATCTAGCAGATCCCACCAGAAATGAAAAATACAATTAATGAGCTTAAAGCAGGGAAAAGCACTGGTCAGCGACTGGTACAGTTTACAGGCTGCTTCTCTCTGGCTCTTTGTAAACCTGCGTATTCTCAGACCTGCATGAAAGAGGCAACAGAGTTGAAGCAAGGTTACAGAAGTAGGAGGTGTGTTATTATATCAATTTGCACTGTCAGAGAAATGTTAAAGTGAGGTCTATATTTGATGTGCAGCACATTTTTCTGCTACCTTGGCTTTTTGGAGAAATGTTACAAAATGCACTGTATTTAACTTGTTTTGTCCACTTCCACTTACGAAGAGCCTCTCCAGCGCTAAGAATCTATCTGATTTCTCTTCTCCATCTAACCCTCATTGTGTATTTCATTCTACTTGTATTCCCCGTCCTGCTATCATCCAGCCCTCCCACACAGTGTGTAGTGGTGACTCGAGTCTGCCTTCATCTCCCAGCCCGAGCTGCAGAGAGGAGAACGAATCATCACTTTTCAACTTTCCTTCATTCTCAAATCACAATATGTCTCAGATATAGCACACGCACACACACACACATACACACACAAGCACTGACATGCACACGCAGGCCCCGGCTGGCCGCTCTGAAGGAATCGTGATCAGGATTTGAGTGGTTCTCTTGACGCAGTGACATCATCACTAATTGATCCTCTTTTGAATTCTGACAGGGGAATAATATGCTGCTGTATGGGGTTGCCATGGCAACTGGTCCGTTTCAATGCAAGGGGGATGTGGAGTGCTGCTGGAAGCTGGGGGGTAATTGGGGATGTTGGGGGTGGGAATGGAGGGGTGGGTTGGTGGGTGGGGATGTGTGTGAAGAAATGGGGGGTTGTGAGCTGCCTGAAAGAAAAGAGTTAAGAGAAAGAAAATGGCCTCGGCGCATTCGGAGCATTCGGACGACAAACACCTGTCAAGCACACAGACCTGACGATGAAAAACAACTCATACACAAGAGTGAGGGGGGGGGGCTCAGATTCACACAAAGAAACAAATGCATTTAAAATCAAGCTGAAGATTAGACTGAGCTTTTGAGATCTGGATCAATCACAAGTCTCGCCTCAACTCCAAGCTATTGACCTGGTACCTCTGCACACAGATCCATAGGGCGAAGGTATTTCTACAGCAGAGCCCAAAGGAGAAAAAACACTTTGTGTGCCTAATTGATTGACGTTCGGTGCTTGTGAGCTGCAGACTGAACCCCTCTAAGTCAACACAGTCACTGTTTTATTAGCACAGAAAACTTAAATCAACACCGCTTCTGAGTCTTGAAGCCTCACCATAAGACACACTGGCAGATTTACACACTATGCACCATTAGGGAGGTATTTAATAGCTTATTATATTATAACACGGCAACCCAAAGGCAGAAAAATGCAAAATAATTCAATGTCCTGTAGCAAAAATGCATTCAAGTGCTATTCATAGATCTCAACTTTATTTCTACTCTCTCTGTCTTCAGCTCAGTTTCATTTTAAGAATCTTTTACATTGTGTTAACTTACACCGCCCTTTCGTCATGGCCAAAACATATGACCTCTATGGTCAAATTATAAAGATTGAACGACTGGAGTGTAAACACAGAACCCCTTATCGGGTGTATTGACAGTTCCAGTAAACATTCATTCAAACAAGATGGAAACGGCCTAAAAATGTTGACAAAAAAAGAGAAAGGCAGCGTTACTTTGAGGAATTCATCTTTGAACAGAAAACATAAAGAAAAACTGTAATAAACCTGAACAAGGGTCAGTGGACTTGGCAGCAAATCAATTTTTGCTTTGAAATGGGACTACCATTTATAAATATTGTTATTGTGTTTCATTTTCAAAGCAAAAAAATGAAAATGACTCGTTTCCTGATTTAGCTTTTCTCATTTTCATGTCTGAAAGATGAACGATATGGCTCAGCTTTATTTGAATTACAATTGTTAACAGTACCTGGTGAGGTACTCAGCAACAGATTTAGGGTTATGTTGTGTTTAGGGTTAGAGTTGTGCTTAATTAGTGTACTAGCAGCTTTTTTGGTCCAATTCAGGCACTGTGTAAAATAAACTGCATTTAACGAACCAAACCAACTCACACTCATTCGATTTCCTCGCTCTTCAAACGATGGTAGACTAATTAGGCTTATTTTACGTGTTTATCACAAAAGCAAAGGTTATATCTCATGAAAAGGAGTCTCTAAAATCCTCTGTCCTCCACTAGACGGAATCGCTGTGTTGAATTTCATGGATATTGAAAGGAAACGGTTTAGGATCTTCATCTCTGACCCACTTCATTCTTCTCAGGGTTGCTGGAATCTCTCCCAGAATGCGCTGGGCAGAAGGTAGAGACACCCCACATGGGTCACCACAGTCCATTGCAGGGTCAGTGCTGTCAATATGCTTTATTGGCATTCAGAGGGAACATGATGGGAGTAATGATAAAATGAATGAATGGCTCAACGATAAACATTTCTTTGTAACGTACAGTGACAGAGGGAGGGGCATAGCGGCGATGTCCGGGAGATTAACGCTGGCGGAGACGGGACACTGTGAATGTCGGGAATGTAAATATAACGCATCTCCCTTCCTCGCTCCGCCAGCAGGTCTTCCTCATCATGCTGTAGCAACAACAGCGATTGAAATCACCATGGCAACAGAATTTCTACCTGAAAGCAAAGCTGTGGAGAAGCTGGAGGAGGAGGAGGAGGGATGGAGAGACAGAGGGAGAGAGAATGAAAAAAGTGGGCTGGGGCCTCTCATAACACAGCGTGATTTATGAAGGTCTGGGGAGGAACATTTACAACACGTTCACTTTGCACACTGAAAGAAAAGGATCTGAGGCATTAAAGACCAGGCAGCCATTCAGCAACCAGATTCATTCTCTCTCTTCTCCGCTTCTTTCTGTCTCTGTCTACCTCTCTTTCACACAATTTCTATTTTTTCCCCCTCATTGTAAAAGTGTATAAAATGTTTCAGTTGTCCTGCTGTTGATGCAGACAGACTGGTTTCAGTGATAAAAGACATTATAAACAATCTGAATTTAATCCTTTCTTAATCTAATGTGAATAAATTACCTGCCTAATTGAGAATCCCAGAGCAGTGGTTCCCAAACTTATTTTCTGTCACGCCCCTCTTTGGAAACCACCCAAAAATAACATACCCTCCGAGAGCATTCTTGTTTGTTCCCAAATGGATCATATTATTTAAACTTTGCTGGATAGTTTAAATTAGACAGTCTGACTCTTCTGGCATTTGCCAGCTACAGAGAGCTGAAGTGGACTTTCAGGTTCTGTGCCAGAAAATAAAACCTCATTCCACTGACATTTAAATCCCACTGACATTTGTAACAACGCTAATAACTAAACATCAAGCTTTGGAACAGATCCTTTGAGTAGGGTCACCATATTTTCAACCTCCTGCAAGTGTGCCATACACTCATGTATGTCCACATGCTGTGCTTCCCGTTTTTATCAGGATGGCGGGAAATTATTTCAGCACACCTACTGAACGCACCTTTCACATGGACGCCATGAAGACAGCATTTTGCTTTACAAAGGAGTGAGCCTCCTGGAGCTCTTTGGAAAAGGCAGACTTTCTCTTCAGCATGACAGCTAACCGTTAGCACACTGAGCCTCTGACTCATAGGTTGGCAACAGCCTTGACAATGGCACATTGATTGACACACATACAGACAAATCTGTGTTGGATTCAGTGCATTGTTTTTAAACTGGGTTAGGGCATAATAAGTGAGACAGAACATGATGAATGTCTGTCTGTCTGTATGTTAGTGCTGAAATTAAATATAATATTTGTTATATATAATTGGGTGTGTTCTTATTGCGAGACTTGAGACACCCAGCTCTGACATGACATCAAGACTTTACTAGAGTCGAGACTGAACTCTACAGCTACTTACACTAAAATGTTAAATCCTACTGTCTCATCCCAACTATTCTTCTTCATATTATCATAATGAATTTTAGGTTTTCTTAGAGTAAAACACTACAACATGACAAAAAAGCAGGACTTACTAGCTAGGTAGCTTACAAATTGTCTTTATAAATCTTTCTGACTGCTTTAACTTTTATTATTCAACTATATTTCTTTTAACAGTCTTATGTCCTGATACAAGAAAACAAAAGACTCCATGGAGAGAACACCTCATAATGACAGACCAAGGTTAATATAGTTAACTAAAACTAAACCAAAAACTAAAACTAGTGTGAAAAAAACATTTTAGTTAACTGAAATACAAATAAAAACTGGACAAAACAATATTCTAGACTAATTCAAAAAACTAATTCAAATAAAATAAAAATATATAGGAAATGTCTTTGGCTGTAGCATGAGAAGCCATTGGTGCATGTGTTTATTGATACTGGATGATATATGTGTTTGTATTGTAATACAAATACAAAATAATAATTGTGACAAATACCCCCATTTTAAAACCAACACTGAAACTATAGAACTTAAACTAAAACAAAAAACTTGTAAGCAATAAAAACTCAATTTAAACAAGCAAAACCACAGGAAACCAACCTTTACTAAACTAAACTGAAAACAAAATTTAAAATCGAAATAAAAATAAAACCTGATGAAACATAATGAGTCCAGTTTCACTGCACTCCTTCCATCAACACTAGCCAGGACGTTGTGCTAAATAAACGCTCAGCTGGGTCTCAATCTTTATAAAATGCCTCAACTATGTGTCCTGTGTTAAAGCCTTTGACTGTATGTGTCCATGTTACAACAGTAGTAAGGTGTCCTGAAACAATAAAACAATAGATTTGATGAAGAAAACTCTTATTTTGATTCATGAGTATCTTTGGCAATTATTCTCCTACATTATAAACTACTGTAGTGCAACACTTCTTATTGCTTGACCAACAAAGCCCAGGTGTCAACCGATATTATGTCAGACGACTAAGGCCATGAAACCCACGCCACAGAGAAAATGGCTGACAAGAGAGCAATGTCAGAGTGATTAGTGAAGTGTTAACAAAATGGCCCTTCAGTCCGATTATCAGGCTGTGTCTTAGACAGGCTCTCGCTGACAAACGTGTGATTTTAAAGGGGTGAATTCAACAAGTCATGGCGCTCTTTAAAAAGCTGTGCTTTCTGAACAGCCCTTATATTTCTCACCCCTCTGTGTTCTTGTTTTCTTTGTTGAGTGAGTGAATCATCCTCTCCAGCCACAGTCGCGTCCAGATCAATGGAGATCTCCACATGGGTCCTCACAAACCTCCCCGCTCTTCCTCTTCGCTCTGCCATTGCCATGGAGACTCTAGCGAGCGGCCTCGCTACATGGCGGGACTTGTCAGGGACACGCAATGCTTCCTAGTGGTCCCACAGGCACACATGGACACATGCACTGACAGTTCTTCAATTAAGGAGATGAAAGAAATAGATTCCTCTTCTCCTCGACTGTCCAGCTCATTGCCTCCTCTCTTTTAACCCAGTGGCCTCATGCACGTTTTTTACAGCTCAACATTTATTTTTCTTGGCTTTTTGAAGGACCCCAAGCTACAGACAGCTTTATTTCCCCAGTGTCTGGTGGGTAACAGGTTTTCAAACAAGTTCGCACAGTGACAGTGAAGTCCAGGGGGAAATAGAGGCCGAGGGTGACTGCACACATAGAATAAGCTGAGAAGCAGAATAACAATAATAAGTGAATGTGACGAGGCACTGGGGAAATAACACAAGCAAACAGCCTAATTAAAAGGTCAGTGAGTAATAATTAATGCTCAGTTGTCAGGGTGTGGTGCAACTAATGTAGCTTCTGGAAATTCAATTGAAACAAGCAAGAAATACGGGAATATTGGCTATATCTCATACTGATAATGTTAGCTGTCATCTGAAATTAGACTTATTTGATTTAGTTTTTGTTTCTTGATTGCAGGAAAGGAAAGATACATGCACCTTGTTAGACTCATTGGGGCTACATTTTATGGCCAAAATTGAAAAATGTGGACACAGTAAGGCGTCCAAATCTTAATTCTTAAGTTTACAGTTATATTTCAGAGGCAACAGCTGGAAGTGGAAGAACTTGACTGCCCTGCACAGAGCCCTGACCGCTACCCCATCCAACTTCTCTATGATGGCCTGCGAGCCAGACCTTATCACCAAACACCAGAGTGCTGGACTTCACTAATGCTCTTGTGTCTGAATGGCAGCAAAATCCCTGCAGCCAGGTTGCAAAATCTGGTGGAAAACCTGAAAAAAGAGTGGTGGCTGTTACAGCAGAAAGATTTGGAGGTTTTCGGATGTTCAACAGTTGCAAGCGTCCACAAACATTTGGCCATGTAGTAGCTTGGCTGCTTTTGTTTTCTCAGAAGATGCTAGAATACATTATTGAGAAGAAGACCATGTGACAAAATGCTTGATCACAACGCATACGTTTGTCTGGTGTCAGGCAAACACAAATGACTACAACATGCTAATGGTTTAGTCAAAGGCAGCAGATCAAAGATAATCCTTTTCAAACATCACTTATGACCCACTAAAAATGTGTGGTGGTATCTGTATCTGCACATTTTCTGATTTTGCTGTTTTGGGGCATCAAGCGTGTGTAGCCCCCAGCCAATAACAGCGTGTGAGGTTCAGGGCTCTAAAAAGTGCACCAGAAAGTTGCAGTGCCTGGTGAAACACAGTGCCTGAATTGGACCAAAAAAGGTGCCAGTACTATCACACATCATGTTGTTTCTACTATAGGGGCATCCAAGAGGTGCTAGGTTAAAACCTCAACTTTAAACTGTGATTTAAAGGCAGTGAACATTGGAGTCATACAGTTTGTCTTGTAGATCCTTGTTCCTGTTACAGCAATGTGTTGTATAGTACTTAAATGCTGCTTCAAGTTTAGAGTCTGGGAACAGTTACCAGATGTTATCAGATAACCCGAGAGGTGGAGAAGGTTCACAGCGAGTGGTCCTATTAGTAGCTGACTCTGCCAGGACTGGGATCTGTACTGAGGGAGTGTTGGGTTTCAGTACAGGAGCTTTGCATTGCCAGGAAGAGGAGGTTTAGTAAAGCTTTATTTAAGATTTAAAGCTAATAAGGCAGTAGCTGCATGGCTAACTACAGTTAGCAACTACTTTTGCAAGTAAAGCTATCTGTCCGTTAGGAAACTCCATAAATCAGAGTTGAGGCAGAGCAGCTAAAAAAACAGAAAATATTTTCTCAATAAAATACGATCCAGTTGTACCAAAACTGGCCCCCAGAATCACTCCACTCCGGCGGTGTATATCCTTTCTCCAACCTAATTCTGATAAACAGTAAATTCAGGTTAACAAGAACAAGAAGAAGAAATGGTGTTTATTTGCATGTAGAGCCGGGAAGTGAGAGCCAATCACAAGTGGTCGCTCGAGACATGTGTGGAGACGCATCGTAATGCTGGGTGTGAACTGACGTCCTTAGCGCTGTCCACTTGTGATCGGACCACCCAGGATGCATGTTAATGCCAGGTGTGAACAGGGCCTTTGTCTCGGTAATGTCTATCTTTTTATTCTACAATTCTACCTTTTTACGATAACAAATCACTCGTCAGTCATCTGGCACTGCTGTGCTGCAACACTTCTTGTTAGCAGTGACACGGTAACACTGACTGCACTATATGTCACTTCATTATGAGCGTGCCGCAGTTTGTACCTCTTTTGCCCTTGCCTTCGTGAGCAATTATCTCTTGTAAGATCGCCTCGCCGGGCTACTGAGGAGGAGACGCACCGAGCCCAAACATGACAGCGTAGCGTATGGTGGCGCACAAACGTGTTGTTGTGACAGCGAGTTACTCAGAGTTGTGTGACCCAGGCATCCAGCAGACAGAGGAGACCATCTACCCAGAGTTAACTGGTGCATCTACAGCACGAACAATCCCCCAACACGCTGCTGCGACATGATCCGACCTCAGAGAGCAAGCTACTTCTTTAGAGGAAGAAGAGAGCAATAAATGGAGTGAAAAAAGGCTTTTGACAGACATCTTCAGAGACAAGCACAGCGCAGAGTTAAACATTAGCAGTCCAAACAATGCTCTCTCTTGATAAATAAAACATTCAGCATTTCCATTAATGCTGATCTCCAGAAGGCACGACGGGCCGGGGTGAGAAACGGTGAGCGCAGTGCAGCAGCGGAGTACATTTCTCAGTGTCTGCATGCACTGTGTGTGTTAGTGTGTGTATTTGTGTGTGTGTTTGCTGGCTCTTCCCATGACAGAGTAATTTGTTAATTCTCAGAGGATGGAACCAAACCCAAACTCAAAGCTATTAAAAGTGTGTATTTTTTCCTCCTGTCAGTATGCAATTGCGTTGCATTGCATAAAAAATGCGTCACCTGTCAGTCAATCAGGATAAATGGCGGCTAAATATCGAGACCTCTGTAGAAATAGACCCACGGAAATAACCAAAGTAAATGAGAAGCTGCAGAGATTATTCCAACCCATCGAGCTGCGCTGGTAAATAAACCTCAGAGGAATGTTAAGGCTCAGACCACGGCCCCTTCAAAACCAATTACTTTTAGTGATGTGGAATTTATTCTCTCGCAACTGATAAGTTACAGTATACTAATATTAAAACAGGATGAAATCACATATTCCAGTGAACGGTGACCATCCTGCAAGTAATTTATCTGATTTTTCCCATTTCTTATTTTGTCCTTTATTACTCGTAATGCCATTTCTTTGAGTTTTTAAGCCACAATAGTGATAAAAAATATCATCCTGCTAATAAAGGTATATAATTAGGTATGGTTTGGAAGCCTTATACCAGTATTTCATTTAGAGCCCCATCACCTATACTGTTGTAAGAAATTTAGATTAAAGTCCACATTAAATGCAAACATTTTCGATTACACCTCCCCAGTCATAGTGTACACATATTTAACAATTTATGCCAGAAAAACGTACAAAAAATTGTATTTGATGTGTTCTTATGTTCTTACGTAAGCGTGAACCCACCATTGTCAACTAGTAATATCACGACATCCACTCATCAATCAATTCACAACTTTTAGTGACACAGATTTATTGATTAGCTAGCTAGCAAAAGCATGGCTCTCTGCTGCAGCGGAGGGCTTCTGGGGACATCAGAGGCCATGCTGTTCACTGGGAGCCAATAGGACTGCTGTAGCTGCTTGACGG
>NW_023339674.1:2041094-2041960 GCF_004916995.1 Morone saxatilis
TTTGGTTAGTGGTTGGAAGTTAATGGGCTGACTGAGATGCTTTTAGCAGAAACTATGTTGAACAAAAAGTGTGGGAACCTCACAGAAAAGCAATGGAGGACGTTATTGAGCCTGTGTCACTGCGCTGAAACGTGCCTTTACATCAAGACAACTGCATGGTGAAATGCTCGAAGCTGTGCTCCACACACACACACACATACACACACACACACACCAGCTCCTGCCTACCGCAATGAAATTACTGCCTTTATCAGAATGTAATCACTGTTATTGTGCCGTCTCCCCTTGCACTGTCACACAGCCAGAGGAAACGGCTGCAAGTCTATATTCGGGCTGCAGATGGCAGCTCTCAGGTTGGACACCTGTGTTTGAGCGATTAAAAAACTCAGAAATAGAGCCAGTGGAAAGTAACATACTTATGTACTCTACTGAAAGGTCCAGTGTGTAGGATTTAGTGGCATCTAGCGGTGTAGTTGCAGAGTGCAACTCACTGGCTTTACCCTCCCTTTACAAGGGCGAGAACATGGTGGTTCAACACGGCGGCCTCCATGGAAGGCGACCGGCGGTGTCTGTAGATAAAGACTTTCATTCTAAGGTCACAAAAACACAACAGTCCTTTTTTTTGGTGATTAAACACAAATGAAAACATAGTTATAGATATTATATCCAATTTCTACCAATAGATCCTCCTAAATCTTGTGGACCTTTGAAGTACTATTTCTGCTTCTTTATACATTTACTACACTACATTTATTTGATAACTTTGGTTACTGATTCATATTAATTAAAGAGATTTAATTAAATACGTAAAATGCTTCTGAATATATTATATAAGGAACCTTCAAGTATATTTTGATGCTAATACT
>NW_023339674.1:2042012-2042558 GCF_004916995.1 Morone saxatilis
TGTATTTTTACACTGTAGTTTTACTACTTTCTTCCACCACTGCCCGCTGCAGCAATTTCAGCAAGAAACTGTTGATTGTGTCTCTAAGGATCGAGGGTCTTATTTCCAGACCCCCACTTATGTAAAGACTGAATGGATTAGATCCTTACAATCAGTGTGCTGTGAATAAAAAAACAGATATTTTTCTTGCAAAGCTGTTGTCCTCCATCTTTTCATTCTGAGATAAAGTCCTTTCTTTCATTTATAAATCAAGCAATTTTAAAAGCAAGACCTGTGAAATAACGATCTCCTTTTGGGTTTCTTCACGCTGTTCCTTTCACCATTTGTCCTGCCATTGGTAAAGGTTATTGTCTTCATTTTAGAGGCAGAACACTGAGGGATGAGTTCCTCATCCAAGGCAAAGGTTCTTTTGCAGGGGGACGTGGGCTGCAGTTTATTTGAAATGTAGATTCTGCGCCGTGTCTGTAGCGCTTTCATCCTGTCCATGAAAAATGCATGCTGTGATCTCATTATCCTGCTCTCCTCTTGGAACGCTACATAAAATCA
>NW_023339674.1:2042762-2042883 GCF_004916995.1 Morone saxatilis
GTGAATCTGTGTGTCTATGTGTGTGTACAAAGCAGTAAACTGGAGGTTTAACTGCATAATTTGGATTTATTTCAGTGCGCTTTAGATGAAAAATACAGCCAGTGGTGGAGGAAGTACTCAG
>NW_023339674.1:2042983-2051760 GCF_004916995.1 Morone saxatilis
TAAAGACTGAATGGATTAGATCCTTAAATCAGTGTGCTGTATAAAAAACAGATATTTTTCTTGCAAAGCTGTTGTCCTCCTCTTTTCATTCTGAGATAAGTCCTTTTTTCATTCTATAAATCAAGCAATTTTAAAAGCAATACCTGTGAAATTACGTCTCCTTTGGGTTTCTTCACGTTTCCTTTCACCATTTGTCCTGCCATTGGTAAAGGTTATTGTCTTATTAGAGGCCAGAACATGAGGATGAGTTCCTCATCCCAAGGCAAGGTTCTTTTGCAGGGTGGAAGTGGGCTGCAGTTTATTTGAAATGTAGATTCTGCGCCGTGTCTGTAGCGCTTTCATCTGTCCATGAAAATGCATGCTGTGATCTCATTATCCGCCGTCCTCTTGAACGTACATAAAATCAATCGGCAGAGGAGGGGGTGAGGAAACACTACAAGATTCTTTTCTCTTTTACAATGGGGTGAGAAGAGGCCTACAATGGGAGAATGTAAGAGGAGAGCAGTGTGTGTGTGTGTGTGTGTGTGTGTTGTGTGTGTGTGTGTGAGAGAGGAGAGAGAGGAGAGAGAAGAGAGAGAGAGAGAGAGAGAGAGACAGAGAGAGTGAATTCTGTGTGTTATGTTGTGTGTACAAAGCAGGTAAACTGGAGGTTTAACTGCATAATTTGGATTTAATTTCAGTGCGCTTTAGATGAAAAATACAGCCAGTGGGTGGAGGAAGTACTCAGTCATTTTTCAGTAAAAGCAGCAGTGAGAAATATTCAGTCAGGATAACCACAGTTAGAGTAAGTAAGTAGCCTTCAAGGGAAATACATAGCCAAAGAAAATTAAATTAGGTACCATACATAGGTTTCAGAAAATGTAAAAGATGAATAGAGTCACTTAATTTTTTGAACTGAACCCACTTTTTAAGGCAACATATCGATGCTAGTTGTTTCAACGTGTCAAGCTACAGTTTTTATTTATAAAATACAAATGCTTGATTTAACCACCAAGACATTAATAATAGCAAAATCACATATAACAATATTTATCCCAAATATTTGAAGCTCATAAACATTCATTATTGTGGTACATTAGTTTTGAATAAAAATATCTAAAGGGTTGGATTAGAAATCAATAAATTGTTTTTTTTTCAAATCTTCAAGACTTTTTCTTAATGTATATTTTTCTTGAATTTAGCTTGTTAAAATGTTAAACTAGTTTGCGCCTGGTTGGCCTCACTCTCTGTAGAGCTGGGCGATCCCATATAATATGAGTTGCTGCAGCGGCCCGGGTTCGAATCCGACCTGTGGACCCTTTGCTGCGTTGTATCCCCTCTCTCTCTACCTACTTTCCGTGTGCTCCTGTCTTCAGGGCTTCTAACGGATATCTAATTTAAAGGCACATGAAAGGCAAAAAAAATAACTTTAAAAAAAAAAAAAAAAAAAAAAAAAAAAAAAAAAAAAAAAAAAATGTGTTAACTCCTGTTTTCTACATATTATTGTTATTCTAAGCCGGTTTCCATGCTGAATCTGAACACTCCTGGTATGGTGTATAAAATGGTAAACAGTAATGTATATTATAGGGGAACAATTCAATGCGATTTGACACAGTTTTTTAACATTTATTTTCCATTCTCAATTTAAATAAGCTAATTCCATAAAAGTGACATTGCTTACTTTCAAATACATACATTTTATAAAATACCAGGGAATCCCAGTTTTCATTGTGTTTATTGCTTTTCCAACAGAGACAGACAAAAAACACTCTATGCTGTGATTACCTTTGACCTCGCCCAGTTAGAGCTCAGTTGTGGCTGCTGTTTAATATCTTGTATGTTCTTGCTTGTGCTACCTGTACTGGCATCCACAGACTCCTCTTGGGCTGCATAGGTGTCGTGCTGCCACTGGACTTAATTGCTGTCCGACAGATCTTACATATGGACAGACTTTTGTCCACCTTTCCTTCCTTCCTTCTTATATAATCCAAATGTCTTACAAACTCTAGCTATTAGATTTGATGGTGCACTGTAAATCACATTAGCGCTAACATTACTCTCATCGCTCTTCTCACAAGTCCCTGGCGTTGACCTTTTAACTTTCACGAGAGTCGAGACGCTGTTCGCAGCAAAGCTTCAGTCAACAGATTCATAACTTTAGAATCGGACTATCAGCCAGTTCATGGTACATGCAGATTGATCCAGGCATCCGTGTACCGATGTAGTTGGATCTATATTGTTAAAACTGACTTCTTTGCACCCCTAGCGTATTATAAACAATCTATAGTTAATTGGGAAAAAAACTGCACAACAGTACTGTCTCTACAGCTGCTTGTGTTATCAGTGCACAAGCTGTCAGGGTGTGCCTGAGTCTGTCAGTGTAGGAGCAACACGAAAAATATAAATATATCTGCTCATCTTCTTCTCCCAGGAGGAAACTCACCTGTCATCTCTATTTCACTGCTACACTTTTATTTTTTTTGTTGTTGTTTTTGTAATTCTCCACCGGATGTTCTCATTGCTAAATTGGCAACAGGTGGGGGGGGGGGATACATGTAGCTGCAATTTAACCAATTACAGTAATGATGGGTGAGGGCTGTGTCTCATTTCCCACTGTAATGGGCTAAAGTGAGCACACCTCAGCAAACACACTGCATACCAATGGCACACCTGAATTCCAGTCCAGTCCGTGTGTGTGTGTGTGTGTGTTGAGGTGTTTGTACTGTTAAGTGTATTGTAGGGAATCCCTATTTATTCCAGTTATGGTTGCCATGGGAACCACTGGCCGAAAGGCTTAAGTGAGCTATGCCCTTGGCCCTCTCAGAGATTAATGGCCCCGTTCAGTCCACTACCATTCGATTGATGTCCCCCTTCTTCCTCCATCAATATAGGCACAGCTGTCTTTACCGTCTTCACAGTTTGATTAATGTAGTCTTCAGCCCTCGGTGTCAGCATCAAGGATCTGGACTCTGCTGCAGTGTGCTGGCAAAAAATAAATAAATAAATAAATAAAATAGACTAAATCGTTTCTGTGTGCAGTATGTTCTGCACTGGTTCCAGGAAATAACCACAACAAGGATGGAAAGTGGGAATTAAATGGAAGTGTAACACCTTCAAACAATGCTAAAAACTCACTGGACTACTGTGTGACATGTACTAGTTATGACAAGGTGGCTGTATGTGGTCACTGCTGAGCATTGCACACCCATATATTCACCTCAACCAGGTGAGACCAACTGTAACATAATCAGTGCTTTCAAAGTTCAATTTATTCATCCTTAAAACATCCTGGATCCTTTCCAAAAATCCAACCATGTAACTAAACTGTGACCTCAGTGAGCTTTATTTTGAAACGTGACACTGTTTGTTACCTGGTTGACCCATAGCCTTAGTGTTAAAGGGAACCTGTGGACTGTGTGACCACTAGCCGCAATATGGAGCAACGTTTTTAATGAGCATGTCCCCGTTTTGCTTGTTGTTTTGTGTCCATGCATGAGGACGCACATGCACACACACACACAGTCCATCCTCCGGTTTCAAGCTATTACACCCATCAACAGTTGGTGGCAGAAACACACTAATGCACCAACAAAAGGAGAAGACTGCTGGCTAAACATGGATGATGCAGGATGTTAAATATTAAAAGAAAATAATTTGCAAATGTTTTATTAGGAAGTAAATACTTTGAAGACCTCAGGGATGCACACGTTTTGGTGAGAAACACCGAATGTAAATGTAACTTTTGTTTGTTTCTTCATTTATTTATTACTCCTTCTGCTGTCATGATACGACATACATGCACATTCATTGATTTTTGTAGATCACATTATCCATCCGAGACTGCATGCTTGCTGCCTGAACTGTCTTATATTGACTTTTTCTTTGCTGTAATCTCATTGGGATAATGCACTGTGCAAAATACTTTCAGTCTATTTTCAACCGAGGCTTATTCAATAATTTTGCCCTGTAACTCGTTTAGAAGAGACTTGTTTTTTATTATCGTTATGGATCGCTATCAATGGAATTTAACGTGCAAAACGTGTAACAAGATAAAGTGATTCAACAAGACACTGAGCGATGTTTATGTGGAATCTGTTTAATGAGGGGCGGGAGTGGAAATTGAGCTCTAACATAAACTGGAGAGCAGCCCGGACACAGGTGGAGGATGAACTTTCTCTGCTCTGAGCACCAGGGCTGTAAATCCACAGTCTTTTCTTCTGGTATCGCCAGAGCCACTTCGTGTGAAAGTCGACACCACAGTCCCCTCCTGCCCGCACGCTCTGACTATTGAACTGGCTGGTGGAAATGTCAGGTGATGCATGTTAACTCGCTGGCATTTTAATAAACAACAGGTCTGAAGAAGATTGCGGCTCGTCGTGTTCCACAGCCTCTAAATGAGGTCTACGGCATGCACCACTGCTGCAGTATGTAATGAAATAATAATTATAATTGCAGTGTGTATGAAGTCCTCCAAAACATCACTAATATGCTCCGTGAAACCACTGATAATGATGTTTATAACAATGATAATGCGTGTGAGCATACATTGAAACAAAGGGCTATAATTTGTAGATGAAAGAACATGTAGCACGGACTAATAATGATTAGATAATTGGATGATTCAGAATTACAATGAGTCTGATTTTCATTGTTATATGAGGAGACCGCCGTTTCGTCTAGTCAGGTGGTTGAATCAGTTTATGTTTGACGGATTCCTCTGTGGAACTGAGCTATCTCCTCTCAACCAGACACCTCTCGGCTGGTGTAATTTTCTGTCGGATTGTTTGACTAATTAAATTGGCCACGCCGTCTGTCGACAGTGACAGACAAAGATCAAAGCCCTGAGGCTCAGAACATGGAGTGCAGACATGAAACTCCCAACGTAAACTGACTTCGGCGAGGATATGGAGAAGTGAAAGAAAGCCGAGACAACGGGGACAAGCGGAAATTGAATTAAGGAGATGTTGCGCTGACGAGGCATTTTGTCGAAACACAATCAGGTGGGAAAGCAAGTGAGACTTTTAATGACACAACTCCCAACAACAGAGGGGAGAGCGGCCCTAGCAGGTGGAATCACTTATTATACTCTTACAGTGAGAATAAAAGACGGAGCAACAGAAGTTAACAAGAAGTTTTAGTGGGTTTAACAGAGTTGTACAATATGTGATTTCGCCATAATTGACATAAATGGATAAGCATGTATTGATGTAGATTTATTGGCTCAAGGACGCCCTCTCTCAGAGGCAGTAGATAAACCTCACTGATTACTGTACAAAAACACAACTTAATCAGTGATTTGGGTGAAACTGGATGATATTTTATGGAGAACATTTTCTGGTTTCTGACCCTGCTGCTGTAGGTGATCTCTTTCGTTAGCGTGCAACTGAACGGGGCACAGCAGCCTCCCAGTGAACACAACATCTGAGACAGACAGAGGACAGTCTGACGACAGAGGCATTGAGGTGATTTACACCTTATTACACATTATTATTGATAATGCCATTAGCTAGTTAGCTGGTGCAGCTAACATGCTAACGTGCAGCTGACTCAAAAATATCTCCAAAATAACTTGCTGCTCTTATGTAGTGTGCTGTGTGTGAGCTGCCTGTAGTGAGCCAAGTGTATAACCGACTACTGTTCCTGTCCAGATAATAAGTGGCGGCATAGAAAGATATAATATAATATAGAATAGAAAGACAAACACTCATCCCACTCATCATTCTCCAGACAACGCAGGGTCGAGGAGGGGTTGCTTGGACCAGCCAATCTCAGTGAAGTGTAACTGAGGGTGGAAACATGGGTTTCTCTTCTGAAAGACAGAAATCAGTGTGGCATTAGTCTAAACAGGCCCATCACATGATTTGAGCATAATCAAATCCCCTCTTGTGCAAATGGCTGAGGGAGAACAGACAAGCGTTGAAGATGATGGAAAGACATGGAAGAATAAAGCAGTGAAGTGAGCATAATGATAAGAAGAGGAGCCAAGGCAAGAAAGCATTACAAAGACACACTGATCTGTATTCATGGTGTCCAGACTTTCAACCTAACAGTCATCATACTAGATTGCTAGAAGAGTCTGAATCCCCAAAAACTATGAAAATGAGCATATATGAGCATCAAATACATAACCAGCAGCAACTACTTGGTTCAGGTCAGGGAAGGATTGCCTCCATGGTTCAAAGACACCAACAATGACTGAAACAATGGTTCCCAACCTTCCCAACCTCAGCTAGTAAACTGACGACCCCTGACTGGGGGACATATTTTATATTATATTCAAAACTGTACAATGAAGCCAAATAATGAACTCAGTAACTGCAAGAAGTTTGTGTAAAACGAGTAATTTGGATGAAATTTAAGAGATTATTACAGTTTTTATAAAATTTTCTGTCTGTATTGTGTTTTTTTTATCGTTTTTTAACAATCATACAGACTTCATGGGCTTCTTTTTTGACAAATTTTGTGTTTTCTTGTCACTGATGCTTGGCCACCGTTCTATTAGACAGTTCACTTTATATTTACTTTTCTTCACAGAAGTGAACTAAGTACTTAAAAAATTGGCTTACTCTGTATATTTTTTCATTTAGTTTTCTTAGAAGCCTTAAAATCAATAAGGCCTCATTTCCTCATTTAGCAATGCTGAACCCCAGGTTGGTAAACCACTGTTACAACTTAAATGTGGGACATGTTATCAATGCTGCGAGGTAGCCTTGCTATAATGTCTTATTCTTGTGATGACAGCCTTTCTTGCTCTCTTCACAGCCACTGGATAAAAAACAGATTTTAGAAAAAGAATCTGTCCTGCAGCAGTTCGATTTTTGAAAACTAGAGCTGATCAAAATGTGGGACATTGTCTCAATATGAGGGACATGGGACGAGGGATGAAAAATGCTGTGCAGTCCCACATAAGGACACCTGGTCTCCTTACTTTAGAAGTGAGGGGTTCTTAAACAAAGCAAAAAGAAAAAGATAATGTGAGTGCAATTTATTTACATGCATTACATTTATAGTAACAACTAATGTGTTACAACGCATTTAGTTCTTCTGCCTTCCAAAAGCCTGACAAACAAAGAATATGAAATTTGGGCTGAATTTCTGCATTATTAATGCACTAATTAAAATTTTATTTAGTTACTGATAGCCAACAGATATTGAAAAGATGCTGTATTTACAGCTCTAATCACAAACTACAATAAAGGATAAGAACGAAATAAAACTGCAGACAGACAGTGAGACTGAGATAGTGAGACTAGCTGGTGAATGGAGCATTTAGCAGCTACAGAGCCAGATATAAAAGAGAAGAATATTGGACTTACATCATCAAGTGGACACATACGATGACTCTATATGAAAGATAATGTTGCTATGTAACAGCTGGATGTGTAAATAAGAAACTGTTAGCTAACAGGTCTTGGTGATTTGTCAGTGTTGTGTTCATACATTTTTTCTACTGCCCAAAGTGGTAATTATGGCACAGTTATTGCATGTTTGAGCTTAATTTTGTTATATATCAGATTACGTATACTTTGGTTAAATGTAACAGAGGTACTGCACCCAAATATTGTAAATTTAAAGCTCCAGTGTGTAAGATTTAGTGGGATCTATTGGCAGAAATGGAATATGTTTTATTAGTGTATAATCACCCGAAAATAAGAATCCTTTCAGACTTTTATCAGCTGTTTTTATCGACAGTGGGAGCTGGTCCGCCATGTTTCTACAGTAGCCCAGAACAGACAAACCAAAGTCTGGCTCTAGAAAGGGCGTATCCACCATAGTTTCTTCTACACACTTATTTCAGACGGAGAGTTTCAGTAGGTTGTAATCTGCATTCTCACCACTAGGTGCCACTAAATCTTACACACTGGTCAATTATAGTGCTAAAATGTAATGCCGATCTTTCAAAGATTTTACATTCACACACACACTCTTAAATACATCCTCCCTGAATAGAAGGACCAGCGTTGGGAAGTTGTTACTCAGAATAAAATCATCCCTCTTTCATTTCACACCCCAGTGAAGATGTGTAACTGATGCTCCATGATCCCATTCCAGATGACGATGTGTCTGCCCAGCCCGGGGCTGCAGTGTACTCGACTGCTGCTGCTTCTACTGTACTGAACGTCTCTGTGGGGCTTGTTCAAGCTGCAGAGGCGACTGTAAGAGCGGCAGAAACAGGAGCTCCACTGAGATGCATCTTAATGAGAAACAGAGGAGGATGTTTTTCTCACATTTTCACTGTATGCTCACACCGCAAGCTACATATTTACCCCATCAGTGCTGTGGGATGTATGTGCGCTGCAACACCACCCAATAAAACATTTCAGACTAAGATCACGACCAGATAGAAAACCTCAAGCAGAGATAAGACTCTCGGCTTGTCATTTGCATAAATATGAACATTACTTATGATGGTGGGAACATTTCTGTTGACAGACAAATACGAACCCAAGGCAGAGTTTCAATTAAGACTGACTCATCTTGTTTAATTTGCCAGTGAAGATGATTTTCTTTTTAAATTATTAGAAAATTAGGAAGTTAGTAAGAGAAAGTAATGAAAGGAAGCTTCATTATTTGCATGTTTTATTTTGACCAGTTCTGTTAGTTACGGATATGTTGTCACCAATATACATAAAAGTCTTTGGCTTCACTGAACAGGGTCAATTTAAAACAAGAAGACAACAAAGGGAAGAGACATTGATACAGATACAAATAATGTTTGTATCAAAATACACACAGTGATCAACAACCGGAAGATACATTCAGTAGCGATGGCGTCCTGCTAGCATTCAGTGGCATAA
>NW_023339674.1:2051860-2078080 GCF_004916995.1 Morone saxatilis
TTTCATTCATAGGCTTCATTGTCTTTCCATCAATGCCTGGTGGGCCGGTCTCGGCTCAAAATGCAAGGCCAATTTTTTGTCCCAGTCCAGCCCTGAGTCAAACCCGGTGGTTAGAATCACAAACATTTTTTTCATTGGTAAGAGAAATAAAAAGAATGAAAAATAAAGTCACATCTGAGCAGTAAGTCAGAATTCAGAGCTAAGGCTGCAGTGTGAACGTAGCCTGAGTCTCCGGGTTCAGTGTTTTGTGTTGTATTTAGCCACACATACACATAAAAGCTTCAAAATTCACAGGTGGGGTATTTACTGGCATATTTTATGTCGTAGTACAAAGTGGGAAAATCTCTTAAGCTTGTGTAAACCACAAACCTTATTTAAAAAAAAAACATTGACTTCAAGGCAAAGTGCTTAATGCTAAATGCTAACTCAGTCCTGGGTTTTATGATTCTATGCCCTACTAATGTGAAAGACCATTCCACTATAATGTTATGGGAAACCAGTTGATTGTTGATTTTGGATACTTCTAACAGACTCCAACATAAACACTTTACATGATTTCTGCATGTGAGAGTTTATCTTTTCCCGTTGCTACAGTAAATATTTCTGAAATATGAAGGCTTAAATTTACTAATCTGCTGTTATCTGTACCAGCGGGACTGAAAATGAGCTTAAACATCTTTTCAAGTTTTAAGCTGCCAGCAGCAATAATATCATTTGTACTGCCAACAGAAATCACATAAATGACACACCTCTGAGCAGCACCTCTTTTTTAAATACCTTCTTCAACTGAAAGGAACCGTGATCACTAAACCCATTTCAGAGCAGAGCAAAAGGAACAACTAGACTTCAAGGTTTCATAAGCCCAGAATCCCTCAGCAACTCAGAGCTTTTGTTCCCATGACAGCAGCGGGAGGAATCAGTCTGCAGGGAAATTTCACTGATGAGCCTGATATGCACCACGTGTGCCACACAGATACTCTTAAAGACGACTGTAAATGTCGTGATTCCCTCTTCATAAAATGAGCACCTTGTACGAGAGCCAAATCAGGTTCTTATTTGACAGCTATAGCTCGTATAAATTATTGAGGTGATTAACCAAATGTAATTTTTGACTCAGTGATGTGATTGCACTGCCAGCTTAGAGACGGCAAGGCAGAGAGAAAAATCAACAGGGTGGGAGTCGAGGGGAGGGAAAACAAGAATTCTGGGCAGCAACATCCCAGGAGTCTGCTCGGTAGACAGACACTGATGTTGAAATTCAGATCACACGCTCGCCTGCAAACCATGCTGCTCACCAGGGAGGGGAAGGATGAGAGTCAGAGGGGGAGAAAGAGCACAGGGGGGAGAAAGAAAGGGACAGAGGTAGACTGAGAGCCTGTATGACAGAGGAGGAAGAACCATGACGTACATCACAAATAATCAGACTTCCAGTGATATCGTAGCACTGAGGAGCCCACATTGAAATAATGAGTCTTCCAGCTGGATTCATGTTAATTATCTAATTTAGAATTCACATATATAATCTCATGTAGTACAGCTCGTCTCTAATGTTTGGACTGTGAAGCCGAGCAGCAGAGGGACTCTCTGTAGTGATGATGTCATATAGACCACATCATGGTGCTGCTCCACAGAGCGGTGATTTAATGTCGGGTTCAGACTGCAACACATCAGCCCAATAATAGCCCGACCTGACAGACGTAGCATCGGGGAACAGAAAGGGGCCGTCGGGCGCCACAGTTGATTGTTATATCCTCTATACTGTATCACAGATCAGTGGTTCCCAACCTCAGGACGCCCACTTGGGGTCGCCAAAGCTTCACAGGGGGTCACGAGGCCTTCTTGATTTGAATGAGCTTTAAATAAAACTTTAAAAAATATACACAGCAGGTCTATATCTTAGCATTTTATTCATTTCTGTGAAGAAAACTAAAGGAAAACCAAATGAAAACTGATTTTTAAAGTTTAGATTACACTAACAACTATCTAGCAACTAATTAGCTCAAATTTTGAATTTTGGAAGTTAAAAAAACATTTGATTTAGCTGCTTTAGTCATTTTAAGTGACACTGACTTAATTTTAAGATTTTTATTTGTATTGTAATAATGTAAAAGTTCTTCATCAAGAATGTTTTTTAACTCACAAAATCGAGGATGTAAAACTGAGAAATGAGAAAGACCCACTCACCTGGGTCGAGCTGTGTCTGTTGACAAGACAACCAGCAGTTCAATATTGAGATCCTATCACAATGTGACAATCCGAATTAATACCAGGTGTAAATTCAAAGACAGATGTATCAGATCACATTATCCAGATAACGCATCCAGACACAGATCACATGTTAATAGCAGATGTAAATGAGATGTAATTTCATCATTCTCCATCCAACCAGCTGTTCCCGCTACTTCCAGTCACCTGATTCCCACACCCACCGACACACCTGCTCCCCATTCTCTAATTAGTCTCATAGTCTAAAACCAGCCAGTTTCCATCCACTTCTGCCAGGTTGTCCATCGAATCCCTCCAATCCTGGTGTTTGAGCCTTTGTGCTGTTCTCGTCCTGCCCTTTGTGAGTTTTTGACTGATATTATGACTTATTTATGGACTTGTTTGGTAGTTTTTATTGGCTATGTGTTTCAATTCTCTGCTTGGCAATTTACCATCCCTGTCTGAGTTCTGCTCTTCCAAAAGTTACTTTGTACTTTGCTACACCTTTTCCAAAAGAAAATTGATCATTCTGTGCCTGCAGACCAACAAAAAAAGTCAGCAACTGCTTTGTTTCCAATCCAGACAACGAGAAAACAGGAATGAAGAAAAACTGCTTTGTTTAGTTCTTGTTTAAAAATTCTGATTTTTTTTTTTTTTTTTATCCAGATTAAGATTATTTCCAACTATTTTAATTTATTTTATTACTAATCAGAGCCATTGACATCATGTGGCGAGAATAATAAATAATGACAGGCTTTCTAAAAATAGTGTCTAAAGTGAGATACATTTTATAATCCAGGTGGTGCACAGATGGTGCACAGACGGAGCTCATCTTAAGTTTGGTTCTTCCTTCAATGTCCATTTACCTCCATCAAGAGTTCGTGTCCTCATTTCTCCAACAATTCATCCAAATTTAAGCTTTTTCCTCAGTTTCTTTGCCTTTTCTGTGTAAATGTTATGCATGAACGAGCAAATTGTTTTTGTTGGATGTCCATTTCTGTTTTGGTACAATCACACAAGAATCTGTGTTCTGGAAGGATTTTTGCAGTTGTAGAGTAAACTCCAATCATAGTCTTACTTCTCTCAATTCCTGGAGCCTTAAATATAGACATCTGTCTTATAGTCCGGACTAAACATCTGCCTATGTTGGATGTAAATTAAGCATTAAATGTTGTGTGGCAGATCTTTGTGGGTTCTAATATTTTGTGTTTTTGGCAGTTAGCCTGTATTTGATAAGATTCGGAGAGTAACTCCACCTCCAGACACAAGTTTTAATAATCTTCAAGATTTAGAGGGACACACTGGAAATAAAATTTTTTTTGTTGTCTTTTTTGTTTATTTCTTCTTGACATTTTCACATGGCATTCACATGAGTTGCATAATGGACCAGGATTGACTTCCAAGTGATTTTTTAAGTCACAAATCATGCTCATAGGCCGCGCCCCTTAAAAATCTGATTTTCAATGAGCCCAAACTTTCCACTTTCAGTGAAAACAACTCTCTCTCATCAAACTCTACACAGACATTCTGCACCGTACAGCTCAAACATCCAACTGCAGGAACAGGAAGAATCACAGATTTTTGAGCGGTGGGGGAGACTTTAAGGTTTGTCTGTTGTTGAAAGGCTCCACTTCCCCTCCCAAAATCATTAGAGGAGCTTTTACACGTCAAGGCTGTGCCATCTCAGTTATCCTGTGTCACATTTTTATAATGTGGCGTGGTGACAAATGGGCACACAGAGCGAAGGTAAGTGCACACAAACACAGACAGGCGAGAGAATGGGGAGGCTGGCAGGAATGACAGTGAGCCGGATGAAGCGACAGAGACAGCGCCTCGGGATTCTGCAACTGCTCACTTGTTTGCATACGGAGTGGAGCAGATGGGTAAATGAGTTTGACAGTGCAAACACAAACATAACACATACTATATGCACATGGGCACACAGGGAAGAGTTATTGGATCACCTTTTATACATAAACAACATACCACAGAAGATTACCAACAGTAGTTAGTTGGATACATACACAAGCTGGATGTAGTGCAAAGTCTAATATTCCAGGGCAAGTTTAGCAGTTGAAATACCACTAAGGTATAGATAGTGGAGCTCCAGGCACAAATGTGTTCTCAAAAGCTCAAAATCTTGGGTCCACTCATTCTTTTTGACCGGATCAGAAAATCAATGGAGCAAAAGTTCTATTACTGGCGAAATATCGCCATGTATTATAGGTTGTGTCACGTCCAAGCTTTCTAGCTAATGAACTAAGGACCTAGTTTTTTTTCTGTGTGTGAAAATTAGTCATCAACATTTGTTATAGTTATAGAATTAAACATCCCGTTACTGACACACCCAATGTGGTTTATGTTGTATTTTGTCCTTAAAAAGGAAATAACGATGTGTTTCTCTACTTCAGATCTCCTCCAACCAGCCTTTGACTTTTTTCCTGGTGCCACAATGTTCATCGAGCTTGAAGTTCGATCCAGAGGTATTTTATTTAGAAAAATACCAGACCAGACCAGATTCTCTATGCCGTTTGACTTCCTGCCAGTGCGATCTGCTCTGTGCTGCTTAAAACCAGCGGTTCCTGGTTTCCGTCAGATCACGTTTATAATGGACGGCATGATAACCAATTTAATCATAATTTATTATGGTATTGATAGATAATAGAAATCTATTAAAATGAAAATAACAGTTGTAATGTTTACACAATGTGTTTCTATTAATGTGCATTCATGTGTTACAATCTTATAATTTTACTATTTCTCTCTGTGTCTCTGTTCTCTCCTTTCTTGAATCCCTCTGTCCATCGCTCATTCTCCAGATGTAACAAAACTACATGATGTTGATTGCGTGTAATCAGGTGCTCTCCCTCCCAGCCAGCATTCACACAGTGCAGTAACTCAGTAAAAAAAGGCAAAGCATGATGGGTAGAGAGAAAGGGGAAACTGGCATGAGGCAGACTTTGCTAGTTGTACCGGCTACACATACCATTCTTTGCTCATCCGTCTTGTTTTGGTGTTTGTGCTTGTTCATTCTGGGTCAGAGGAGCTTAACAAACAGGGGGCTTCTCTCGGAGCCCCACTCAATGCCCTCCATTGATCTGCAAATGTGAAAAGGGGGCTAAAACACTTTTAGCTCCTTTTGTCTGGAAGAACAACAGGTTTGAGCGCGGCTATTTGTTTACTGTCATGCAATATTTGACTCTGTGACGTGTGTTTGGCCCTGAATGAGACACAGGGGCCCGGAATAAAGACGAGGTTGCTATAAACAGAGCGGGGAGAAGAGGGGAGAGGGATGTACAGTAATGCATTTAGCAAAACTGAGGGGGGATAGAAAGAGAGCAGAGGAAGAGAGGGGTTGTAGGTGTAGTAGAAGAGAAAGAAAAGTAGAGAAAACTTGGACCTTTTTTTAAAAAATATGAACTTTTATGAAATTTTAATAAATGCTTGTGTTTATACATGCTGACCTATTTAATTTCGCACAAGAGTGGGTGATACCAGCCTCTTCTATTAAGAATTCCAAATCCTTCAATTTACTAGCTATTAATAGTAATTCTAATGTGGTCGTAGTTATAAATGTAATCATTAATCAGTATTTCAAATTAATAGTGTAGTGTATTTTTATGGGACTGAATCAATCAATTATGCTCGGGCTGTCACTGTTAACTGGCCTCTCATGTATCCTTTCAGACACGCACTCGCACACTGAGCTCAATGTAATGTCAAGAGACGACATATAAATAGCACGCCGCTTTTAAACGCTGTTACAGATGATGCATTTTGAGGAAAAGTCTGGTAACCTTTTGTAGTCATGGTACACATAATCATACTTGGTTAAAACGGTTTGTGCACTTTATGCTGAAAGACCTCTCGTGGTTGCGGTGATTGAAAAACCTATTTTATTGACTGATTTATACCAACATTAACAGCTGACTGCTCCAACCTCTTAACCCGGTAGGGTTGCAGTATTCGCTATTGTACAGTGTGGATTACAATAAAAAAAAAAACAGCAATAATGTAATGTTTTTTTAGTTAAGTTAGACCCATGCGGGTACTTTTCTAATACAACTGACCCACACAAAAGAAGATTGTGGTCCAAACTCTTGGCGCCACCGGTGTAATTAACACTGTACATGAGGGTTGGGGCCGATGAGGTTTACACACGGATATAATGGTGCAGGTTTGTCGTCAGGAGCCCCCTAAGCAGAGGAGAGAAGCTGGGTCAGGCAGAAGGAAAGAGGCCAGCAGCAGCAGAGGCACCATATGCAAAACACACAACTCAGCTGAGATCTGACCAGAGGGAACAACTCTATTACATCTGAGCCACACACACAAGTCAGCACACTAACTATATGGAAGCAAAGCAAGGCCATAATATTTTAAAATACAGCACTCATTTCAAATGGTGCTATTTCAAAGGGTTGATTTCTATTTCTCTTTATTGTTCTTGGTTGAAAATTAATTAGTTAGTCAAACAAAAACTGTATTCAAGTTGCTGTAATTCATTCAATTTATCATTTTCAGATCTAAAATTTAAGTCAACTAAAAAAATGATTTAACTCAAGTTGGAATGAAAATTCAGACACTGAAGTTCAAACTTGTACATCCAGGCTAAAAAGGGATCTATCAGCCCTACCAGGTTACTCAGTCACATGATCCAAGTGTGTAATCTGCCTAAAACACAAGAGAAAGAAGTATCCATAGTGACAGTTTACATCTCTAAATTTTCAAATAAAGTTTTTTTTTAGTATTAAAGTCTTTTCTGAACTATAAAAAATAACAGTAATACTTTAAAGGATATGATATGCAAAATGTCCGCATGTACTTACATTATCCCAAGTGTTTCCAACAATGTTCAAATCTGTCATTTTATTCAGGTAACACTGCTTTTCACTGGTCGCCTGTCTATGGCGTCATATCCCCTTTGTGCCTGATCAGCGTTTTGGTTCACTGCCAGAGGCTGCATAGCATTGACTGTTTTATCCAGTCTGAAGTCACATTTTTGCCATCCCTGTTTAGATCTGGGTGCTTTTTAACTCTAGATTTGAACCGATGAAGGATTTTAGTCATCGACGTCTGGATCTTAAGTTTATATATTAAGCAGTGATTTTTAAGGTGGGAACAGCGGGTCCTTTTGTTTTAGAGAAGAGGAGACCTCTGTGGATAATCAAACGTCCTCCTTTGTTATTGTTTTGATGTGAGGGACCTCCTGGTGACAGAAAATTACATATTTTATGCTTAATATCATGTACTTGAAATAGATTTAAATTAATTGAACACATACATTCAATAGATGGTTTTCAAAGCGAAATATTCAGTTGATAACAAATACCCACATTAGTAGTTACAGTCTCAAAATATGATTGCTATTATTTTCTTCCACACACACACACACTTGAACATACTGTCCCCTGCAGCACCTTCAGTTCACTAATCACTATGGCAACCGACTAGGTCCACATTTTCCTCTCAACCGCCTCACCTAATTTAGAATAACAATAATTTCACAGCATTCAGTACACACTCCCTCACTGTGTGTCTCTCTGTCACACATTTACTCTTTAGAGAAAATATCACAGCGTCTCTCTGCCGCATGAATACAGTACTGGTGTCTCTGAGCCCACCACATATCCTGTTATTTGTGTTGCAGTGTTCAGCTCCGTGTCTGTCATCTAGCAAAGTGTAGCTATTCATAGAGGCAATCAATGCCAGCCAGCAGGAAGAGTGACAAAACAAAGCTTAATGACGTGTGAGGTTGCTTTTGATAGCACGTATAAATAAACTGTACACTGCTGCTCGCCGCCGAGTCTGTTCAAAACAATTAAAGAAAGGAGCTGCTTGTTTAAAGGTCAGGCCTCGGTATTTATCATTGTTTCTTGTCAATAAAGCTGAGGGTAGATACAATTATATTTTATCTAAAGGGTAAAAGTAAAAAGTCAATATGTTAATCACAATCAGAAATTCTTTATTGATCCCCGAGGGGAAATTGGTTGCGTTACAGTTGCTAAACAAAGACATTATAAGAAATAGAAATAATAAAAGCTCTAATATGTGCTTTAAATTACAATATATGACGGATATATATAGAAGATAGAAAAATTGTATATTAAATAACTGTAAAAATAAGTACATTATATTACAGTATATAGAAAATATGACATTCAAAATGTGAAGTATATAACATTAGTCTAATGAATTAATACAGCATTCCCAGAAGATTCGCCTGAAGATGTAAGTGATGGATTCCGAGGTCATTGGGTATTTCCGGCCTTTAACATCAGACACGCTCGCCTATGTGACCCAGCCAGGGTTGGTCAGACCCCAACTTGTGTCGCAGTGGCATTCGCCCACGGATCTACCCTCTTGATCCACGGCCACCTGGCGGCTTTCTCTGCAGCTTCAGTGGCAGATCTGATGGCCTTCCTCTTTGCCTCCCCGGGGATGTCCAGTAGCTTTGCAGAGCAGATGCCCTGCACATCTTTGGCAGCACTGCCTCCACAGGCTCGCATCGAGGCCGCTGACCTTGAGTTTTGCACTCCACAAGCTCCTGGTACTAGTTGCACATCCTCTTGTTGGCTTCTTCCATTCACTCTTCCCAGGGCACTGTGAGCTCCAGGATCAGTTGCTTGGTGGACGCAATGAACATCTGGTCGAATCTGTGTTGTTGTTGTTATTCTGGTTGGGAACTTCAGCTGCTTGCCCAGGTACAACTTCTAGTTACCAGTCTGTGGCAGTGGCTTACAAACTGTAAGCAAAGGGAAAATCAAAATAGGTGTAAATTATTTTTCTGTCAGTCGACTAATTGATAATTAACTAATTATTTCACCTTGTTATATAAAGTACAGGTTAATTTTGGTTAATTTTATGCTGTTTCATTTGTTTGGTTTTTTTTTAGCAATTTAAATACAGTACTTTTTCCAAAAGATTTACTACTAATTTTACATAAATAGTCACTCAAAATGTTTATTATTAGTAAGGTTTTAATAGTTATGATGATGGGGGGTCGCAAGGCCTTCTTGATTTACAGGGGTGTAAGAAAACGTATATACACTACAGGCCTACATCTCTGGTTCAGTTTTGTGAAGAAATATAAATGTAAAGTAAAATGTTAAGTAACAATGGCCAAGAAAACACTGAACACTAAACACTCCAGATCACTACTTTACACAAACGTTGTGCAGTTATTGTGTTCATGCTTTGGGTTCATTGTACAGTATTTAATATAAAAGGGAGGAGGGGTTGTTTAATAAATGATAGAAAAGGGGTCCCTTGAGGAATAATCTTGGGAACCATTGCATTAGGAGTACGCCCTTTCCATCAAATTAGCTCTGGTTCTTCAACAGGATCAACCTACGCTCCGTCATAATGGTGGTACTTGCAGGGCCTAATATTTTCTGAGATGGTACACGGTGTAGAAAGTTTGAGGAACACTGCTCTAATGCAATCTTCTGTCCTTATCTGGCAGACTTTTTCCAGCATTAGCACTTTATCAGCCTGCAGCCAATGAAATCTGTGCAGTGCTGCCTTGGTTCAATGCCCTCAGAGTGCACAAACAATTAACGAAATACTGTGGGGAAATAATGGCCGTATGTCCTTCCAGTGGGTGGCAGCCTGAGAGGAATGATGATTGGTTAAGTCATTCAGAGTACAGTAAATGTGGAGAAGAGGTGATTTAGACTGTGGGCAGGCAGACACAGAGCCAGAAGTAACTAAGTACATTTACTCAAGTACTACAACTTCCATGATGATGCAGATCAATCCTGATACCGCACAGTTTCACTAAAACACAGTTAGACACGATGTAACACTCTCTTTTGCCCCAAGGAGGATCATTTTTCGACCACAACAACTAACCAGCCACCCACACACAAACACACACACACACACAGTGAGCAGTCATAGCCAGTCTGTGGTCCCCAGGCTGACTAAGTAAATGAGGTGGAAATGTATGAAGCCTAAAACATCCCCAGGGAGACATTATGTGAAAGAGACACCATTTCACTAAGGAGAGAAGCCACACAGGGCCAACAGAGAGGAGGAGGAGGAGGAGAAACAAAGCTGAGAGGCAAACAGAGGCTACTTATGTTCAGGGAGGATTTACGTGAACATTTGAGGCTGATACGCAACACAAACCACAACGCAACAGTCTCTTTTGTCTTTCTTTGTTGCCTTGATAAGCCAAACAGACAAATGGGGATAATGGTGAACACTATGTGTGTCACCTTTGTGTAACAGTGTCACCTTGAAGGCATTCATGGTTTTGCACTGATTTTGATGTGGTAAGTCGTGAGAAGTTAATTTGGTTGTTTTTTTCAGGCATTTCCACGTGAACAGGGCTTTAACCTTTATGGTGCAGCTGTAAAACAGCTGAATTCTGTTTATTTCCTCTTTGTTGCTTTGCAGTGATGCAACCAAATTGCTGCCTAAAATGAAACGTAATGGTTTATTGCTTCTGAAATACAAGTACAACTGAGTGAAGGTTGTACATGTGGGGTTGTAGAAGCAGCAAAGATGACTCCAGAGCTGATCACAGGACCTGCTAAGACTAAAATCCTCTTTGTATTTAACCAACCAGACACAAAAGAAACATTTGCAAAACGACCTTTCAGCCTGCCCAGAATCCATAAAACAATAACCATTCCTGGACCTCTGACTGAATCTCAGTGCTCAACCCTGCAGCCATCTGTGGATGTGTTTCCCTGCTTCCTCTGACAGTAATAAGATTATGTATTCCCGCAGGCTTTGTGAACAACATGCTAACTGTCTAACCCCTGACCCCGGTCTCCAAGGTGCTCCTTTTTCACTGTCACTCATCTCCATGGAGCCCACAGGGGCAGCTGTACCTGCCAGAGCTCCATCAACCCCCCTGCTGCCCGGCAGCCGGCACCTCTCAGCCCCCAGCAACACCTTCCACCACCTGCTGGCATTCAGCAGCCACAGCCAAGATATTTAGGGCAGACGGAGCTAAGAATATATTAACGCAGCAGAAGGAAGCTGAGAGAGAGAAAGACGGATAGTGTCTTGATGTGTGGTTGATGTGCGCTTGTTTGTTTTATGACTAAACGCTGTGATGCCAAAAAACATGGGAACAAATAATAAAAAAAATAACAGAAATAAATACATACAACTAAAAAATCATAAAAAAAAAAAAAGTTAACCCTACCAGTATGGTATATGTTATACTGCTGATAACCTAGTACTTGTCATATACTCTAAATATTATACATTTTCTATATACAACTCGTGTATGTATGTGTGTATGTATATACATATATATCCTCAAATGCACACAATAAATGTGTCCTGCATGTCTTTTGTAGCAATAACATGTTATGGAGCGAGATGAGATGGAGCCCTCAGAGGAACAGGTATCCATGGCAACAGTTAGTGTCAAGCATCACTTCTCAGAAGTTGTGAGCTGTGTACACCACTCAGCTCGACATGAGCATCCTTCCAACGCAGGTCGATCCTCCAGTCAGACCTTCTGCTGACCCGGCCAATCAGCTCCATGTGCATCTACAACGAGCCAATCAGATCACAGACAAAGCTGTGTTTATAGTTTAAGAAAAAAAAAGCAGTCAGCAGTTTCTTTTTGCATCTTCTTTGCAAGCTTTTTTTGGTCTTATGGTAATGCCCTATTTTTATTTATATAGTATTAGATAATAGATTATAAAATGGGGAGTTAACAGTTTCTCCAGAATATCCTTGGTAACAGTTCTGAGTCGCAGAGTCAAAAGTATAATAAGGAAAATGTATTAAAAGTATTTAATGCAGAAACATGGCGTCTGTGACTGTTAAAATTTTTATTATTGGACCTTTAATGCATAAGTAATAATCTAGTGTGTAAGTGTTAGGCAGCTCTATATTAATACAATATTGCAGAAATTGAATATAATATTCATAGGTATATCTTCATTACTGTAAACAGACAAACCAAAAAAAATCTTCAGATCCACACGTTTTTCTGCATTAAACTTAAGCAATTAGTCTGAAATGTGGCCATAACAGATCATTCAATTATATGTGTCAATTTCAGTTTTTTAACATGTTACTTGATCTTGACTCTAAATTAAAGAAAGCTCAGCAGAAAGTAGAATTCACAGGTGGGATATTTAGCGTAGTAGAACAAATCATGAAAATCTCTTATGCTTCTGTTAACCACAGATCTTATTTCAGACATCAGTCCACAAACCCATTGACTTTGAGGCGAGGGAACCGTTAAGTGCTAAAATGCTAACTCCAGGTTTTAGGACTTCTTGCAGCACTCTATTGCGGTGAAATACCAAAAATGTACTTTAAAAAGTGAAGTGAAGTTGTTGCTGACTTGCTTCTAGTAGCCTACAACACAGACAACCAGCAACCCGGAGAAAGAACCTGTTGACTTCGAGGACAGGGAACCAGAAGTGCTAAAACGACTCATTCCTGCAACATGTGGCCATTAAGTGAAGCTGGAATGAGTGGTGGAGGGTTAAGACACTCAACATCCATACTTCTGAGAGAGTGACAGACAAATGGATACAATAAAAGACAGATAAAACACGAGGTGTAGGACAGAATAAGGAGACGAGGAGAATGAAAACAAGCAGTCTGTCCTGTCGGGTCGCTATGGTGAACATCACAACAGCTTGCGAGCTCCTGCTGTAACTCCTTAGAGGAGGAACACGCCTCCTCTCTGACAGCAGATTTCAGTTCGCTCCTGCGAACTCAGTCCCTGCTGATGTCTTATTCTTGTGTTCGTATGTCTCCTCCTGTTTGTATATTGTGTTTACAGCAAGGTGCATCAGTTCTGCTGTACCGTATGTGTGTAAACTGTCATCATGTCTGCAGTGGAAATGCAGGCAGGCAGGTGGGTCAGCAGGCAGATGGCCAAACAAACAGACAGATAATCGGTGGTGGGGATTGGATTAACACAAGGATCTAATTGCATTTGAGAAACCAGAGAAAGCACATAAAGAAAAATTAAAAGTGGCATCAAAATGATGGCTTAGTTACATAGCAACATTGCCACAAACAAGAGAACTTTACACGTTTCCTTTGAGGGTTATTACAGTAATTATGACTCATAATGTTAAGGAAACTAAATCTTTATGTATTAGCCCATGTCATGCCTTCCTGCAAGGAAAACTTTCACAAATAGGGAAAAAATGACAAAATAAAACTCAACAAAACGTCTAGAAAATCTCATAAAGTCTAGGGGCTGAGACTGCTGTCCAGGCCAAAAATACACGTCCCTGCATGAAAAATTCACTTTAACACCAAGACATTATTAAGTATTACTTATTCATAAGATGAACTTATTACACACACATTAGCTACTTTAAGGAATGAGAGGAACACCTCAACTAAAAAGCTGACTACAAGCTTAAAGCTGAACAATTTATCCATACATCTCATTAGATTACAGTATCACTGAGTGTAGGGTCTCGTCTCAGTGATACACAGATGTCTTGCATCTGCATTAGCAGCAGTGCTGTCAATCAAGAAGGCCAGTTTGCTGTCTGTCTGCAGCCTTTTATTCCGCCAAGCTCTCGCCAGCAACGAAACAGCCAGAACTGTCTTCTGTATTTCTTAAAAAATACAAGTCTTGTCCACAAGAGGTGCATCGGTATGTGGATCCTTGATCGATATAAATGTACCATAAATCAGTTGATGGTCCAATTCTAAAGTTATAAATCTGTTGACTGAAGCTTTGCTGCACACAGCAAACAGCGTCTCCACTCGTGAAAGGTCAACGTGAGGGTCTCATGACAAGAGCGATGACAGTAACGTTAGTGAATAAACAGACATGTCCGACAACACAGACGAGGAGTCTGTGGATGCTAATAGTGATGGGAATTACGGCTCTCGGGCTCACTAAAAAGAGCGCTCTTCAGCTCCAAGTGGCTCGTAGGTTTTTTGTTGCTTAATTAATTTTATACGCATATTATTGAAGATGGAATATTCTTAATAGTAAACAGCATTATGATAAATGTTTTTTAACACACACATACTAAATGATTGCTAAAATGCAAACAAAGTCACCCATCTCATTGAGCAAAAAGCTGCTCGATATGAAATTTTTACTTTGCACTGTTACACTCTGCCTTGAACTGTCTCACTAATATGTCCAACTTTTTCTAGTTTCCTGTCACTCCTTTTCCGTCACCCTTTCCGGTGTGCTGTCTCTGTCTTATGTAGCAAGTTCTTCTTTTCTTCCTTGGTTTTCTGCTGTTTGGCACGTTCCTCCCCCTGTTCACAATGTCACTGTGCCCTATGTGTCGTAACCCTCCTCACACCCCCCTCCTTGTCAGTGTAGATACACAGGACGCCGCACCTTTGATCCCTATCACGAGCTTAACAGGAAAAAACAGTATAAACAACAGGAAAAAATCCGGGATCTGGTTCCAATCAGGAGGCCGGCTTTCGTTGTTCACTTTTCCCCCCCAACCAGACAAGCGGTTCTTAGAGCCGGATCATTCGCAACCGACCCATCACTAGATGCTAACACAGCTAACACAAGCAAGAACACGCAAGATATTAAACACTTTCCAGCCTCCAGAAACTGGCCGAGGTTGAAGGTAATCGCTGCAGAAAGTCTTTTTTGTCTGCAATAAACACAATGACGTCTAATTCTGAAATTGGACATTTGATACGTATCGCATCATCTTAAAAAGGGTGAGATGCGCGACCTAATGATTTTATTATAGTGCGTGTATTTCTGCAAATGTATTAACTTCATCAAACTCTGTCCTCAGTGCTGGCAAGAACATTACAGTCCAACAGTAAAGGCCTCACAGATCCCTGTGCCTCTTCACCTGTTTATTCCACCATGTTACAACATTACATAATCATTGGTGTGCAATTATACTTGCGTTATACCTCTCCATACATTCACTGCCCCCCACCCCCACCCCCCTGTATCTGTGTGTGGACTGTAGTCGAACATTATGAGTGTTTATGTTGCTGTATTCTCCCCTGTAAAGCTGCTGATTCTGTGTTTCTGTGAAGCCTTGGAAATAATGCTGTGGTTTCCCTCCTGCCTCCTGCAGTGGAGCACCCTGAGCTGAGCGGTGGAGGCTGGGGGAGAGGTGGGTGGAGGGGGAGGTGGGAGCGGATATGTGGGGCTTTTGCTTTTAAGGAATGAGTCCTCTCACTCTCTCTCTCTCCCCCAGAGCAACTGGGGTGGAATAATTACATAGCATGTGCAAAATTGAACCCCACTCATTGTGAAAGGATAGAGAGAGAGAGAGAGAGAGAGAGAGAGATTGATGAAGAGAGAAATAAAGCAACAAAAAAAAAGGAAAAGATGGCCGCCAGTTCCTGTGGGCAGTTATCACATTATTTACAGCTGAGGATTTAATGCATCGTTCAGTAATGAGCAGCCAGCCAATGGCCTGTGATCTGGAGCTCACTTATTCACTCGCTGGGCTGAACTCCAGGCGGCTAAAGGCTGGAGGAGTCTGCCCAGATGGAAACAAAGTCTGCTCCCACTGCTGTTTTTCACTTTATTCTTTTGCACTGGAGTGGGATAAATCACGTGTGTGCCTGTGTGTGGATGTCTGGGTACGTTTTGAGAATTCACCACTTCATGTGTTGCCCTAAATCTGAAAGCTGGAAGGATTATTTTAATTGGTTCAGTCACCTGGCTGAGGTTTCTGTTATTGTTTGACATCCTATAGTGGAGTGGTTCTCAACCTGGGGGTCAGAACCCCCACTAGGGGTCACCAAAACTTAACAGGGGTTTGCGAGGCCTTCTTGATTTTAAGGGGTGTTAGAAAACTCAAAATAATATACACATGAGGTCTATATGTCAGCATTTGGTTAATTTCTATCAAGAAGTAAATTGACTAATAGAACAATGGCTGAATTTAAAAAAAAGCCTATTAATATGAATTATTTTTAAAATGATTTTTTTTTTAAACATAATAGACAAAGAATTGTATAAAAAACAGAAATAATCTGCTCTAAATTCATCCAAATCACTCATTTTACACAAACTTCTTGCAGTTACTGGGTTCACTCTTTGGGTTCTTTGAACAGTTTTGAATATCATATGAAATATCCATTAAATATGTCACTTACTCAGTTTAATAAATCACAGAAAAGGGGTCCCCTTAAGTGAATCACTCCTTCTTCAGCATACACACTGAATCCAGTATTACACTTTAAAGTATATGAATAGTTCTTTTATCAATAAAAAGATAAACATTCAATCGTTTTTATTCCCTTGAATGCACAGTACAAACATAATTAAGGAAAATAAAAAATAAAAAACCTTTCATATAATAATGTGCAGCTGGATTTGACTCAGTTGAATGCAATCAGTCAAATGAATGAAATATCCTTTGTTCGTGTCACATATAAAGTCTAAATTTCGCATCAGCAAACCCAGCCAGGCCCCCATCAGTCACATCTGCTCGTCGAGCTCAAACAGCAAACACTGACACCCTGTGGTCACCCACTTAAAATATACCACCAGTTCCACCAATTTTACCCATCAGAAGTCTGTTTAAATGTTACAGGTATAATTTTGAGGTACTTTACTTGAGTATTTCCATTTTATGCTTCCTTATACTTTACTACTTCACTACATTTTATACCTTTTACTCTTTATTTTAAAACACTAGTGGATTCAGAGTATATGAATGAGTTAAAATTAGCTCCACATTTATCAGCTGCAACATTAAAGTGATGAACACATGAATCCATCAATAGTTATAATCCAATTATATAATATATATTATTCTAAAATGGACCATTGTGCATAATGAGTACTTTAATTTAAGTATATTTTGATGTTAATACAGTTAAATTCAGGCTCCAGGCTACATTAGCTGCTATAAAGACAGCTTTCAAAATAAAACTATAAAATAAAAAGCTGCCAGTTAAACTTCACAAACAGATAATTGGTTTGCTTATGTTTTAATAGTTATTTTTTGTTTTCTGTCTTCCTGAGCTGATTTACCATCATCCATGATTCATTTTATTTCTTCCCAGCTGTGAGCTGCTCCTCCATTTCCATTTTGTACATTGCATTTGGGAGAATAGTGTCCCTCAACATCACACTTAAAATCATGCATTTATTAGTCTATGAAGTTATTAGTCACAAAATGTTTATTTCCTGTTCTGAAATTTGACTCATGTATTTTTTGTATGACTGATTACAGTATATATAATGGGAAGAGCTTCCAGGTCTGTGAAGTGAAGACTTCATGGAAGTGTCTTAAACCTGCATTCTATGTAATGGCCAGCAGGGGGAAAAGCTTCCATATTGGATATCAATAAACAACACATATCACCAAAGCAGATCTTATGGAGAAATAACACCTGACTATCTAACCTTAACTTGCTTCAGATAACCACACAGTATTCCTACATGAATGTTCTATTTAGTCAACACTCTCTAGTTTAAGGTCGTTCTTCCATAACTGATAGGTTCCCCATTTAGCACCGTCAAAAATAGACCATAAACGCAGGGTATGACCTTTTGAGGGGGCTACTTGTGATTGACAGTTCATGCACAAGTCAGTCCGTCCAGCCTCAACGCAACCAAACCTCAGATCCAAACTGTCAAACTAGGCAGTGCTGATCAGATATGGATCCAGATTCTGATTACTGCTTTGCACTCATCCTCCTCTGTTTTAGTAAACTTGTTTCACCATTGTTTCCTTCCTTGGCCTTATGGGAATATTAGACTACATCCTGTAAACCCCTTATAATTAGTTTGTAGTATGGAATCCAGGCACAGTTTGGGTGTTTATTGGTTGCACTATAAAAATGAAATGAAACTGAGACATTCTGTTGTTGATGAACTGGATTTATTGACAATAAAAAGGCTCCATGCAGGTCTTCAGTACTGCAGCAAAGTCTGAAAGATAAAGAGTAAGAAATATAGCCACATAACATTTGGAAATAAACAGACTCCTCTCTTTCATGCTGTTAATGTTTTATTGTGGAACTTGGAACTTTAGATTTAAGAGCATAAATGACATAATGTGATAAGGACTAAAAGTTAAGTGCTTTATTGTGGAAAATATTTCCTGTAGAGTTTCAGAGACTTTCCAGTAACACTTTAAGACGTTTTTATGTTGTTCTTTCTTTAATTTCTCTGCCATCTGTACGTCACACGCAACTGAACTGAACTGAAGGGAACTCACGTCAGCGATCCACTTGGTGAAGGAGGAGGTGCGTGTGAACACTGTGGGCTTCATGAGGGTGTTGCATCCTCTGGAGGAGACGAAGCTGGTCACGCCCTGCACGTACCACCGGTTATCACTACCCAGGCAGTTCAGAGGGCCTCCTGAATCTCCCTGCAGGGACAGACAGAAGAAGAGTGAAGGCATCAGGGCGTTACAGAGTGAACCTGTATCGTGTTGTGATAAGGGGAGCGGTGCGTACGTGGCAGCCAGAGCGGATGTCACCACCAGCACAGATCATTGTGGGCTTCACAGTGCTCCCCCACCAGCTGCTGGTGCTGCAGACGCTGTGGCCAACCACAGGAAGGAGAGCCTGCTGGAGCTTGGAGGCGATGGGACCACCGCCTGCAAGATGGGCGGAAAAATGTATATCTCAGAACACGAAGGGACGCTCATGTTAGTTTCCAAAGTATTTCATCAAAGTTCGCCGTAGTTCTGTCTTTTTTGGATCATTACATTCACATGGTAGCATTTAGATTGGATTGATCAGAATCAAATAGACACTTACTGTACAGTCTTCCCCAGCCGGTGATGTAGCAGGCGCCGTTGTGAGGAATGATCTCTCCGCTCTCTGGCACACAGGAGGGCTGCACCTTGTCGTTCAGAACGACAGGTGAGGCCAGTTTGATCATCGCAATGTCATTACTGAGCAACAAGAAAATCATGTTAGAACATACATTAAACCCAGACACACAATGTAGATTATTTTCTTAAGGGGAAAAGGAAAATTTTTTGACATGAACTGTTGAGTTATAGCCTGTTTATTAGACAAAGTCACCAAAATAAGTCTACCAATAACCAAAACCTTTATAAACCGCAATATATTTTTATATTTTAGAGAGGTGTGTGTTTAGAGTTTGCTGCGGAGTCTTTCTGCTTCCAAATAATATTAAACTATGGTAAATAAAAAAAAACAATAAAATTGGAATAAAATTGGAATCTCAATAATAATAATAATAATAATGATAAAACATGTTGGAAATAAATGAGACATACATTTGCGTGTCATCTGCATAACAGCGACCAAAAAAATAAATTAATGCAGATAAGTAAGTTTGTCTGTGAAATGTCACTGTCCTGTTTCCTGTACAGCTGTAAGGAGGAATCACACTCTTACCCACAGGACAGGCAGTTATCGTCCCAGCCGGGATGAACCACTATCTTCTCGACACTTCGAATCTGCTCATAGCCTTCCTCCTTGGTGAGGTCGTACTCGCCCATCACCACACGGTAGGTACGAGGTCTGACACACATAAACAGACACACACACTTTAGATAAAACCCTTCATCTAACGTCATGAGATAAACCCGGAGGAAAGTAATCCATGACCCACCCGATGCAGTGTCCAGCAGTCACGACCCAGTTGGGACTGAGCAGAGTGCCTCCACAGGTGTGACGGTACGTGGAGCCGCTGAGATACTGCAGAGAAATCTGTGAGACACACCGAGAGAGAGAGAGATGGCTTTAGAGCCAAACATTGCTTATAGGTATTAAGTAACTGTTATTTAATCAATAAAGTTATGAGAGTCTTGATCCTGATCTATTTTGAAAGGAATTTACTTCTTAAAAAGTCAAAATTAGTCAGATGTTTTTATACTATTCTGAATTCCTGTTATAAGCAGCTGTTTTATATATATTGGACTTGAGAGATAAACTGTATTTTCTATCATGGTGTACATGTAGTCTTATATATGTAGTGATACAAAACTGCTTACAAGTAAATCACACACCTGTTCCGTATTGATTGTCTGTTATTCTCTTTTTTTAATTACTCTGTCTGTTTCTGTTATTTTTTTTATTATTAACAGGGTATTGCTGAAAAATAATATAGCAGACCTCCTTATTTATCTGCAACAATAATCTCAAATGGGCATACTTTGGAGTACTTTAGGAGGTACATGAGATTTAAAAATAACATAATTCCTAAAATAATTATACTATATTAAGATAGACAAAATGTAAGTTCGATAAACTGTATTTTATATTCAATAATCTCAGTTTCAGTGCAATCATTAACTGCTATAAAACCTCACAGAAGAAGAAGAAAGCATGCAATCATGTTCACAGTGATGTCGACTGTGAGCAGGAAGCCAGGTTCAATATTAACTGATGAAAATTAAGAAAATGGATTTGTGGTTGAAACATGCCAGCACTTAAAACCAGGGACATATCCAGAGGCAGGGCCTGGTTTGGCATTGGCCAAGTGCCACCCTGTTATCCTTCCCTCTTCCACTCCACGCTGTATTTCAGAGGCTGTAGCGTGCTCTGTTTTAGAGTAGATCCTGGTATCATATGAAATTAAATGACCTAACACATCCATTTTCTGTCATTCTAGCATGTCGGGAAGGGGGCTAAATACATACAATACTTAAAAAAACGCTCCATGGTCATTTTTAAAAAGGATCCCTCTGACCTCAAGATATCTTACCCACAAGTGTCCCCTTTGCACACATGCCCACTTTATACTAATCCTGTGTTGTTTGTTTGCATGTGTGCACAGTGATGGTGCAGCGTGGTTTTGCACCTCTTTACATTGGCTTTTTTAATATAGCAAACATATTTTTTGCGCTGGTCAGAAGTACTTGGCAGAAAAAATATTTCAAACTGGGTACATTATATGGAAGAGTTTGTTGATCTAAAACATATTTAAAGAGACAGCTACATTAAGAGATATGATGGATGAGGTGATAACGATTTGAGAATTGCTACACATTTCACATATTTTTTTATTCTTATCAACTCACCTGCCAGGGCCAGCTGTAGGGAACAGCATCTTCCCCGTTGACAACACGGCCCAGGGGCTTATGGATGGGTGTGCCACACCCGTAAGCTGGGCCACAAAGAGAGAGGGAAGTTTCAAAGGCAGATTCAGCTCAGCTCTGACACTTAAATCATTTTGACCTCAGCACTCCATACTTTTCTCAGTATTTGGGTTTCCTTAATCAATTATAAATGATTTGCAGCAGCTGGTTGCATATTCAAAAGTATTGTAGTGGTCTGAAAGATGTTTGTACTATCACAAAATGATAAAATGCTTTCGTGGTCCTGGGCAGAGAACAAACATCTGCAAGATCCCAAAAACACTTTTAAAGATTTAACTCGCTGCCATATGAAAGGAAGAAAGAACAATTAGAGGCATGATCCATCCATCATGATCAGTGATAGAAAAGAGGTCTCTTAAGGAAAAAGGTTGGGAACCACCGCTTTAGAGCACCAAATGAGGATTAATCCGCTACTGAAAATAGTCCCCAACAAATGCACTATTTCATCCTGTTTGAATGTTTTGCCAGAAACTAGTGACCAAATGTTTTTGTCTTTTCTTTTTTAAATTAAACTACATATTAAAGTTTTTTTAAAGAATTTTTGACTTCAGGAGAAACCCATGAGCTTGGGGCTGAGAGACACAGACAAAGTAGGGAAGTCAGAAAGTACTGAGAGACAAACTAACATGTCAATGTTTTTGTAAAAAGAAAAATACAAAATAACTCTGCTACAGGTAGAGATCCGCGTTTTTTTAAAATAATCTAGATGAGACTCACCATAGGCAGCAAACAGCAGGACAAGACCCACTTTAATCATGATTCCTCAGAGTGGACTGTCCTGAGTGTGTCATATGGCTTTTATACTCTCGAAATTGAACAGTAATCAGACACACAGACACGGCCCAGCCTTTAACCTGGGAATCTACGTTACCTACTGCACCTGTTTCAGCTGTCCTTACATAACCCCCCTCCTCCTAGAGTCAGAACAAATCAGCAAGTGTATTGTTATATATACTAATTTAATGGAGCATTACTTTTGGTACTGGCCCTGAGGGAAAACTTTTCCTTGAAACAATCTTACAACTATATTTGATGTTTTTATAATTAAATACAAGTTTCCATAACTTGAATTAATCTATTTTTTAAGCAATGTACAAACACATTTTCTATTATTTTTGTTCATATCCACGATTTGTTCTTTTTTTGTTAGTACCCACCAATTTATGAGATGTTTTCTTATTTTTTCTCCTCTCTTAGGTCAGAGAATATTTTACAAGTGGTTGTGAAAATTCTTACTAAGATAAGAACGAAACATCTGGTTTTCACGAACACAAGGAAAAATGTGTTTTAAATTTGAACATGAAAAAAGGCTTGAATATCAAATAATTAGATTATATGTTTTATAGTGATTGGATTATGACATTTGCGAGCTAAAGAAATACTATTGCTCCATTTAAAACTATAAAAATCCTTGGATGATATTGATATGGACCTTCAGTCAGCTGCCACCTTATTTAGGTTTTTGTAGTTGAATGAGGAGGTATCCTGTAGATAACTCACAAGTTCATTAATCAACCGTTCCTCGTCCATATGCAGCACTTCCAACGCAAGTGACAGGAATAAATAAAATAACAAAATAACAGGGAGAAACTGTTCAGAAAACAGAATTTTAAGATATTTCACAAACGACGAACTGAAAATCTTGAACAAAGACAACCGTCAGTCCACTGACAACAAAGTGACAGCAAAAGTTGATCAAAGGAAAACTACAGAGAGCACCAAGAGCTTCAAGCTGAATTTATCAGCCAGCAAGCGGACCAATCAACTGCTTTGAACACCGAGGTTGTGGTGTTGAAGGCTCATCTCCAGGGGGCTGAACAGCACATTGTCCGTCAGGAGCAGGTCAGTGAGCTCTCTACCAGGCTGAAGACAGAGACCAAAGCAAACAAGTCTCTGTGGAAACAGGTTGATGATCTCAATAGCAACCAAGAAAAGGAGAGGATGTTGAGACAGGAGCTGACTGAGCAGTTACAGAAATAAAAAGACGGCCATCAGCAACATATTTAGCAGCTGCAACAACGGACCAACACCCTACAGCAAGAAGGGGCCAAAAGAGTCTCACGCTGAAACGGTAAATGCTGATCTGGAGCTGATCCAGGGGCTGAGAGGTGAGCAGGACGCCCTACCTCATGCTTTTCCGCCAAGCTCAGGACTGAGCAGAAGGTCCGTTAGGCCCCCAAGAAAGAAACCATTCAGTTGGAAGAAGAGCTGAAGGAACTGGAGGAGGCGGCCATCACTGTTATACGACAGATCCTTGAAAAGGAGCCTGAAGTCGCTGAGGAACCTCCAAGAGAAGAAAAAGCAACACTCAGTCTGGAAAAGGATCAGCCTTCTTCTCACTCAGCACCTTCCACCATTAGCTGTAAAGTCAATAAATACAATTCAAAATTTAAGTTGTGCTTGTTTAGCTGTATTTTATATTTTCTTTTCTGAAAGTGTAAAAACCTTCAGTTGAGCACAAGTTCATGTTAGTATTTTACCACTCAGTCCTAGAGAGTAAGTGAACTCACAAATCACGAAAATCACGAATTGCTCGTTTTGTACAAACTTTTATTTAGACAGGAAATCTTATTGAGACACATTGTTTTAAAGCCCAAGTTTGGCATTATGGTCGTTTCCATGTTGTTGTTTTTTTTCATAAATTTCAATTTTGTCAATACCAGGTGCATATTTTGTACAAATGTGAAATGATTTTAGTATATAATTTGACTTTGAACGGATGTAGACATTGTTACTTTTGACTCTGTCAGTTGGAAAGAAAGTAACACTTGGGTGGGTCAAAAAGTGAAATTATTTTGTGTGTGTGTGTGTGTGTGTGTACTGTTTTATACAAAGAAATCATTATCAATGACTTAAAAACACATGGAATCCAGTATCAAAGTCCTGTGCTTTGATACTGGATTCCACCCTGACCTCCTGAATTGGAAAAACATTCAATAGTCAATATTAGCAAAGCAAAACTGTTTGAACAAAGGTTATTTCTAATAATCTCTGTAATTGATTTAAACAACTTAACCTATTGGCTGTGAACATGTATTCCTTTAGAACGTGTTATTATAATGCAACGTGCACTGTTCACTCCCACTGGGCAGTCCATTTTACTACTACTACACTAAATATGTTTTACCCAAGACTAGCAGTGATTCCTGACATTAATAAAATGTTACTTATCTGTTATCTCTTGCAGAGCCCTGCACAGTGGAAAAAAGAAGTCATAAAGCAGATATATGATATGCCAGGAAGACGACATGATGGCGTAGTGAGCATGCTTCAGACATGTATTGAAGGCGTGATGCCGCTGCCCACCTGCCATGAGCTGACTGAACAAACATGTAAATAATTAACAAGACTACATAGTAATTACATTTGCTAACTGATCTTCTGTGTCTACTTCAGTGCTGTCAACCGTGACAGTTTTTAATAAAATCTATATGTTCACTCACTGTCTGTTTTCCTCATCCACAATTGTGAGCAGATTATTTCCTGTTTAAGGAACTTTTTATACAATTCTGTCCAGCCTAAATTGTGGTGTTCCCCAAAGTTAAATTTTAGGCCCTACCCTTTTTAACCTTCACATGCTGCTACGTGGAAACATCATCAGGAGGTACAGCATCAATATTCATAGCTATGCTGATGACACAGAGCTTTACATAGCTGCATCTCCTGATGACTCAGGGCCGCCGTAGTTTCTCCTCTCCATAATACAGAGAGAATTTTTATTAAAAAGTTTTGGTAAACTCATCTCTGATAATAATATTCAAAATTCATCCAAATTGCTCAGTTCTTTGTTGTTGTTCTGTACTGTTATTGTTATGCATTGAAAAAATATGAAATATGTCTGTCATTCAGGGGTCGACAGTTTACTCAATGATAGAAAAGGCGTCTTGAAAGGGAAAAAAAGGAAATACACACTGCTTTATGGGTTGAAAATTAAATTAAATGGAAAACGCATTGAATTAGTTCTTATTAGAGGAATTAAAAAGGCTCTTTGCAGGATCAATAAGTAATTTAAACAATTTGCAGTAAACAAAATGAAAGAAAAGAACAACAGGACAACCATGTAAATCAGGTTTTGGTATTATTCCCAAAAGTCTGTGTCCTTGACATTTCTGTCAGGGAAATCTGCCCAGCTGGAGCAGGTGGAAAGAACGAAGGCGTGCCAAGACCTCCTCTAGCTTGGCAGGAGGAGCCAAAACACACAGCCTGTGAGGGAAAACACACAAAGCACTGCATCAATACACATACCTATAGACACACCTATGCTTAAAGTGGGAATAATTGACTTAATTCAACAGGTATTCCACCTTGACTAGTCCTCAGGCAGGAGTACATCCTGTATCACCCACATTTCCTGAATTACATAACATTTATGATAATACCTTATAGTATTGGGAAAATGTCTGAAGATTTTGAAATAAAACTATTCATTAGATATTTCTATTCAATGCCACAATAATGTAATGTTTTTGAGTTTAAATATCAAGCTAATATTGATACATGTGATGATTTGCAATTAAATCAGCATATATTCTGCCACCCTTTAAACTGCCCTGACTTTAAAAAAGCATTCACTTTCCAGAAATATCCTCTTTTCTAAAATTTTTCTCCTCCTTTCCTTGAATGCCGTCATGTTCCAAAAGATCCAGATTTTCCCAAAACCTATCACAAAAAGTGATTACTTTCTGCACACAGCTGTTTGTCGTACCTAATGTGGTAGTTTTGATCCTCTTGTCCGTTCTCACAGCCCGATCCCAAACACACACCTTCCTTTTCCAGAAACCTCTGACAGTAAAGCACATCTGCTTCCACTCCCAACATCTGAAATGAATAACAGAAACTTGTATCAACTGTTCATGACTTAACAGCAGCTGAGAGTATGGAGTTCTGAAAATGTTTTCCCGATCAAATTACTGCTAAAATCATAGCTTTGTGATAACCTCAGTCAGGATGTTTTTACTAAGTGTTTTTATTCAACTTTATTTTTTTTCAATCCATATTTTATAAAGATATATTTACATGT
>NW_023339674.1:2078180-2115247 GCF_004916995.1 Morone saxatilis
GAGAAACAAGCTGAGCTAACGTTAGCAGCAGCTCGGCTCGCAGCCCCTCCGGGACGTCCTTTGTCTGTCCAACAGCGTGGGAGAAGCAGTGATTTTTAAGGTGGAACTGCTTTATTAAGTGTTTTTAGCGGTTTTAATAAAGCTGAACTGTGTGTTTTGTATTGAGCACTGACTGTATAATACACTGTGATGGACTGCACTTGTGTTTTGTGTTTGTGTAATTACCCCCACTGCCAGAGGGGGAAACAAAAAGTCCATAAACTGTAGTAAAACCTGAGGACTGAAGGTCCAGTGAGTGGAGCTGGTTTCTGTACCTTGGCCTCCTCTATCATCTGAGGTGGTAAATGCAGACTGGGATAAAGAAATACTCCCGCCATCGCTGGCTGGCAGTTCATCCCTGGTAGATCATTCAGGAACTCACAAGCACGCTGAGCATTCTGGGAAAGAGTTGTCAGAGTGCGCCGAATCTCCTTCGATTGAGAAAACAGGACAAACGCCGGTCACCAACTGTCAAAGCAGTAACTTAAAGCGGCACTAATATATTATGTATATATTATTATACGAATATTTTTATACTTAAAAATGACTGTGTGTAGTGGGAACGGAGCCCCACAGCTTTAATGTTTTGGTGTAATCTCACTGCTCTCACCGGACCCGTTTTCAAGTTTTAAAAAAATTTTGAGCTTGTAAAATGCTTCACATAAACTGTTTCACAACCTGATGTCCATCATGAGTAAATTTCAGGATGTGATCATGAAAATGCAAAATATTTTTGTTTAATGGGCCGACATATACCCCTCCGGCTGTTGTCTTAATTAGTTTAATTAAGGACTTCTGATAAATTAGCATTCTTGCTAACTCAGGCATGTTTACACTTCTTTATATTGAGGTCCATTAAGGTGCTCTGTCCTTGTATCGTAAAGTAATGAAAAACTTTCCGGAATCAAAAAGAAAAACAAATCTGTCTACTAATTAATAACAGACAAACGAGATTAGGGCACTTATATAGTAAAAATATACATAGTTATTAAAGTGGTGATTTACCTGTGTGTATGTTTCATAGGACGGATCTCCAGGTGAGGGTGGATTGACCATGACCTCCAGAGCGAGCTGAGGTAAAACTGGAGGGCTGGAGGATCCCTGCATACTTCTCAAATAATTATTGACTGCTGGGTCCATGTTAATTACCTCCATATAACCTCCTCTCAGACCACACCTACACACAGGGGCAGTACAATGAGGTACAGTTTGTCTTTTATTAGGCTGAAGGTGCGTTCAGACTGAACCTGAAGGGAATATTTCACCTCACTTTATTCTTTTTATAGCTCTTTGTTTATTTGGCAATGAAGGGAGATAGGTGAGGTGGATGTTGGGCATACGAAGCCAGGACTTTGACACCGGGCTCAGTTAATTAAAAATAAGGAAAGGTTGTGTTTTGGTTAAATAGGTCTCATTCTCATTTCTTATTAAACAACCCAGATTACAATCTGTCCATAACGTTTAAAGGCTATGTTAGAGGGTTTGGGTTTTTTTTCCTTGTGCTTTAGTGTATTATATAGATTGTTTGTGCATGTAAAACGTCTGAAAAGGTCCACGCCAAGTGACACACCCTGTTTGTATTCCCCCGTTTGCAGGATGCATGGAAACCTTGAATGTCTGTTTTTATTGTCAGTCATCTCACAACAGTATTTTTTTACTGTATGTTAATGTACAAAAAAATATCGTCTTTCGAAGGGGAAGGAGTAGGCTACGTGGTCAAATCAAAGAGCAACGAGTGTTGGGGGTCACACATTTGGCTAACGAAAGGTATGTGATACTTACTCTCCCATGCAGGCGCTGGATATCGAGTTGAAAGAGATCAGCTCCACTGTCTCTGAGTACTTATTTCCCATCTCAAACAGGACTTTCTTATAGGATATAAACTCTCTGCCCTGTCCGAACACGCTGTCCTGGTACACCTAGAAGATGGAAGGAGACATGAAAAAAGTGTGACTAAAAACTGATGAAAACATACGTCTCTTAGATGCCAGTTTCCTTCTGTAATCACCTCTTCAGCCAACAGGACGAGGCCTTCGGTTGCAGCAAAACGAATTACTTCCTCCATGGTTGTCCTGTCTTGCACATGACCTTGCAGGACAAATAATAGTGAGTACCAAAGATTATAGTAGGGAGATAAATCCATGTAGCTGTACTTTACCTGTGGGGTTTCCTGGGTTGCTGATGTAAATGGCTCTGGGTTCGCAGCGCCCCCGGGCAGTCTTTAAAGCTCGGTGCAGTTCGTCCAGGTCTAAACCCCAGCCTCGGCCCTCCATCAGTTGGTACGGCACCAGCGCCACCCCGGTCTCATCCAGCAGCATGGGCAGGGTGTGCGGGCAGGGCACCGGGGTCAATACGCCTGTCTGAGTCTTCCCCTCGCCACTCGCCATCAGGTGCAAAACCAGCTTAACACAATTAATAACAATACCATTAACAACATGCTTTTATTACACATTAAAGTGTTTTGCAAGAGTGTTCAACTTCTTTATCCTGGCTGATTTTTAATTAGTTGATTATTAAGGATGTTATATTAACTGCTTATTTATTAATAAGACCATGTATTATAGCCTTAAATAATTACCTTAGAGCTATAAATCTACAAATAATGCTCCAAAATAAACTCATCTTACGGACAAAGTCTTCTGAGAACCACTAGAGAAGATGATGTTTTCCGGGTGTGAGCTCACTCCACCATCTCGCCTCGTGATGAACTCAGCAACACTTTCGTGGACATGTGGTATACCGCAGGAGGTTTTAGAGTACGAACCTGCCATTAGAGGAAAGCCATTAGAGCAGTCAAAGAACTTCTGTGAACTACTATTAGTTTGTCTATACAAATGAATTAATATTATTCATTCTCACCCACGCTGCCTCCACCACAGGCCCCCAGAAGCTTCTGTGCCCTCTGCCTGACATCCAGAGGAAGGCTTTTTTCTTTGAGGAGCTGAGGGTACAAACACACTGCCAAAACCTGAGGAAACAAACAGAGGGATGACAGGCACAGAAAGGCCCAGTTTGTAGCTGTCAGACTGATCACAAGAGGGCATGAAAACAAGGACAGCAGATAGACACACAGATAAAATATAAAAACACCAACCTGGCGAACAAATGAGATGGGAGACATTCCCGCCCTGTGGGAATCACCTGAACTGACATCAGTCACCTTCTTGAAGGGTTTCTTGGCTCCCTGAGAAGAACACAATGTGGGTTTGACACAAGCTCGGGTTGGTTGTATTTTTCAACCCAGACAGTCGAGTTTAATCTCTTAACCTGCCTAACATCCAATTTCCCTCTTTTATTTCACCATAAAGCTATAATATGTAACATTTCGAGCTGCCAACCTTCTGAATAGTGGAAGACCCGCTCGACTTCCTGAGCCACAGCCTGGTTTTCTGTCAGAAGCTGTAATAAATTGACTTCTCTTTCTTTTCTTCTTGGATGTTATTTTAACCCACTGAAGCATTTTAGTCATCGGACATCTGGAACTTTTCTCATTTTATGTGTTTTTCTCGCCTTGTATATTTGAATATTTCTGCATACTGGGGCCCCTAAACAATATTGGAATTGCATAAACTGGGAATGACTGGAAAGACAAATACTTCATGTCACCGCTGCATAAGCCAATGCCCCTGTTGTGCCACCTGAGTCAAAAAAGTCGGGAATCACCCCTGAGTTTGAGCCAGGTGTGCTTTTCATCTAGCCTTTAACTTTTGTATGGATTCAGAGGCTGCAGAAAAAAAACCTGATAGTTACTGATTAAACTGACACACAGAGGCAAACATGTAAGGTCTGAATATTGGGGAGAAGGGACATAATGAAAAGTAAAATAACTTTTAGTGTTGGCAGAAGTAATACTATTACTTTTTAAAAAGGCAAAGAGTAATGAGTAATACGTTTTTTGAGTAACTAGCCCAACACTGATTACAAGTTACTTTAATTACAAAACCTGTGATCAGTCTATAAAATGCACTGTTACAGATTAAACTGTACGGCCGTATAAAGTAGTTACACAGCCTACTAACAAACAGAGGAGTACTTTCTCTAACAGCTTCATTATTACAAGGACACACAGAGGAAATCTTTCCAACCCAAAGCAGTAACTCTCTACAACGCCTTACTTCTGTCTGAAAGACAACTCTCAGCTTTATATTTTCTGTCTCCACCAACTCCTCTGCTCCATTAACAACTTCTGCATAGTTTCATACTCCTTCTTTGCACACTTGTCTACTTTATCCTGTTTTTTTTATTTTATTATATTTTATTGTATTCTATTATATTCTTTATAGTGGGTATTCTATAGATATTTTATATTTATAACTTCTTATATTTATCTTTAAAGTAACCCTTCCAACCGGCATTATAACACTGACAGACTCCATTCTTCAGGAGTATTTTTACCATTAAAACTAGATTTTGCTGTTAAATATGGAAGGCTGTATAGTGCTTATATTGTGGTGTTTTAAATTGTAGTATTGATACTTTTACTAAAGTAAAGGATCTGAATATATGTCTCCCACCACAGCTCTGAAATCCTCCAAGCCTCCGCTTGAGAACCTTTGTTCTGAATGATAAAATGTTTTAATGCAGTCGTCTGAATCGGCTGCAGCAGCATATATTGCTCAGATTACAGGTGTATTAACACCTGCTGCGACTCACCTGCGTGATCTCCTCTGTGAGGCGTGCAGCCAGACTCTGTAGGCTTACTGTGGCTCTGATCCCCCGGACCCTGGGGTTCACCTCCTTCACAGAACTCATCTCCACTGTCAGACAGGTCTCAACGAGAAGCTCAACACAGACACCTTAAAAAAGGCCTGCCAATGCCCCATAGCAAGGCAACTTTATTTGTACAGCACATTTCATCACACTAGGGCAATTCAGTGTTTTACAGGGTAATAAATGTGCAACAAGGACAATAGATTATACATTTAAAGGTCCAGTGTGTATCACTTAGGAGGATCTATTGGCAGAAAAAAGGATCTATTGGCTGAAACTGTGAAGATGCTAATGAATCAGTGTTTTAAACCACACTAGCAGCATGGTATACATTAATGAGGACATTCTTTCTTTCTTTTTTTGTTATTCCTCTGTTTTGGTTGATGTAGGCTATATACGAATCTGTCTGTAAAACAAGAATATTTTTATTATATGTGTAAAGAGAAGAAGAAAGAAAAGCAAAGGATTTTTGCACAAATTTGAGGGTGTGGATTCTTATCTTTGTTGTGTTCCTTTGAGCAAAAAACCATGAGCCTTTAGAAATGCTTGCCACTTTAATCACAGAGGGCTACGTATTGGGTCACAATACGTCTGATATGTCTCTGTCCCTCACAGCTCTGTCAGGGTGAGGAAGTGTATCCATAAGACGTAGGTGAAAGGAACTGAGGCGAGCCAGGACCTCCTCCAGGGCGTCGGGAGGAACAAGGATACATAACCTAAAAGAGAGAAATCACAGTCGATTTTTCAAAGAAAATAAAACAAACTTGGCTAATTTATCAAACTTCAGCTCTCTCACCTCAGATGGTGTTTGCCAGTTGTTTCACCATACTGACATCCTGCTCCTACAAACACTCCTTCTTCCTCCAATAACCTCTGACAGTACAGAACATCTGCCTCCACCTCCAATATCTAGAGACAGAGACATCAGTCTCATTACTCATGTAACAGAATGAATGCTAAGATGAATTACGTTAAGAAAAAAACAAAACATAACATAACCTCCTGGAGTCTGAGGGTATTTTCAGACACTGGATATTGTTGTACTGGAAATGTAAGCCACATTTCCACATGAAGTTTTTGTATTTTGGCAGAAGTTCAGCTACAATAATGTATAAGTAGGATGCATTTTATGGTTGTACTTTTTAATAAATAACTGGTAAAGGAACCTGTTATAAAAGCAGTTTTTAGAACTGCGCTAGAATATGTGAAAAATCATGATCGAACTCACTGTGACGAACATTTTTGGTCACTTTTGGCCACTGATTTGGACAATTAAATGCAAATAAAAATGTCTGTTTTTGGTATTGAAAGTTGTCTAATGGCTTGTTACACTGTATATGCAAAATATGCAAAAGAAGAACTGCAACCAAAAGACACCACCTTACTGACACGACATGACTACATAACTTTAAAAAACTGTACCAATAGAAATTATATATAGTTTTGGCTAAATTTCTTTAAAACATGCAAAAACTCTGCAGTCTAAATACCAGCTGCTGCCACACTTTCTTACACGCACATGAAAGTTTTTGATATATCTTCCCACCTTGGCCTGCTCTATAATCTCAGACGGTAAATGCAGGCGGGGATACAGGTAGATTCCCGCCATCACCGGCTGACAGCTCATCCCTGGTAGATTGCTCAGGAACTCCTGAGCCCGCTGAGCATTCTGGGACAAAGTGGCCCGCGTGAGGAGAATCTCCTTCGTAAAAGAGAACAACAGAGGAGACAGTAGGGCATCTTGAAGCAGGACTCTTTAATAATGTAATGAAGTAATGTTCTGCAGATGTGTCACCTGTGTGTACGTGCCGTAGGAGGGGTCTCCAGGTTTCGGTGGGTTGACCATGATATCCAGAGCAAGTTGTCCTGTGACTGGAGCACTGATATCGCTGCACAGCATAGTGTCGACAAAATGCATCACCTCTGGGTCCATGTTGACCACCTCCATGTATCCTGCCCTCAGACCACACCTGGGACACAGAAGGTACAGAATTTGGTTACCTGTTTATTCAGTACACAGTCAGCTCCATTGTTTTCATGGTTGTCGCTGACTCTTATGGAAGAGATTTGGCATTCAAGGGTCACCCATGGTGCTACAGAGTGGTGAGTTATACATATAATATGTATTATATATTAGTACAACACTGGTCATGGGTACTGTGTGTATACTGCTTGCCATGTAAGTCTGAGTTTAATTGCTATTGTATAGAAATTACTGAGAATTTAAACTACACATTTGTGACTGCTTTTTAAAGCTTTACGTCTTCATTTGGAACCAGTTGGGCTTGACGCTGAGAGTCACAGCCAGGATTGAGAAGTTATATTGAGAGATGGACTATATGGTACTATTTTAAGCAAGCAAAATACAGAATAATACCAGCATTGGGTTTTACAGGAATCACTGTGATCCCTGTAGCATGCACTGTGTATGAATGGTTGAAGCTACCTGTTGTATGATCCTGTCAGCAAACACACAACAACAAAATGAAAGAGATTAACATCTGCTGATGAGTTTAAGAGACAGAACTCACTCTCCCGTGCAGGCGCTGGATAGAGAGTGGAAGGAGATCAACTCCACTGTCTCTGAGTACTCTTTGTCCATCTCAAACAGGACTTTCTTATAGGACATAAACTCTCTGCCCCGTCCATACACGCTGTCCTGGTACACCTGGAGTGCAGAGGAAAGGAATGTATAGGTAATAAAAGACAGTTACTGAATGAAATCCCAGTCTGAAGGTGCGGTTTGTGATCACCTCATCAACCAACAGTAAGAGCCTCTCAGCTGCTGCAAACTGAATCACTTCCTGTATCGACTTCCTGTCCTGCACATGACCTGGGAGGACAAACAGCAGCAGACAAAGAGTGATGATGATACACGTAAGGAAGTTTAAACAGGTGGCTTTAATGTAGCTACTGTATGTGGTTTACCTGTGGGGTTTCCTGGGTTGCTGATGTAAATGGCTCTGGGCTTGCAGCGCCCCCTGGCGGTCTTCATAGCTCGGTGCAGCTCGTCGAGGTCTAAAGCCCAGCCTCTGTCCTCCATCAGCTGGTACAGCACCGCCGTCACCCCGGCCTCGTCCAGCAGCATGGGCAGGGTGTGTGGGCAGGGCGTTGGGGTCAGCACGCCTGTCGGAGTCTCCCCCTCGCCACTGGCCAGCAGCTTCACAACCACCTTAGCAGATCAATATACAAAACTTACTGTATATTGATTCAACAACTGCTTAATTGTTCCATGATGTCATATTCTGGGCTTTTAACTTACTTACTTTTTTTTAAGGTGTATGAAAATAATTATTTATGATGACATGATATGTTGAAATTGCAAGGAAAAAAAATAAAACAATAACATTTTGTACACATTAAAGTGCATTACTACTAGGGTTGCAACAGTATGAGATTGAACACAGTACAACAGTATGTTTTCTACTATAGAAGACGATACAGTAATAATGACACTGTCTTTATACCGTCAGGGCCCTTTGGGAACCAGCAGAAATGAAGACGTCTTTGGCGCGTGAAGGCACTCCACCGTCTCGTCTCATGATGAACTCAGCGATGCTTTGTTTGATGTGAGGCATGCCAGAGGAGTCTGTATAGGAACCTGTAGATTGATCATGGTACATTTTGTGATTTTAAATGCCTTTAAATGTCTGTCAGGGTTTACGAGTAAGACACATTGTACAAAAAAGACCTTTTTTTCCAGTCCTCACCCACACTTCCTCCATCACAGACCTCCAGGAGCCTCTGAGCCCTCTGCCTGACATCCAGAGGAAGATTGTTGTCTTTCAGCAGCTGAGGGTACAGACACACTGCCAACGCCTGACAGGCCAGATTTAGGACAATAAGAAGAACAACTGTGTTTAACCAGGTAATGAATAAATTAAACCATAACACAGACAGGTCAGATGATCACCGATATATCCTAAAATTACAACTGAAGAAAATATTCTTGAAACAGTGACAGCTGGATCGACTAGCCTGCAAATTATCAAGAGTTTTTCCAACTGAAGTGCACTGAAACACATGAAAAACGCAAATAACAAAACCAACCTGGCGAACTAATGAGACAGGCTTCATTCCTGCTTTGTGAGGATCACCTGAGCTGACATCGATCACCTCTTTAGAGGGTTTCTGCGCTCCCTGCAGGAGAGGAAAGGATCACAAGTGTGGACATAAGACTTCTAACTCAGATCGCAGTCTGTTAAAACAACAATACTGACTGGAGTTTCTACTTTCATTTGTTCCTCTTTGTGGCCTAATAAAGTGATTTCTCTCTTGTCTTTATTTAATTGAAGGAAATTAAATTGCATCCTTTTACTTGCACTTAATTAAAGAGCTAGTAAATCTGAATGAGAGGAAATAAATCTTTGCAATCTTTACTTACCAGTGCGATCTTTTGTGTGATATCTGCAGCCAGACTCAGTCTACTGTGTGGTGAGACTCTGATCCCCCTCACTCTGGGATTCACGTGTTGCAAGGAAGTCATTGTCTTTTTGCTGAATTATTTGGAAACTATTCCCTTAAAACTACCAACTACAATCTGATGGAGCTTGGTCAGACAGACACTTCTTCACACACAAAACTCTCACACGCACAAGAGAGAGGTACAGTGCAGTAATGGCTAACTCGCCGGCCTGTCTGAAAATGCTAGTATCACCCAGTTTTATGAGTAATCCTTCGTGTTCCATTTTCTGCTGCACTTCAGTACAAAAACCTGACCTCTACGGTGAACTTCGTACACACAGAACTTCATGTTCCTCCAAAAACTCAATGAAGGTGTAAAATGCTTCTCCACTGTGACATCTGATGATATTTCAGATGTCATACGATACTAAACGCCTTTTAAACATGGAAGATTTGAAATACTTTGTACATTTTCAAATGAAAACTGCTGGAATTAAACAAAAATAGATAATTGGTTGAAGAGGATTTCAGATCTATTAGGTAATGGATCCAGGGCTAGGAGTTATGCCCACATACCACACCCAATGCATTAAAAGAAAGACTCAAAAGAACCCAGTAATCAGATTGGAGAAGGAATATCATTACTGCATTCCCCAAATGAAAAATGTAATATAATGCAAATGTTCCATAGTCTTCTATTTATGGTGACAATTAACAATAAAATGAAAGTGATTTGTCCAGTTTGTTTTTCTTTATTTCATAACTGAATTCCCACTTTGTTTCCTCTTTTTGTTCTTTAAATATGTTATATATTTAAATTTGTCTGTTATCAATAAAGTTGTTTAAAAAAACACAAGATTGTTTTCCCCCCCAGTTTTGAACTTTTATTGAAAATACTTTTTTTATATATAATATAGAATTTATTCTGTTAAAATTATGTATTACATTACAATATCAAAAAGTATAAACAGAAAATAAGAAAAAATAAATTAATATATATACCTATATACTTATAAGACTAAGTATGTACATTATAATACAATATATAACAATATTTAGAGAGAAATACTTTATTGTTCGTTACAGTTTCCTACTCACACAACGTTAAAGAAATAGTACTTGTATACAATATCTAAGATAAAAAATATATGGAATAGAAATGAATGTACAAAAGTAAAAAATAAAATAGTAATTGAATAAGAGCCTAAGAGATATAATAAGATAGTAACAGTCTATATACAAAGTAAATCTAAATCTAAACAAAAGTGTAAATGAAGTGTATGGTGAAGTATATGACAGATGGAAGTGTAATGAATGAATAGTAAAGAGTAGGGCTGCACAATTTGGTAAACACATCATATTGTGATTATTTTAACAGATATTGTGATTCATGATTATGTGAGAATGATATGTTTTGTATAACAAATTGAATTTTAACTTTAAAAAAAAAACAATTAAAATCATGATGATTTGAAATTTGTTGGGGTCCGTACCAAATAAAAACATGTTTTTTTAAGATCTGTAAAACAAGATTTGTAGACCCGTGCACCTCTGCAGAGCTACAGTACTTTATTATGATCCTGTTTTGTTATTACAGCTCTTACATTGCATACTGCACTTGTCCAACCTAGAGTATTGCACATTAACCAGAGTAACATTTCAAGGGCCAGTTTAGTGACAATGACTCAGGGTGGCTGACACATACATGTACAACGTAGTCAGTCAATGAGAACACAAAGTGAATAAATAGCTTTTAGAAGTAGATGGCCGCTCATTGATATTTAGCTGAAAACAGTGCATTCAGCTCAGACACTTGTAGACTTGTATACAGTAGGTCTACTTAACTTGATGTAAAGTTTGTATCTGGAATACTGTTTATCTTTATGGATTATATTGATGCCGAAATGACAAGAATACTGTCTTTAAATGAGGCACTTTAGCTTGAGTTTGTAAAGTTACGTGTTGTGAGGAATTGTTGAAATGTAATATTTCTTTATGGGAGTTTGGCACAGGGAGATTTTAGTTCAATCCAAATTGCTAATATGTATATTATTTAACATTTTGTCACTACTGCAGAAACATGAGGAAACTGCTACAGGATAATAAGGTTGTCTGACATTGAGTGCTGTTAGTTATGAGACTGATTAATGGTTTAATGATGTGTGTATTGATTAGCTGATTGTACCGTATGCTCTAAATGGTTGCCCTTTAAAACTACTTTCCTAATTGAACATGATATGCCTGTTATAAATGACTCCTTGTAAATAGATCTTGTAGTGTGTGACCCCCTGTTGGTGATCAGTCACATAGTGTAAAAACCAGGACTTCAAGACTCCCAATTACAAGAGAGATAGCTGCTAGTGTGAACAGTGCATTGATCTGACAACTGTGAAAGTCATGTAGTGTGACCAAGGATGAACCTGAACTAGATCTGCATCCATTAGTTTAGTAGATAGACCGAAAATGTATCAAATATTAATCGGTTTGTCTTTTTTTTTTAAAGAAACTGCAAACATTCACTGTTTTTAGCTTTTCCAGTGTGAGCATTTGCTGCTTTTCTTTCCTTTTTATCATTATATACTGAATATATTTGGGTTTGTTGGACTGTTGGTTGGACAAAAAAATGTCACTTTGGGTTCTGAGAAATGATAAAATCTTCACTAATCTTTTTCATCCTCTGATTTTACCCCTTTAAATAAAGTAAATACCCTAAAACTTGAATTAATAGCCCAAGTTTCAATCACTGAACTCAACCTGCCTTTATTTGGAACAGGCCTCTATATGGGACTGATTCCTCTTGCTTAGCAAAGATGGGAAATACTATCAACTTGTTTATTTAAACCAGTATGAATGTTACTTGAGAATGTAACTAGCGATGTGTAGCATGTCCATATTAACAAAACATTTATATTTCTGTGAGCGATCGTAGTAGCTTAGAACCAACTCAAGCAGGTGACCCGGTGGGCTTTAAGGATTTTATAGATCCTAAAAATGTCTATAAAATCCAGACCTCTAATGGAGAGCTTAGTTTATTTGTCAAAAAATGTGTTGCCACACCAGGCTAGTAAGACCCGCCTCTAATTGAGACCCTGCTTTGAATTGATGTTTTACGGTACCGATAAAGTTCTTATAAAGTAGCTGATGTTTATAATTTCTCAGTCTTTTATTTGTGGAAAGGAGCTCAGGTTCCTCTGACACACACAAACTGAAGTTAATTTTTAGCTCTCTGTGTTCTAGGAATACAAATAATTTACTAAAGACACAACAAGTAGGTTTTATATCTGTAAGCTAAAACCCTTTTTTATATCTGAATTCATATCTGTAAGACATATATGACATTAAATATAGTTTCAGCTTAGGGTTCAGCATGTACACTTTAAATATCAGTGTCTGTCTGAACACTGCTCATTCCCCTTTAAAGCTACTGAATGTACTGTAATAAAAGTCAAACATTAGCTTTAGTGCTATTGTGTTGGTTGGGCAGGTGCATTTTTAATTTAATCTTTATTTTAATGGAGATCAGTTTGTTTCATTTTTTAGATTTCTATAACTTAGTATTAATATTAGTTAACTTAGTACTAAATATTTTCTAGTATTTTCTTCCTTTCTTAAAATCTACAGCTGATTTTCAACCATGTGCCTTTTTTAATGTTTACCACACACACAGTACTGTATGAAGACTTTAGACCATTAGGTGCTGTAACCCTATGTGGGTGATTATATTGATTCTGGTTTTATAATTAAACTGCCTTGATTGCCTCATATACTCTGTGTAGATGTGTAGAAGTATCCCAGCCAAGAAAACATCAAAGGCACAAACAACTTAATATTCTGCCCAGTATCCTAGATGTCATTGTAACTGTAACATTACAATGTTTAAGCCCCCTTTAAGACATAAAAAGCAGTAAAATTGCCATCTAACTGTTTGAAGAAATGGCTTTTTTTGCCTTACATAATGCTTCAAAAAGAATGCACACAGGAGTACATGAAAGAGCTTTTATTAAATGGAAACTTGTACAGGATTTGTAATGCAGAGTAATAATACTGGACACAGTTAGCATAGATACGGAGAAAAAACACAACTTGAGTCAAATTGCCTAATACACGATGTCTATAGGCCGAGAAAGACGACCTTTGCATAGAAGTCCCTACCCGGTGCGAGTGCAGCGCAGGGAGAAAGAGAGGATTGTGTCTATGGGGACATTTAAAGGGAGCTCCAGGTACACGATATTAATTTCTACATAAAGTTACAGCATCTTCAATCTGAAGTCCATTATCATTCTTCTAGTATTTTCTTTCATCTATTAAAACAGGATTTACACCTGTTCGATAAATAAAAGAAGTTATATACAGTAAGAAATCAGACAGGGGGGCTGATGGGAAGGTGAAGTAGCTACGGGGGGGGGGTTATTAGATATGAAGCCATGCAGTGGGGTCGAAATGAAGCCGTTTTTGGCAGATCCAGGACCAGTTGAACCACAGCTGTTGATTAGAGCCAGACGATGGGAACTGATCCTGGTCTCGTGGTTCAGACGCGAGGCGAAACATCTGAACAGACAGGTGACAGGGTGCTTTGCTAGTTTTCTGTGATAGCCCTTGTTTGTCGTGTGTGTGTGTCCGACTGTGACGAACACACCTGAGCTCCTGTGCGGGTGACATCCAGGGGGGCACTGTGCGAAATGAGGTCTTCCCTATTTCCGCCTCCCCTGCTCGCTCTCCTCGTGCCTCTTAAGGTAGTATAGATTTATTTAGAGCCCTTTTTGAAGAAGTATTAAAAGACCTTCTCGGTGTGGTTTGGATTTATTCGACATTCCAGTTTGTGATCTCCCAGGTAGAACAGGAACGTCTGTGACAGGAGCTCCACCCACCTGAGGGCAGAGTCCACGTGATCACCCCCCAAAAAAATTAGGAGGAACAGACTTAAGTCTTTTAATCCCTTTTCTAAACCCATTTCATGAGTAGTGGTCCAAGCCAAGCGGGCGATATTCCTCCTCCAGTTTTTTAGCTTTCCCTAAGGGCCACTCTTCCAATTGTAGAGAAAGCAGTCAGTCTTTTGTTAAACACTTGAGTAATTATTCTCCACATCAAAAGGCACATACATGATATTTATTTTTTGCTACGTGTGCCCACTGCTCCCTTTTTTCCATCCAGACATCTGATCTTATGTAATTCCATCCATCTGTGTAACCTGAGTTTTCTTCTCCCTTATTTCCTCTTCTTTTCTTGCTGAAGACTAAAACACAGTAAGAGCTTCAAACTTAAATTTCCAAAGGCATGTCGTGTTTGTTGTATCACCGTCTGTGCTAAAAAGTTCCACTTTCTGAAAGGTGTCAAGAAGCAGCCGGGCCAGATTTTTTTTTGTGTAAATGTGTGTGTGTGTGGGGGGGGGTAATCTTTATTCTGTGAGAAATCTAAAACTCTGCCAGACTCACTCATCGTGATTAGTGCAAATAACACTCATTTTCTCAATTGATTGCTTATGTTTTTTGTCCATAAAATGATGAATAATGCCTGTTATTATTTCCTTAAGCTGCAGGTTGCAACTTCAAATGGCTTGTTTGTCCAATCAATAGTCCTGAAAATGAAAATTCTGCTCATTTATGATCAGATAACACAAAGAAAAGCGGCAAATTCTTGAGCTTGAACCAGCAAATGTTTGGTGTTTTTCAGTGATGTTAATAGTCTTCAATGTAGTGAGTCCCACTGGAGGTCTTTTAGTGGGTCCCCAGTATAATGTGTTTTTTATATGGTTATAATTATGGTTATATTCCATAATATGCTATATGTTGTAAATATATCTGAAAACTCATCAGAGGTAGATTAAGGGGCAGAAAATATAGCTCTATCTGCAGTCGTTTGTTGGCCAGCAATGTGTTTCATCCTTTTCTTTGGTGGCGTTTTTAGAACGTTTTCCTTTCACTGACAATTCAGGGAAGAACACGGGATCTTGTATTGCATGAGATGTATCTGTAGATGATAAGAAAATGGCGCTATATTTCTATGAATGCAACACGGCACGTTCTTTTTGGACAGTGTTTCAGCCTTCAGTCCGTGATTGTTTTTATAGCTTAGTTTTGTGAGGTTTATTTTTTAGTCCATGAGATGTTTCTGTCACTTTTTTCCTCTGCTGTTAGTACAACATGTTACTTAACAGCTTTTTGTTTCCAGTTATAAATGGATTGAGAGCCTGTTGTCTCCTCAGGCTGTCGCTGCACAGCTCTGGTGGCAGCGAGCGCCAGGCACCGTTTGTGCTGGACTTGAGCGCTCTCTGGTGGACGGGAAGATTAGCTGCGCTTTGCGGCCACCTGCTGCCTCAGCTTCTCCCTCCTCTTCTTCTCCATCAGCCTGAAAAAGCAGAAAGAAAATTACTTTGTATGAGAAGTGTTTTATATGTGTGTGCGTGCTTTCATATATCATCCCATGCCTGTTTGTGGTTTAAAGTTAACTGCAACAGGGGAGAGATAGGAATTTAGATCAAATCAATAATGAGCAACTTGGAGATTCTACAATTTGAAGTAATGAAAAATAACTACTACTAAAAACTAAAATATTCTACCATATAAAGTATACATTGAATACATACATAAAATACTAGTTTTTGCAAAAAGAATTTTAATTAGAGAAAATAGAGCTAAAAGAATTAGTATATTAATCGATTAGGCAATTGACATGAAATTCACTGATTCCAGCTTCTCAAATGTGAATATTTTCTATGATAGTAAATTTTGGATTTGGACTATGTGATAAAATGTCCAAACAATTAATAAGAAGAAAATTAAGAAGATTATTGGAAAATAATTGCTAGTTGCAGTCCCATGAAAAAATAGCAAATAGGGCTAATGATTAGTTTCATTATGAATTACTAATTTGGATGGATTTAATGGATTCATCTTCACACAGCTTGTTTTGTGCGACAGTCCAAAACCCCACAATACTCCATTAACAATGATTTAAAACAGCAAATCCTCAAAATTGAGAGGCTAAAACCAGAAGACATATTAACAACATTTTTATTGCATCGACTTATCGTTTCAGTACTAATAAAAAAATTAAAGGGGTATCTACTAGGGGTGTAACGGTATTTGTATTCGTCCCGAACCGTCACGGTACGGAGTCACGGTTCGTGCAGCGGCAGTCACACGACTACTGCGCTACCCTGACTACCTCAAGTCGTAGTCTTGTTTCCTCCTGTAGAATGAGAACCCCTCCTTATACATTCTTGGTTTTGAGTTGTATTCTACTTTATTTTTTTACTTTTATAACAGGAGATGGTTTTATGTTATTTTTTGCAGCGTCAATGCGGTGTTCTGATTCAAGAAAGTTGTAACGAAACCCGTACCAAACCGCGTGACCCCCATACCCGATACGGATACCTGAACCGTGAGACTGTTGCTGGATACCGTTACACCCATAGGTAGTACACCAAATCAATTAAACCCATGCTTCTTCTCTCTAAATCTTTTTCCTCTGCTGTGTGTGTCTGTGCGTGTGTGTGTGTGTGTGTGTGTGGTGTGTGGTGTATAATGCAAGTCAGCCTGCGGTTCGCACGCCTCCCACCAAGCTGTCGCTCCAGCTGTCCTGAGCCGCTCCGAGCTCCTAAAGACTCTGCTGGTAGCTGAGATCCCCCGAGCCCGACCTCTCCAGGAGGGAAATCTGGTTCGACAGTTCGCTGGTTCGATCCCGCAGCCGCTGGATGGACATGTACAGGTTCTCATCGTCTTCCTCCTGCAGCCACGAGGAGAAAAGTGTAAGTTACAGCTTGTGTACGGATGTGCGTATGAAAGGTTGACCAAGAGTAGAGCGTTTATGATTTAGTACAGTGGTAAAGATGTAGTCTCAGGTTTCCCCATCAGATAATATTTAGTTATTCCATAACTGTCTAGAGTGTGAAACCTGTGAACAGAATAGATATTTTCTCATTTGACTAGCTTTTCGTTAATTAAATTCAAATTTTAAATATTCCACATTTTTCTGGGGACCCCTGGTTGAGAACCACTGATTTGGTATTATCATTTATTAACTTTGAATAGAATTATATATCATATAGTTTTGTTTTACAAACGAACAAATCCAACGTATTTGTCATCCATGTTGCTGAAAGCAAGAGAAAGAAAAAGAGCGTCACCTTTGCATTGACGATCTCTATGTGGACCAGAAGTGAAGACAACTCCAGTTCTTCACTGTAGCTGTTTTTTAGAGGGACGCTCCTGTAGCCTGACGGCACAACAAATATAATAACAGAATAAATACACAGAATAAAGACAGATATTTTTTGTCAAAACATTGCCAAGAATAATTTACAATTAACCCTTCCTAAGTCCCGCCCCTGCTTGCTCTGTGCAAGCTTCAGCCAGAACCTCCGCAGCTTTCTCCTTTCCTGTACTTGGATAAAAGCAACATATAGTCACATCTTAGGTTAGCTAATATTAGCGAAATGTTAGCGAACTGATGATTGACGTAAGTTAGCAAGGTAACTTAAGATGTGACTGTATACATGTTGCTTTTTATCTTTTTGAGTGCAGGAAAGGAGAAAGTTTACCAAAGTTTGCTCAACTGTTATTGGAACACAGAGCAAAAAGGGGCGGGACTTAGAAAGGGTCAATTGTACATCTATTCTAGGTTAACTTGTGTGAATATATTATTGATTCATATATTTTCCTTCCGTCCACTCAGATGAAGACACAGAAGTCTGTGTGTGTCCCCTTCCTTTAAGTGTGATTTTCACTTTTAATTATTTGGTTTTCTCAGCTCGAGCTTTTGATAATACTTACTCTTAAAAAACCATGTCATTTGCATTTAATGTAAACTGGGTTTGCAGTTAATCTAAAATCAGTGTCACTTATTCCACAGTCACCTGTTCGGAGCAGACGGACCGGGTAGGTCGCCTGAGCCAGGAAGTTAGGATCACTGAACATGTCCTCCTCGTAGACGGTGAAGCGTAGAAAGGAGAAGGTGGGGTTGTGGATGTCGAACACAAACTGCTTCTGCACCCACACAGGATTCAGACCGTTATCAGCTGGGAGGGTCAGGAGAAAGAGACCGTTAGTACACAGCCAGTGAGCACACTCAGGGAACAATGTTGAGGTTTCACATCACTGTGGCGCGATGGCAGAAGCTGTCTTACCTACAACGTCTGTCTTGCACTTACAGCTGTCATAATCAGCTGCACAGATCTCCACCTCCACAAAGGGACAGACGATGCTGCGGCCATTTTTAGGCAGATGACGGGCCCCCAGGACCTAAAGCAGGAAGAGCGGAAGGACATGAAAATGAATCAAAATGAATCCACCCAGGAGTTTTCTTTTTGTTCTCTCTATGACGTCAGCTGACCTGTAACTGGATGGTGATTGGCTCCACGTGTAAGGTGTCCTTGTCAAAAGGGTCAAAGGCGTCGTCTCTCATGATGTCAGGCTGGGGAACGTAGCCGCTGCCACCTCCGAGCATGAACAGGGCCTGGTTCAGCTGCATCGGTTTATCTACAACACACACAGTTAATTTAATATTTATTCAATGCACATATAGATGGCGCCCTCAGTGTTAGGAGCCTGTTGCTGCAACCTTTTATAGGATGTGGCTCAAATGTTGCATTTAGGTGCTCCTTTTACCACAATTAAACTGTTTCTGACAAATAAACTGTCCTCAAAGTAATGTGAATACTTTCACAATGTACAGGCTTTCCTCTCTGCCATCTCGCTAGCTGAGCTACACATACACACTGACACAACTGTAGGATTAGATACTATCCACTAAAACGCAGCTACCCACCAAGCGTTAAGAAGAACAGGGAAATACGGTAACAGATTGCTTATTTGTAAACTCAAATGAATAACTAATTAATTGAACTGCAAAACTAACTCATTACAACCAAAAAGTACTCTGAGCATGTTACACTGCTTTTAATTAATACAACTAATTGCATCTTTTAAGTTACAAAGATGTGTAGAAAAAGTTGTTCAATGAAAAAGAGATTGCTACTGAGTCTTTAGTAACTTACTAATTTTAGTTGTTTAACTAACACTGCTAATTGCAAATTTCAATATTACAACTTGCACAAAGAAGTTAGATTTCAGTTAAATTGAACTACAACAATTTTGTGTTTAATAATTTAGTGTTTCTTGTTAATAGTATCTTATTTTATTGATTTATTTCTCTTTTTTCAGTTTCATGAATTTGTGTCTTAAGCAAGAAAAACTAATTCGCTGCTGAATGAACTTCTGTACCTTTAATACTCTATGCTCACAATCAGTGTGAAAAGACGTGTCTTACAAATTTCTTTGTGTACCTCTTTGCTTTGACCTCGTCTAAACATACACATAATGCGTATTTGAACACCGACCTGGGGTCTGGAAATTGAGTGCGACCAGCTGGGAGCCACAGAGCCACATAGGCAGCGGGTCGTAGTTGGACGAGTCCAGCCTCTGTCCTCGGGGATAAACTCTGGAAAGCTGACGGCGGTTGTACTGCAAGAAGCGTTTCCCTCTGCCGCGAGTTGCAAACTTCTCTGCCTTTGTCTCTGGGAAGGAGGACATGTCCCGGTAACACGCCCTCTCCGTCCCGATCTCTGGAAGCAGCAGCAAAGAAAGTTACACACAGAAACTGTTACAATGAGACAAGAGAAGAAGAGAGAGCAGAGTGAATCCTTACTGTCCTCGTTGAAGGGGACAGGTCTGCAGTAGACCACTAGCTCAGACAGCTCCACTGCAATCTTCTTCCTCCTCTCCATTTGCTTCTCCTCCTGCATCTGTTACCATGGAGATAAGCCAACAATATAAAACTCCTTTTAGACATTGGTGAGCGGCAATATGGTCACAAAAGGGAAAACAAGGTAAAGTTTTACCATTAGTTCAAGACGTTTTAGGATTTGGAATGATTAAATCTTTATTGTTATTTTATTTAGTTTTATGATGAATGGAAGTTCGTACTGACCCGTGCATCAGCGTTCTGCGTAGCCTCTCTGATCTTGCTGACCCAGCTGGTTAGGTCCTCCAGAGTGTCAGCTGCCACATCCAGAGTCTGGACTGGGTGCGAGGACAGGTGCTGGGAGTGGATCGTGCACACGTAGGGCCGCGAGTTCTTCCCATCCTTGTGCACCACTGGACAGAGATGATGGGAGGAAGAGGTTCGAGGCAGAGAGTGAGTTAAGTGTGAGAAGGCAGTCGCTTTTTGACTATTGATAATTACATGTTAGCCTTTGGGCAGTTTGAGGGATAAAGAGTAACAACAAAACACTGTGTTGATCTACTAATAGAATATAATAAATTAGCTTCTACTAGGAATTGTTATTTTTAATAAATGGGGTAAACAGATGTGGCCCAAAATAAAACCAATGGAATTTAAGGTCCATTGTGTAGGATTTAGTGCCATCTTTAGTGCCTTCTAGATTCAATGTGGATGCCTCCGTAGAAGAGCATCTGCTTCTTTTGTAGACCACGAAAACACAACTATTGTTATTTTCAGGTGATTGTACACTAATGAAAACTCAGTTATGTATAACATTCATTTCTGCCAAGAGATCCTCCAGCTCATGTTTTAATTTAGTGTTTTATTGTTCATAAAAACATTTAAGACTATGTACGTGTAGGGTGGGAGGTTGTTAACGATGTTTTTTTTCCTTCATATCCTTTTCTTTACCAATATGGCCCTAAAATAGGTCTTAAAAGCTCTTGAATTTAACCTGTTGAAACCCTGATTTGGAAAGACGTCTCCATTCATTTGCTTACTTTTTAATTGGGTGACAGATCCATTATTGGCTAGTCACACTTAAAATCTGATCCATCTCTCCCTAATCATCTGAATATAACTAAATGAAAGTTATCACCTCTGTTTGTTTATCTGACTCACCTACATGACAGGTGGGTACATCAATGAAGCCCTTGAGAAATGTTCCAAGAGGACTGTTTTCTGTGGACTGAGACAACAATAACAATAGGAAAACAAGAGATTGATTATGATTGGGAAAAGCAAGCTGAACGTTTGCCTCCGTGTAAGACTCAGAACTCACTGCTTCATCCAGCTCTCTGGTGGGAGAACTGGGAACCTCCTCCACGTAGTTTGCAGGAAACCACAGCTGTTTCTTTCCTCCGTAGTCACCTCGCCACCTAAAGATGACACACAGGTTTGAGATGTGAATGGGAGTCACGTGGCGTTAATGGACACGGTCGCATGTACGCTGAGATACACTCACCAGCCACCCTCTTGTTTGTCCACGTTGAGGATGAGCGCCTGTTTGGGGAAACAGAGCTCGTCTTCCCTCTGAGCTCGATAGTCATACAGAGCTTTGACCGTACACTGAAACACAGCAGCAAGAAACACCATCAGTCACTTTTAGATACGACCACTGGGGGGAGCCAAAGTCCAGTCTCCATTTCCACACACTTCCAATAATCCAAATAATGTTTTTCTTATGTTTTCTTTGTCTTCTTTCTTTGTTTTTCCTATCCTTTAATGTATCTTTCCTAATTTTCTGTATTTATTCTTTAAACTAATCTAAAAGCACACAAATCTCTCAAATATCTTCAGTATTAAACGTTCAATTAAACCAAAAACTTCCTGTACGTGTGCTGCTGTTACAGGTTGGTTTGTTGTCTACAGGTTTACTTGGTATTTATTTTAACTGCTGATAATGATAGAAAAGTGTACCCATATCAGCTTTAATGGTAATTGCATCTGCTAATCATTTATTAAATAATGTGATAAGATATGACAATCATTAAATAATCATACAAGGATTAAACAGGAGGTCCAAAGTACCAACATTCTCACTTACCCGGGCTGTGGGCATCTTATTGGCCTCCACATAGAAATGAGGAGTGCGGACCTCATACAGCGCCCCGTAGTCAAGCTCCTGAGAAATAATCAACAGATAATGGTTACTTCTGTAGTTAATGTTTCTATTAAATTCATAATCATTTGCTTTTCCCACATTATTTTACTTAAAGTTATAATTTAATGTAACGTGGTTAAACATGGTTTAAAAAAAAAATATATATATATATATACACACACCGATACTGCATTTTAGGCAGTATGGGAGGAAAGTGATGTGATTCTTATTAAATAGACTAAAACAGTGAGCTAACCGTGGTGCCCATCCGGTCCAAGGTGTCCTCATTGATGGGGTACCGGAGCCTCATCTTGCGATACAGAGGATGTTTCTCGTAGTAGCTCACAAGGTCCACCAGACTCTCAAACTCTGCTGAGCTGCCCAACATGAAGAGACGGCCTTCCTGCTGGATACGACAGTGTTTGATCTTTCCCTCCGCCCTACAGACAGATGGACACAGACAGAGGGAAGGGAGGAGAGAGAAGATCATTTTGGTGGTTTTAAAATGTTCATATTGAGAAGAAAACCGATGATCATCCGTCAGTGTTGTTCTTCTACCTGAAGGAGATGGCGTAGGAGTTGTGTTCGCTGCGTTTTCGCACCAAGAAAGCTCCGTCTCTGGGAACTCGCATCAGCATGTGTTCAGCCTGAACGCGGGACAGACTGGAGTGGTACCACCTGGAAAACAGACAACTTTTTTTAAAACAAACATATCACCTGTTCAACTTTTCACACAAATCAAAAAGACCTATGACACCTTTGCAGACATTATTCGCTCACTCTCTGCTCTCGTGTGCATTGGGCTGAGGTACAGGGCTGCCCAGCCTCATCTCGAACTCGTTGCAGCGCAGAGGCGTGTCTCTGTAGTGGCAGATGAGGCGGTAGAGGGTGTCAAACACCAGGTTGTCGGTCAGGTAGAAGCGAGTGGAGCCAGACTCCTGACGTGAATGGATCCGGCAGTGCTGGACTCGACCAGACCGCCTAAAGGAGAAGGAACAGGAGAGAGTTTGTACGTTGATCTTGTCATACAACTCAGGCTGGAGACGTGAACTAATTGACACTTTCAAAACTTTATATAATTTGTTCAAATTTCACCCACATTGTCATACAAAATTCCTCATGCTGCTGTACTTCTCAAGGTTCATTCTTTATGTCCATACTGACAAAAAGTGCAAAGCATGTGAAAGAAAATTGGTATTGTTTTATTTTGCCCCCAAAAACACATTTAAAAACGAGACTTTGCAACTTTATACAAGTAACATTAATTTAATTAATCCACTTAATTTTTAAGAGCTGTCATATTTAAGACCACACAAACACCCCGTTTAACGTAAGATCCAACTCGTTTCTGGACATTTCAGTCACATCTTGTGGCCTTGTTCTGTGACTCAAACTCCCTAATTATATCACATGTTAACAGTAAACTATCTTAATGACAACTGAGAAACTGTGTCCGCTGAGTAAAGGCCACAAGATAAAAGCTTCAAGAATATTTTTGTCAAACATAATATTTATCTGCTGATTCACTGGTAAAATAATTTGCCAGACCAGAGACGGATGTAGTGGATGACTCTCTTTATATTGAAATTTACAATATTGGCAAATCTTTGGTTGCTGTACTGCTGTTTGCAGCTATGATCACATTTTGTTCCTCAACTCACGACTGTCTTATAAATGTGTTTCTACATTCCCTTTAACTTTTCTCCACGGAAAAAAAAGACCAAATAGAAAGAAGACAAAGAGAGGAAGCTCATGTCCTGTTTGGTGTTACCGACCAGAACGAGAGGGTGTAGTCGCCCACAAACGTCTCGCTCTCCCGGACCAGGAAGGTGCCGTCTTTGGCCCCGCCCTCGCAGTACTCCTGCAGGAGCTTCTCAGCCACCTGCCGACCATCGCGACCTCCACCAAGCTTCCCGTGGAACCAGCGCTCTGCACAGTGCTGCTCGTTGTTGTTACACTCCTGAGGAATTACAGGAAAGAGTGAGGAACCTGACTGCATCATCATCAATAGCTCTCATAATCATCATCATCATCTCCCTACCTCTTTTCCTTCATCGTCCTCCTCTTCATCAGCTGTCTGGTAGTGAGACGTCTCCTCTGAGTAGTAAATCTTATTACTGGTCAGGACAAAATAGTGTGGAGTCCACGTCTGCATGTCACACAAAAAAATACATATCAATAATGCTGTATAACACACGTGTTGTGTTTTATGCATAGCCGCTGGCACTGAAGCACTTGGACACACGCACGTGGTCGATGGGATCCTCGAGGTAAAGGATGCCGTTCTTCAGAGAGTTGCTGATGTCGTTTTCAGAGTAACTGGCTGATGACACTTCTTCATAAAGCGTGCCTTCCACCAGTTTCTTGTGCTGCGACAAAAATGGTAAAAACATAAGACACAGTTTGGCTTTGTGATCAGTAAGACAACGTGGGAGCATTTTACTGCATGTGTATATTATGTTTGGACTTGTGACAGGTCCAAAAAGTTAACACCACTTTGGACAATCTGTCTCATCCCCCGAGTTTTAATGGAGGTCAGGGATCCTTTTCTCAAGGATGTTGTAACTTCAACTTGAGTCTTGTGAGTGATGTTTGGTTGTAGGCCACCTTACAGACAAACTACACAAGGGCCTAATTCAGTTCTTAAATTGGCCTGAAACCTACGACAAGCTTGAACTTCTTCTCTCAAACTTACAGGTGGTTACAGTTGTAACAGATTCACTTTTCACAACATCTACCCACAGTCATAAGTGATGCAACAGGCCTGAAACTGACACCAAGAGAGGGACAGTGAAACACACAGTGACCGAGGACCTACTTGAACCAAAATCTGGAATGACTAAAAGTTATTATACTGCTGACTTTGAGGGATGCACTCTCTGATTTGATATGCAACGTAGGTGTGTGTTTGTCTGTGTACCTTGATGAGGATCTTCCTGCGGAGCTGGTGGGGTGAGGGAAGCTCCTCTGCGTTGTTGTCGACTGGCTTGGTGAGCAGCAGATCTCCAAACACCTTCTTAAAGTGTGTGGCCATGTTCCTCTGTTGGACCACACTGCAGTGGTCCTCGATGGACAAGATCACAGGAAACCTGCACAAACACAACAACCCTCTACTGCTTAAAACCCGGCTACTGCAATTGAATTTCGCTACTGGCTGATCTGGAGACAGGTGACGTATATTGTGGCAGCTAAAACCAACTCAACAGGGGTGATTACCACTTACTCAGATGTGACGAAGGCGTGTTCTTTGATGGTGTGCAGCACATCCAGGAATTTGATTTTGGAGGTTAAAGTGTGGCCGTGGTAGATGATCGGCAGGTCGTCAGGTCCGTCCCAGCAGTCCACTAAGATCAGGAAACACAGATTTATGTATAAACCCTCACTGAATCCAGAAAAGACTAGAACAACAGAAATCTGAACACAAAACAACACTGCCATTCCATATGTGAGCAGTATTTAAAGGAGTAACAGCTCAACTTCACAGTGGCCCAGTGGATTGCTTAAAGCCATTTAATGTGAGTTAAAATCAAAAGTTGGAGACTCTTACGTTCAATGCAGCGGCAGCCCATCCTCAGGCAGCGGGCGTAGGCTTCTAGAGAGGATTCACTGGAAAACTGGTCACCTGTCAGGTAGCTGAGGAAAACAAAAACATGGAAAGGTTCATAAATTTGATTATTTTCTGCCTTACTACTGAGAGGTAGAGTTATGTGCATTCAAGAGCTGCCATAACAAAATGGTCTAGCACTGATAAACCTCTTCACATTTACAATGATATAAAAACAGAGAAAAGCAACAAATCCTCACATTTGAAAAGCTGGAATCAGAATATTTATCATTTTTATTTGATTTATGGCTTAAAACGATTAGTTGATTCAGTCAGATTTTCTGTTGATCTACTTACTGATAAGTCAGCTAATTATTTCTGCATTTCATTCAATATAAACGTGACATGTTTAGCTTAGTTCAAAGACAGAAATGGCCCTATGGAGAGTCAGTGTTTGGTTTGTCCATTCTGGGCTACTGTAGAAACATGGTGGGCTCTGTGGAAAAGGGCTCACTGTAAATCAAAATGTCTCATTCTAAGGTAACGAAAACACAACAATTCTTGTTTAAAGGTTATTTTACACTAAAGGAAACATACCTATAAGTATTATATTTATTCCTGCCAGTAGATCCTCCTAAAAAAAAACAACACTGGACCTTCAAATCACCAACTACAATGAATTCCCTAAAGCTCCTTTCAATACAATAACACAATCTTCTTACACAGTATGAGGATTTCTGAGACCAACTCTTTACATGTGTCTTTACGGGGGTCTAAAATATGAATATTCAGGAGCATCTGAGACACAAGTGTTGAGACCTACGTGTTGTGTGAAGAGGAGATCCAATACTGAGACAGCGGCCTTTTCATGTCATCAGGAACAACAGTCGAAAGTCGAGGATCATATATGGAATTCTCTTTAGAGAATAGGAATGTCAGGAACTAGAAACATAAAGAAATACGATCAGATGGTCAGATGGTAGGAAGAAATCGACACAGTTTATTTAAAGTTTTGTGCACATTTGTGTGTCTTTATCAGGTTTCACCTCGTCAAGTTGCAGCATGGGCTCAGGCTGCGGTCCACCCCTCATGTACCCCATGAGGAACTCTCTGACACGACTCAGATCTGATGCCCAGGAGTCCTGAGACGATAGAGAAGTGAGCACAAAGCAGAAAGAAAGCATTCTCTGTGTTGTGTTAGCGCATGTTGTGTTTGTTCGGTACCTTCTGGTCCATCTGTAAAAATTTCTGGAAGTCGTAGAGGGAGATCTGACAAAGCTCTGGTCTGTCAACATTCCTACAAACAACGATTGTCAAGATGTCAGACAATAGAGGAGTGAAAGTTAAAGGGACAGATTCCCCCAAAATCAAAAAAACATCGAGATTGTTCTGGTGTGAGTTGTTGAGCTTTGGAGATGTCGGCCTTCTCTCCAGTTTAATAGAACCAGATCGCACTCTTCTAGTGGTGCTCAAAACGGCGAAAAAATACATTTGAAATACTCAAGCAATGTCTCTTTCTAGAAATCAAGACCTGGTTACTCAAGATAATCCACAATCCTTGTGACCTTGTTTTCTTCCTACCGTATTACACCCAACAACCGTATCACTGTGCACAAGGAAGGAAACATTACAGTTCAGCCAGAGAGGACGGCATTAATGTTTACATCCTGCACTGTCACGAGCCTCTCATCCACAAGTAGATGACGCTTCCTTCTGTGCAGTGATATGTAGAAAGAAAACAGTTCCTACAAGAAACTGCTCACATCAAGGTCTGAATTATCTTTAGTAACTGGGTTATGATTGCAGTTGAGTTTTCAAATGTATTTTTTTTGGCACTTTGAGCACCACAAGCCCAGTGCCACCTGGTTCCAATAAACTGGAGAGCTCAACAACTCACACCAAAACGATCTTGATGCATAAATAGCACAACAAGTAAGAGGGAATATGGGTATTTTTTTATTTTGGGGTGAACTATCCCTTTAAAGAAAACTTCAGCTAAATGAGAGAGGAGATATGATACATTAACACAAAAATGTCTGTCTGGAAACCAACCTCATTACTCTACCAGTGCCAATTCTCATTATGCCATTTTTCAGGTTAATGTTCCATAACGTTAAAAAAAGGTTTCACATCCATAGAGCCACGAAAAAAAAACACTGAAGTACCATTGAAGTGGCAACAACACATGGAAAATGTTTCACTTTCCTGAAAACCTTGGAACACTGATAAGAGTGTTTTTAAAGAGAAACTGGACAGGCAGAAGGAAGGGACGTGAGGACAAGGGAGTGGACACTGAGGGAGAGGAGGAGGTTAAGGTGAAGGTGCAGGGACTCACCGCAGAGGGAAGGAGAGCTCCAGCTGCTCAATAATCTGGGAACAGAAGGGGAGGAACCAGGTGACAGAGGTGGGAGGGAGCCAGGTGGAGCATAAACAGTAAAGGACAAAGTGAGCGTGGTACGAGTGCAGAAGTACTCAAATACATTATCCATTATTCCACCCAAAATTCACTTGATGTTACTGTTCTACAGTGGGAGACTTCCTCAGCTACATTTCAGAGTGAAATGATATCTGATGGCTGATGTGACGGGTTGTGTTGTAGAAATCTTTTCTCTTTAAAGACATTTCTGAAAACGATTTTTAAAGTTAGAGTTAACAAATAGTTAACATAATAAATGCAGGAAGTGTGTGTAAAACAACATAAGATTTCCTGATACTTTCAGGATTTTTTCATACAATTCTTTGTATTATGTATTTTAAATTCTACCAATCATATACAATTACTAGGCTTCTTTTTTGACAAATTCAGTGTTTTTTTCTCATTGTTCTATCAGCTCTTTGGTTGTTTAAACTTCTCTAATGCAGGATGAGGCTGTTTATGAGAGTGAAGGCTCTGTGAATATAGTGTGTGTTCAAGTCTTCAAAGTTTAGATTTTAAATAATAATCTAACCGCATAACATTTTCATTTCTTCCCAGAAAGGAACAAAATGCTGAGATAATAATAATATTAGCAGACTCTTGAAACAGCAGTGAACATCAAGTCTACGCTTCATTATCGCAGCTTCTTAACGCAGTTTAATTGCTTTATTCTGTAGAGAAAATGCAACTTTGACAGAAATGAATGCAGCCTTGATAGTTCAACCAGAAGACTAACAAATATCTAGTCTGTCACTTGATTTTAATGGCAAATGGAAATAAATTGTTGAGTTTGGAAATGGTAAGCAAATGTAAAGTGTATGTGATTTGTAATTAAGGAACTAAAACTTGCAATAATTCTAACATATATACCTTTATTCCTTCATTAAATACCTGGAAAATCTGAAAGCTTAACTTACTTGTATTCTTCCATTGTAATATAACTACTTTTATGGATGTGAGGATTTGAGTACTTCATCCACGACTGTGCTGACTCTGAGTGTGTGTGTTTGTGTGCAAACCCAAAACTGACACTCACACTCTTCTGTGTGTCGAACATCAGCGTTCTGTAGAGCTGTGCGAAGTTGGGGTATGACAGATCGCTCCTGGCCTCCACCTCCTGTGTGAGCAGGGAGGATGTGAGTTAAACACACAATATGTAACTGCTGCCGCTCTCTCACATCAAAACAGGAACAAAAGAACATGGTTTGATGACACTATGAAGTAGCTTCTCCTCCTCTCCAACATTTTGCATCCTGGAGGAAAATCCAGCACCCCAAAGTCAGATTATCTACAGAAATGTTACATATTACAGCTTTAAAACAGTCAGAACACTCAGGAGGGGACATTCAAAGAGACATTAAAGTAAACTGAACAGACATATGAACTTTATATTCTGCTCTGACCTGTAGTTTGTCTTTGAGAAAGCGCATGTTGGGGACTCTGTAGTTGACCTGAGGCAGCAGAGCTTTCACATCCTTCACTGTGATGCTGACAAAGACACAAGAGAGGAAGTGTACATTAGAGTCATAAAATCTCAGTCCATCTCTACACACTGAGGTTTACTGGATAATCCTAAAAAACACACAATAGTTAGAGATCCTCTCATAAAAGACCCAGAGATATAAAGTGAGCTTTCACCAGGAGATGGCGCTGTTTGGTTTAAAGAGCGAGTGACATTTCCAGGCTGAGAGGGAGGATTCCTGTATGTAAAGTTTTCATTGTTTAGGCTCAGAAGGAATGGCGTGAAGCTGACGTGTCCTTGAGGACATAGAGGTAAAGGCTGCGTACATATATATACACTTTTACTATACAAGGCTGGCATTGTTCTCTTCTTTAGTTATTGTATAGTAGTCTGTGTTAGTCTATTTCAATAATTTCTGACTTCCCTACAGTTCCACCTGAAGACGTAAAATGCCTCACAAATATATAGTTTCATTGCTAAAAGAAGGATTGTTCATTCATTTTAATAATCATACCAGCACACCAAACTACTTTTTCATATCCCACAATCTTCAACAGCACATGGAGTTGGAAATATTCAAATTTCCATAGTTTTCTGAGCACGTTCTCGTCCATGTTAGCCTGTATGTGTAATATCTGACAGATAAGTAGCCTTTAACACTGTGTCAATGATTGCACTTGCAAGTGGCAAAAGAGGCATGATGACAAACAGCGAGGAGTAACTTTAGCAGGGTAGCTGGTGGGTGTGTAATGTTGGCTACTAGCCGTGTGGCTTTCACTGGCACGAAGCATTTCCTTTTCCGTGCTATTAGAGGTTGGTGTGACAGTCCAATAATACGCTGCACTGCTCCTGGAGAAATCTCTACTGCTTCTTTCCTGGACCATCCTCTCATCCCGCTCCGCAGCTGCCTCTGGAACCTGCTGTGCTCTATCCTGGGACCTGGAGCGCTGGAGGTAGGGATGGGAATCGTTTCACCCATCAGAATTCTACGCCCTTATTAATTATATTGCCGGCATTGAGAATACGTGACAAAAGTCACGCATATACACAGCTGGAAACTTGCAACAACCAGGAGTCATGGCGGAAAGAAAGAAATGTCCCAAACCGTGGCTTCATTTCATTTCTGTGATAGTTGTGATGTCTGAAGCAATATGCTGAAACGTCTTTCTAAACAACATGGGCTTAAATTCCAAGAAGTTTGACACTGTGTGACTCACTGCAGCTTTAAGCATGACTGGAAATGCTCCAAAAAAATGGAAATGCGAACATCTATAATCTAATGACAAGTGAGGAAACTATCTGCTGATGAACAATAGGTAATATAACAGCTATAAATCGTTATCGTCATCAATAAAAGTGTGTGTTTGCACAGAAGTTTGTTGCTTCTGTGGATTTGCTAATATCTTTACCTCTACACCTGTTTTTTTCTAGGACAAACAGCACATGGATTATCACTTTCACTGATTAACAAAACACATGCAACCATCAGCCGTCGGTATCGGAGCGAGGAAGGAAGCCAGAGGAGCAGGTAGAGAAAGAGAAAATCCAGGTCAGTGCTCCGAGGCAGGGCGGATCTTTTGAGGTCAATGACCACCGTCACTGCCAGGTCTGATTCCTCTCTCCACCCACTTCCCTCTGTCTAGCTACTGTTACTGTTACTGTTACTATTTTCACAGGAGACAGGAAGTTGCCCTCTCCCAGCCCAACGCATCACTTCCCGCAGCTTATCAGGCGGTGGCAGGCTGTTTGTCCTGGAGCGGCTTCCACCCAAACACAAGCACTGGACGCATTAATGAGAGCGAGAGAGAATACGACGGAGAGAATGTGTGAGCGATAACGTGGACTCTCGGGTAGTGGATGCGTGTGGAGGTTAAAGGTCAGGGCAGATCCCCGACGGTGGGGGTGCACCGCTCTCTTTGATGACATCTGGGTCTGGTTTCACCTCCACGTTCCACCTGCTGCGACAGACCGGCTGATAAGCATCCATCCCAGGCCGCTGTAAAAGCTACGATTGGGTGTTGACGTGTTTGTGGTGAGTCACCCACCTGCCCTCGTGGCTCCTGTCCATGACTTCAAACTGTTTCCTCAGCCACCTAGTGAGGAAGGGATGCAGGAAGAAAACATTTGTTACAAGAATAAAAGTCTCGCTTCAACCTCCCCTTCCAAGCACCAGGGAGAAACTACGGTGGCCAAATTTCTGTAAAACAAGTGATTTGGATGAATTTTGAGCAGATTATTTCCTGTTTAGGTGACGTTTTATACAATTTCCTGTCTGTATAATGTAATTTTTTAATCATTTTTAACAATCATACAGACTTTTTGGACAAATGCAGTGTTTTATTGTACCTGAAACCTGGCCACAATTTACTACATTTACATTCTTCTTTACAGAACCAAATGCTGAGATATAGGCTTTTTTTATTTTTCCTACAGTCTTGAGGTTAGGAAGGCGAGCAATGATGCAAAAAATATATAATATAAAAATCGATAACTCCCCTCAAATGCATTAAAAATAAAGTTATGAGTTTATTTTGAAAATGTAGACGAAACTACGGTTATAATCACATAAAAACCCTTTTTCTTAAAGGAAATCTGTTGTGAAAATAATGAGTAAAGGTAGCACCAGTTAGTTTACTTCCTCTGTGGGCAGAGAGGTTTGACAGTGGGATAAACAGTCAGAGATATAATTATGATGTTCAACCTACAGGCTTGAAGCTTCCATAAATATATCCACAAAATGTACGAGGCACAACATCTGTAGTATGATTACAGTTGATATTTCCATACACTTGGCACTTTAAGCAACAAGTTGTAGGTAGAGAGAGAGTTTGAACTGTCCATGTCAAACACACACTCTGAATCTACTCCCCAAACAGTTTACACAACTGTCATAAACAGACAAAATTAGCAATTTCATTTCCTCCGACCATTTTCCAAACATATACGGCTCACATGAACAAAACTCCCCTGCACATCCTCACAGCCTCTCTCTGTCCTCCGGCTCGCACTGCAGGAGCCACAGCGTCCTCCGCACATTCATCTGGAGTAAATATTTTCATCCCAAAACAAATATTTGTCCTGTCCTCCAACCAGCACCTCCCTTTCCCGTGCAGGTCGCTGCGTCTTTTGATGTGAGCAGATATCACTTTATCACTCACACCAAGGACGCAGCGATCGGCTTTACAAACACAAATATTCCAGTGATCCATGTTAATGATAAAACTAATCACCACCTTTCTGACATAATAAAATGAGAGCTCCATGTCAAGTGTTTTCAGTGCTGACAAAGTCTCCATAAGTTGATCTACTGGAGACTTTAAGGAAGTCAAGTTTCAGATAGCACTATAATATTGATTTAGAATGCTTTATTAATACATGACTCATGATGATTCAGTGCATTAATTAAAGCAGGATGAATCACGATTTTCTGTTGCTCACCACCAGTGTTAGTTAGTTGTCTAGTTACTCAAATTTATAATTTATTACATTATTCTTTATTAATTTACTTATTACTCCCTACCAACAGTAATTAGTTACACTACTAGTTATATTACTTGTCAGCTACTCCCCACAAATTGGTAATTGTGTCCTTTCTCCCCAAAATTACGACATACGATGATAAAAATCCAGTTTTGTTTGTTAAAATCAAAGTAATGTGAATATACTGAATAATGTGAAAACTAGTTTCCTCCACAAACTGAATCCTGAAAGGATGTGATTGGATTGTTCAAATCAGTCGGAGGTGACAACAAAAGTAAGGTTGAAACTAATTATTTTTGACGTGGTATTTGTACTGAAATGTATCAGTAATTAGTTTCACTACTAGTTACTGGGGAAAGTAATATATTTACTACTACCCAACACTTCTCACCACCAACACGTCACTATGACTTAAAAACATATGTTTTTGTTTCACAAATACCAGTTGGTCTATTCTCACAGAAATATGAACTTCATGTCTTTTTATGTATTCAGTCCTTAACCGATGATCCATTAAGTGTGAACTAATTATACTGGTAAGCAACAGGAATTCATGATACATCATGAGTCAGGCATTAGTAGAGGATTAATTAACTATACGATTCGTACCCTCATTATAAAGTCTTACCCACTCTCTCTCTCATCCATACATACCTGTCTATCTGCTGCGGTGCGGGCGCTCTCTGAGTGTCAGTCATCAGCCAGTTGAGACCAGTGATCCACATGTTGACCTCCTCCTCACTGAAGGCTGCAAACACACAAAGAAACACAAGACACTGGTTTCAGAAGTTTAAAGGAACAATCAGCTAAAATTAATGCCTTTTTTGGATATTAGGTCTTATTTTTGTTGTTTTATGATTTCACTGAACTCATTAAAGTAATAAATGAGATCTGGAAACACAGAAACATCAAATTCCATCAGAAAAGTTGGAAATGAAACAGTTTATCCAGATCATAAAACACAATTTGGAGGTAAAACCAACCAACAATGCTCCTGAAATAACAGTATAAATCCCTCATTTCACAGGAAAACACTGTAGGTTAAATTGAAACCACACAGTCTGCAAACTGTGGATGGACAATGTGGGTCTAATTGATTTTATGACTGCTTGTTTTTCTTGACCCAGAACAGTGATGTTACTGTGTTCAAATACTACAATGTTAATAATTACTGAGACATTAGACCCAGGGTGAAATAAATCAAATTTGCTCTTTCAATAAACATTTAAAAAGCATCTTTTTAGGTGAGAGTCAATAAAAAATACTTTCTACAAAGAAAAACATATCATTTGAGAGATGCGACAATCAGAGGTGACAAAAGTAAACAGGTTCTAAAAAATAGAGGCTCTGAAATAAACTCTGTAACGTCTGTTGTAACGTCTGTTGTGCGTGATATGCACCGGTCTAGATGTTGGGAAGGCGTGCAATGATGCAAAAAAATTAAAATTAGTAATCGTGAAAGTAAAATGTAAAGAGTAGAAAGCACAAATGTGTGTGTAAAACTGTAGCAGGGTAAAAGTCAAAAGTTGTCAGAAAAATTAATTACAGATATCAGAAATGGCTGTAATCCCATAAAAAACCCTTTTCTTAGTGGAAATATGTTCTGAGAAAGTGAGACGAAAGTAAAAAAAGGTTGATTTAAAATCAGCACGTTTTTTAATTTTCCCTGTGAACTGCTGTAAGTCATTTGTTTCTTGTGCAATGTGTTCAAATAACTCCTTGAATACTGAAATACTTATATTTTATGTCAGTTTATAGTGTTGCAGTTTGCATAATAATAAAAACTGTTCTATTCTATTCTAAGAATAACTAGAAAATAATAGAAAACTTAAATATGGTCATGTACCCTGAAACTGCAAATATCTTTTTTCTCATTGTTTTGGTCATCCAGAACTAGACCAAATAAAATAGGAATGTGTGTGACCTTTTACAGAGTTGAGTTGTTGAGAAAATCTCCCAAAAAAAACCCCACTAACTGTTAGACAGACACACACACACAGAGTATATACACACTGACCAGCCACACTGAGCGTCCTGAGGCGAAACTCCAGCCCGTAGAGCACGATGAAGCAGTGGGTGGAGTCCAGCTTCCGGGCCTCCTCAGGGTAGCGCTCGAAATCACGGGAGCCCTTCCCCAACCGCAGCTCCCGAATCTCTCGTATGTCGACTGGAGGAGGGAGGGAGGGAGGAAGGGAGGAAGGAAGGAAGGAAGGATAGTGTTGCATGAAGACAAATATGCACAACCATAAATCACAGTTTGGCACGTTGTTCGTTTCCCTGCCAAACACACAGAAATCTGCTGCCGGAGAGCTTAACAAATGTACAGTGTGTGTGTGTATGTGTGTGTGAGTGTGTGTGTGAGTCCAAAATAACAGACAACACAAACATTTCAGCTGTCGGTGGCAGGATGCTCCAAAAGTCTGCAGAGGTTTTTAACAGCAGCAGCCAAACAAACACAGAAAGAAACCCAAACCTTAAAGCTCACAGTTCCCTCAAACCTCCGCTGGAATAAATCAGTTTAAGTGGTAAAAGAACTGAAGCCCTAAAAAGTTTGCTTAAGCTCTTCAGTCTGTTCTTACATTAATGATTTAGGGTTTTAATGACTTAGTTTTACTAATTAAAGATAAATAAATATATGTTTATTACACTCAAGTCACAGAAATGTTTAATCTTCAAAACACCACAACATGTACCACAGTTTTAAAGGTATTTCCAGAATCCTCAAACACTCTTCTGTACTTCTGGAAGAGTCTACGGATATGCTCGTGGCTATGCTAAATGCGAACCGGGCACAATAACAATGCTGTTTACTGTGCTCATAATCTTACTTTAACATTTGCTAATCAGCACTAAACACACAAGTACAAATGGAAACGGTTTTGCCTGATTGTACTCGAAAAAGTGGTCCGATCAGAGCCCAGAACCCACCCAGCCGTCATAAAAGTAGCCCCTATACATATTTGTTTTTGTCAGTCATCAGTCATCCGAGCTCACTGAATTCTGGCAGTGTCACCTCGAGGAGAAGAAGGCTGATTTATAAACTCTCTGACAGCCTAACTTTTCGTTGGTGGAAACCATCCAAATGGTACAAAAACAGCTGCAATTTGAGGGAAATGATAGAAATCAGATAGTAAGGAACTGCAATTATTATACAAGTATATATCAAATATACAGATTACAGGATGATTAGGAGATGTTAAAGTTTGTTCAGGGATATTTCTCCGATTTATTAGGTTTACAAGTATTAAATTATTATAGATTATATTAGACTTCAGTCATTAATTGTGCGTAACTCATTAGTTTATAGGTTTGTTTAATCACCTGAAAATAATAAAAATGGTTTTGTTAGAATGAGCTGTTTTAATCTACAGAGGTCAACTTTGTTGAACTGCCATGTTTCTACAGTAGCCCAGTTCTTGGAAGCGGAGCGGTAGATGGCACTAAATCATACACACAGTGGTCCTTTAACACAAGTATTTCCATCAAAAACTCAGCATCATTTTGGTTTTCTTCTTACTGAGGGTTAACAGTGTGGAGGATTTAATGACATGTAGCGGTTAAGTTCCAGATTGCACCTAACTGAACACCGCTCGCGTCTGTATTGGACAACCTGGGAATGAGACCGGGCTGTGAGGTGTTCAAGAGAAAACTACAGTGGCTGCAAAATGTGCAAGAAAGCCAGCGTTTGGTTTGTCAATGGCGGACTGCGTGGAAGGTGACTGTAGACAAAAACAGCTCATTGTAAGGTAATGAAAACACATTGATTCTTATTTTCAGGGGATTATACACTAATGAAAACATCCTTTTATATTCCAATATTACTTTTCTAACAATAGATCCTCCTAAATGTTACACACTGGACCTCTAAAATCTACACTTGTGGCAGGTTTTGTCCACTTATTTCTACATCTAATAAACAATCTGTGCATAAATGAACAGTTGTTAAACGCTCACATGTTGCAGCAGAGGGGTTAACAGAGCGACGCAGTCAAGGCGAACTGACCACAGTGGATGATGTAAACTCTGGACTCTTACTTTGACACTTGCAGCAGTCGACACACCCACAAAGAAAACCCCGCCGGCTTATTGACATAGCAGATGTCTTGTGCAAACACACATAAACATACACTCATAGATGCTCTGGCATTCAAACACAGGCCTACTATAGCACGCGCGCGCGCACACACAC
>NW_023339674.1:2115265-2124697 GCF_004916995.1 Morone saxatilis
CACACACACACACAGATGCTTTTTTCCACCTCAGCCTATAAAAAAAAACAGGAATAAAGTAGAGAGAATAGAGACTTTTTCTTCATATCAAAAACCTCCCGCTAGGACAACAGGTAGGCGGACACAGAGGAAAGGGCCAATCCTGGTCTGCTGGTCTTTATCGGGCCAGAGCGAGCCGCCCTCAGCAGGTTGTACATAATCCTGACAGTCAAACAGCCAAGAGGAGAAATCTGGTTCCTATCTGAGCCTCCTGCATGTGGAGATGACAGGGAGCACGTTTGGCATGAGATTAAGAGAGAGGTCCATTATTCTCAGATGGAAATGTGTCCGTACTTCATAGGGAGGGAGGTTCAGAGCTCTTACCCACAGATGACCTGCTCTTTCATTTCTCTTTTCTGTTTTTAGAGAAAAAAAACATTCCTATGCATTCCTGTTACACAGCACGATAACTGCCTCCTGAATTAAAGGATACATCTGACAATGTTCTTTATTTTTCTTATTGTCAACAAAATCCCAATAAATAAAAAAAAAACAAGCAAAACCAACAGTGAACTGATCCTAACAAGTATTATCTGTGTATCAGAGCCTGATATATCTTCCTGTTCTGTGCCATAGAGCTCCATTGTTTACAAAAACGACTTAAAAACACATCAATGAGCCACACTGTTGCTCTGGTTGAGGTGTTCCTTCATTACCGCGAACACACACTGTAGTTTATTTTACCTCAAACCTACATACACCGTCCTGCTGCCCCAAATACTCACTAGAGCACCAAATGTGGATTCATTCCCTGAAAATAGTCCCCAACAAATCCTCCTGTTGCAGAAATGTTTAAAAACTAGTGAGCAGCTGTTATAGGAAACTAGCGTCTATTATTTTGACCAAAAATAAAATTGTTTTGCAACCTGAAAAGTTTGTTCCCAGTTGGAAGCAATAAATATCAGGTTTTCCTTGGAAACCAAAGTGTGCGTGTCATATTCCACAGGTCACTGATGATGCATCTGGTTAAACAAACCTAGTCTCAAAATGACCACAAACCATAAAACTAGTGCTCATACAGGAGTTCAGTGTGGCGTTAAACTAAAATAAAGGAAGGAATAGTCAAATCTTCGTATTGAACATCCAAATTAGATTCGACTGATAGTCGGGTACAGCCCTATGATTCAGTCTTTCCACGGCAATAAGGAAAATATAAAGAAACACTAACCAAATGGACCATTAGACCACTGACCTTCAGGAGAAAAGCTGCAAAGCCTCAAAACTGACATCAAATATTTACTCTGATTCTTGTTCAATCATATTTTGATGAGATAGATCAAATTCTTTATCCAACTTTATAATTTTGTAGTCTGCAAGTGGCTGGTAGTTTTGGCACATTTTGCTCCATTTTTGTTTCAATCTGTATATTTTTAATCGCTGAAAACGCCGTTGAATGAGGTCTGATTGGAGCTGATTGAAGCCAAAGTTGTTCAGGAGAACTGAATTGTGAAGCAGAATTATTTCCAGTGTGTCTACGTGTATATAAATAACTATCTATTGTTTTATTTATACTCTATTTATTCTATAATTATATCTAATTATTAAGACTTAGACTTCAAACTTTAAATTTGTTACGCAACCTTTCCTTGATTCCTTAAAGTTACTTGTTTTTTCCTCAGCGGGTGACTCTTTAGAATGTAAAGTTACTGTTTTTAAAAGGCAACAACAAACTTTGAAGCTCAATAATTGCAGTGGTTTTTAGACTTTTAGACTCAACTTGAAGCAGCAACAAGGACGTTAAATTTTGTGTTGATTCTGGCGGCCCCCTGTGGACAAAACCAGTAGTGTTTCTACCGCCTTGTTTCATTGATTTCAAGGGGAATCCAACCTGGTGGCTGAGGTTTTGTTTCAGTGTACTGACATCATATAGACACTGGTACCACTTTCAAACAATATCCAGTCATAGTAAAGCTTTTAGATTTGTGAGCACAAAGCACCTCGCACTCAAAGTTGACTCATTTTCCTCCCAAACCATTAAAAAATAAATAAATACCCCCCCAAAAAAACCTGGTGTTTGTTTTCCTCTGGTCTTTCCCTTTATTACTTCCTGCCATTTAGTCTGGACGCTGGACAATAAGGCAAACAGATGCACGGCTCGCCAAACGTCACACTTCGCTCACCATGACTGTTAACACACACCCTGCCTGTCTGACTCCACCACACACACGCAGATAGGTAAGGAAAGTACACACACACACAATTCCTCCCACTGTGGCTTTTAATCCTGGTCCAGGCTGTAAACATGGTTGTGATAAAGACACGCACACACTCCTTTGGTCTAATGTAAACTCTGATGAACATAACAGGAGGGAGAGGTGAGGGAGATCACACAGTGGGCCAACTTGATCAGTATAACACACTGTCAACACTCTCACAGAAATATAACACACTGTTATCGCTCCATTATGGGAAGAACGAGAAGAAGCTCGTAAAACTATCTTTGCTTTTTCTCAATCTGGACTGCATGAAAGTTCCTGAACGCACCACCGCGAGCCGCATGCACTGCTGACCTGAAACCACCAGCCGTTGATAATTGCAGTGCACTTCCTGGTACAGCTGGTGACATCACTCCGTACCAGATGGCAGAGGTCTGCTCGGAGATTATAAATTACAGGGAAGCAAATGATGGGAGACGAGGATGAAGTCCAAGCAGAGGGAAGGTTATAAAACGGATAAACGAACGGAGAGATGAGGACGCTTATTGAACAGTGGTGAAATAACAAGCTAATAAAAGCTGAATTAGGACCGTCACGGTTTGTTCAATGATTAATAAGACTGATATGGTCCTTTAAAGACCACATAAAGACCATATAAGAAGATTAGAACATACATTTTGCATGCCAGACAGTTTTCTTCTATTTTAGGTGGTTTAGGTCTATTATTATTCCTGATTTAGGCCACAACTGGTTGCCAACCCAGGGGTATGTTAGTTATAACACACATTTTAGTCGTATCTCCAGGTTTTCACTCTCTTTGGGACATTTAAAAAAGTTTTCTAAAGGCGATGGGACGACCAAAAGTAACTTCTCTCTGTCTTATTTTGTGTATTTTTGATCATATTACAAAAATAACAGAGATAGTCAATCTCAACATACAGTCCTGTTACCTAAATTATTAATTCCACGTTATGTTTTTTGGTTGTTTTGACTGGAGGAGGAAGGTGTCTGTGGCTACTGGGTGTTCCTGTTCTACATAAACTCATTATCTCTGTGGGCGTTCCCGTGGCTAACTTCCTTCCTATTATTATTATTATTCTTATATATCAGGTATTACTGTGGCATTTATCTTTGCTCTAAATTAAATAAAATGTTTTACAAACTTATATTATATATTGTTAGAACACAACTTATTTTAAATCCAGGTGTTTTCAACATTTTCAGCCATGTTTAACTGATATCTTGTTTGACCCTAATTGTGCTTTAAATGACTCCTTACTGGGTATATCAATGAGTATCTCAGCGCCTCATTTGTGGTCCATGTCTCTGCTTCCTGCAGAAGATGCTGGACCTTTTGTTTTCCCGCAGCGAGCCGGTCCTTCAATCTGAGACAGGAAGCGAGACACTCCCTGATAACCCCACACTTCCTGTGCCTCAGGATTTAATACCTCCACTGTTTGCCAAAGCGCTCATCTCAAAGAAAACACTGGTTTCTCACGTGTGTGTGTGTGTGTGCGGACGGAGAAACTTTATTTTGAAGCAAACAGTAGAGAAAAAAAAAGTAGCAGGCAACAAAAACATAGGAAGGAAAAGCGGGAGAGAAGAGGGAGTAGAGGGGAGACAGAGTGGAGATACAATATGAGTGAGAAGAAAAGAAACCAAAAAAAAAAGAAAGAGGAACGACCTTGAAATTAAAAAAGAAAGTGAAAGAAAACAGACTGAAAAACCTTGAAAATGAGAAGAGTGTTTAGGTCAATGTGTGTATTGTGTGTGGGGGGGGGAGGAAATTCGGGAAACGGACCAGCTGGAGGAAGGAAAAATGGAGAAGTGAGAGGAGGAGGAGGAGGAGGAGGAGGAGGAGGGGATGAGAGGAGGAGGAGGAGGGCTGAGAGATAAAGCTGTGGGAGATAAAGTGAAGGAGAGACCCGCTGAGTTCCTGGAATGTGCTGGTGGGTTTGTCCGGAGGGAGGTTGTTTGTGAAGGGAGCGTTTGTGGGTTATGAAAGTGTGCGTGTGTGTGTGTTCATCGTGAGGGTTTGTGCAGATCTGGCCTGATGGTGTGATGGTAGGTGATCGCTGTGGTTTCCGTGCACGCTCAGACTCGTAGCTGTTGTCCCGTGGTGTAGCGAAGGCGCCGTTTATGCGGTTTATGATTATGGACCAGTAATTGACGAGACTCCCTGAGCAGAAACAACATCGACACGAGTGCTGGCAGCGGCGGCGGCGGCCATTAGTGGCAGTGGCCCTAAGAGCTGCGGGCACAATAACCTCAAAACACACAGGCGAAGAGATAAAACACAACAAGGATATGAAGAAAACATCTTCACCAAATTGACAACACATGCAGAAACACACTGCAAACTCTCCAAATCCTCCGAAGTACAGAAAACACAACCGAACACAAACCAAGCCACGCAGAGAGTTTTGGTTTTGAGGAATCCAAACACAGAAATACGCTGGAATGTAACAAAGTACATTTACTTGTCGTACTTAAGTACAAATTTAAGGTACTTGAGTCTTTTCTTTTCATGCCACTTTATACTTCTACTCCTCTAAAATCTCAGAGGGAAATATTGTACTTTCACTTGAGAGCTTTAGTAACTTTACAAATCTCAGTACTTTTAATACTTTAAGTACATTTTTCTGATTGTTTTTTTACTTAAAGGACCAGTGTGTAGGATTTAGTGCCATCTAGTGGCAGACTGCAGATTGCAGCTAATACAACTCCCCTTCCAAACGTGTACGAGAACCTACTGTGAGAAAGGCCGTTCTACACACTGGACCTCACTAAACTGATGAGTTATGCACAATCAATGACTTAGCATTAGACGATACAGGCTGCGTTAGCATAGTCAGCTAAAAACCGGCAACAACTTGTGTGTCTGGGCGTGTTCGACAGTTGGAAACATCTTTGTCTTGCAACTTTTGTTTCGTGCATCATTTCAGTTTTTTTGTTGTCAACCTGTAGAACATGTTTCTGAATTTGCTCATGTGTATGAAGACGTTTTCTTCTGTTCTGTGTTTTCTTAACAAATAATAATCACCTTCAGCTGTCTGATGGAAAACCTCTCAGTAAACCTTTCTATCTCATGAGGGAGAAGTCTTTTTTTTTACCATAAAGTCTGAGAGTTAGAATAACACATGGCAGACAGAAGGAAACTCTATCATGCCAGTTGTGAATGCCGTAAGTTTCAGACACTGTAACAAATCCTCCCCCAGGCCACAAAATCCAGGGCGCAGACAATAGCCTCCACACCCCAGACAGGCAGAACGGTGCTCCAACAGGCCGATTCAACGGCTCAACAACAGCCTTAACTACACCACTGCCACTTGACTCCACTCCAGCAGGCTGCCTCGCCTCAACCCACAGCCAGTCAGTCAACCAGTCAACCAGTCAGTCAACCAGTCAGTCAGTCAGGGAGTGAGACTGACAGGAAGCTCGGCACAGGGCGAGGACTCAGGATCCATGTGGCAGCAGCATGAATGCTATTCTGTCTGGAGAGTTACTGGGAGGCTGACATGGAGGAAGCGGAGGTCAGAGGGTCGCAACGCGTCTGTCCGCTGAGGAGACCGCGACAGCGCCTCAGCTGCAAGTTTGGGTCAGGATGAGAGGGGAGGGGAGGGGAAAGGGGGCCGCCTACCGCAACAATGTCACAAGCAGTGATACTCGACCTTGCACCTTTACAGCAGGCAGACACCGAGAGGAGACAAAGCTGCAAACCTCCATTTTTAAAAAGGCTCAGTTCACACAAAATACAAAAACACGTTTGTCTACCAGCCCAAGAGACCCCGGAGAGAGTTTTGGTTTTAGGTGCTGAGGGTTTGCGATCTCTGACTTAAGACACTGATATGATCCCTGAGTTTCAGGACCAAAACAAGACCTTTCTTTAAGCGTAAAGGTTTGTTTGACCTTGAAAAATATAATTTTGACAATTTATTCTGGAGCTTTTAAACACATCTCATGGTTTTCATCAAATAAATTGCTCAGTTGTCATGTGGCTGAAAGCTCTGATTGTATCTCAGTCCCTCTCAGGCTTTTTTTTGGGCCTAAAACGTCTAATGGTCGAAAAGAAATTGTGATACACGTTTCAGTGCTTTTAGGCATTTCTTTTTGTATAATTAATTAAATGAAACTGGAGGCAACCTGTCCCAGTGAGAATAAAATCGCTGGTAGTTAGATGTATGGCTCAACGCTTTGCTCACAGGAAACTACAAGGATTGGACAAGATTTGCAAGGTCACACAGAATTCACAGGGATTGGATGAATTAATTATTGCGACTTCCTACTACTGGTATCTTCAGAAGTTTAAGTTCTTAAATATAAAATGTCCAAACTCAAGCAGCCGTTTTGTCTAACGCACATAAAGTCATACATTTTATTTCCAATTCTTTCCAGCACTGGTCTCTCCATTATTTTTTAAAGGGTCAGTTCACACAAATAACAAAAAGACGCATTTCCTCACTGACCCCTAATGGTGTCCAGCAATGCAGACAAATGTAAATAATTTTTTGATAATTAGAGCCCGACCAATATATCGGTTGATATTATGAGCTAATATTGGCCTATTGGAGACACATCTGTATCGTAACGGTACTGTAAACTGTTCTTTTTCCCGGTATACAATGCAAAAGCTTGTAGTTAACTTTCTAAGTTAATCAACCCTCTGACAACCTTTGCTGAGTCATATTTGGTGCAAAATCGGTCCATTTTAATTCCAGCTCAAATATTCACTATATTTTTTTGCTAATCTGTGAGTTTTTCCCATCTAAAAATCAGTATCAATCTCAGGAAAACATATGGGTCGTGCTGTAGTGTTGATATTTTATACGCACTAATACATTAGGCGTCAATGGAGTTAAGTTTGTGGTGCCGCCAATATTAGAAAATTACATTAAAACTTCCTGAAACAATAAATGAAAACTGCTGACATCAAGGTCTGTGGATGATCCTAAGATAACAGAAGATTGTTCATACAAAGAGACGGTGGTGTTTGGTTCCAAATGTCTCAACTCTCTGAGCACCACAAACCAAATCTCATTCGCTTCCATTTCTCTGGAAAGGCCACTAAAGTTTACGGGACCAAAGAACGAATGAATCTTAGTAAATAAAAATGAAACAATTAAAGGAGGAACATCTCTCTTTGGTTAAACAGAGATGATGTCGGGTAACCAGTAGACAGTGCTTCATTTTAAAAAAGGGTCACAAGCCAAAAGGTTGGAAACAACAGCTTTATAAGTTGCACACACAGAAAAAAAAACTGTCCCTGGTGTTCTGTTTCTGCGTTTGTCAGCGTGTTTTCAGACACTTTAGCCTCAGCTGACATTTCAGCGTCTTCTGATACAGAATCTGTGAGCAGACACTGAGGCGGTACCGATCCCACAGATCCCAGCTGGGAAGGGAAGGAGCCTGAGAACCAGTTCCCATCCACATAATACAAGAACATATCCACTCAGAGAAACAAATCTCACAAGTACGTACGTTCACAATGACATAATGCCTCTTCAGAAAGTAAAAACTGGGTATTAATGGGTTGGCACGCAGGCAGCAGGTAATCAATCATTAGGTTAGCAACACAAACGGCACTACCATCTGCAGGTAACCTAGAGGAGAGGAGCTCTTTAATATTCACTCAGAATATTAATTCAGTTTCAGTCAGAAAACAAAAGAGACCGCAAAGAAATCTCAACAGGGTCTGAAGACCCGAGTTTCTGGCCTCTCTCGTGCCCTAAAGGAGCGTCGTCACACCCAATGCAAAGAGGGGAATGCTGCTCTCAGTCACTGTTTAATGACCCTGCAACAGGTGATCTCATTCAGCTCAAATTAAAATGAATCAAAATCTGTGCATGTGACACAACGGGGACGTCACGTAGTGTAGTCGGACTACAGCTGCAGGATACGGTAAAATAAAACCACTGTAACTAGAAATAAACTGTTAACATCAGGATGCTGTGACTGATCTCTTGAGGTCTGTAGAACCAAACATTTCATTTTGGGTCTCTTGGTAGTCATTATTTGTCTCTTTGTCGTTGTTTTGAGTCTCTTTGTAGTTGTTTTGCACCTCGGTGTTGCTTTTGAGTCTCTCTGTGGTTATTGTGTCTCTGTGTTGTCATTATGCGTCTCTTTTTGTCCCTTTGTGGTTGTTCTGACTGAGGCTTCTCAGGTGTTTCTGCTGAACTTCAGTATTTAGTTCTCGCTGCAGATGAGTCGCCGTCTGACTCCCGTTTAACACTTCCTGCCACAACAGATCCACTCTGACTCTCCTCTGCACAGACGGATTAAATGTACGAAACCATACATCTGCTGCTCTGATTGTTAACGTTACTGTATCTTAATGAACTTCCACTGCAGCCTCAGCCTGGTGTGACGAATATTGGATTTAGTTGGCAGATATCAGTATTAAGACATCAGGACAAATCTACTTTTAACTGTACTCTAAGTCTAACTTTCCAACAAGGAATGATAACACTGAGGCAAAGGGGCCCGAGGGGTCCGGGGGCCAGTGCCCAGTCGGCCCACTCAGTAATAAATTCATGCTTTTTTGGCCATACTCACTCTCTCCTTCTACTTTGTCAGGGTTTCGGCTCCACACTATCTGCCGCGTGTCCTGCTTTATCTGGAAGGTTCTCCTCTCGGGCCGCTGGGACTTCTTCTGGTAGAAGACGGTCATCACCGTCCCCATCTCCAGGCTGTGGAGGATGCGGGGACCGGCTTCTGTCCAGTCCAGCATCCTGGAGGCCGTGACCGGAGCGGGAGCCCCCGAGGTGCCACCGGGGGCCTCCTCGGCACAGCCATTGAGGCAGCCGCTGAACCTGGCTGCACACATCTTCACTGCATAGCTCTGAGGAAGCCTTGCAGGAATCTGTACTGTTTCTGGGTGAGGATGCTCGTCCTTCAATCGCTCACTGACTGCACCGGTTATCCAACATGTCCAAACCGCTGGTGCAAAGAGGGAAATCTGGTTGTGAACCCCAAATTCTGCCAATCTCATATAAAAACACGAGCTAAAGAGACTTCAGAGCTGAGACAGTGAAATGTCTGAGATGTGAATTATCCTCTGGTCCTCTGGAGGGGGAGTGTATCCCTGTGTTATCCTTTCCAGATGCTTCTGGCAGCACACCAGCGAAATCCACTCGGAGTGAGTTCTCATCGCCGCTGGACTCAGGTTTCCACCCTTTCTGTATCCTCCTGCTAGTCCTCCAGTCCACGACAGCAAAGGCGGCACAGTCCGGCTCTAGCT
>NW_023339674.1:2124718-2144799 GCF_004916995.1 Morone saxatilis
CCGCCGCTCGCTGCTCCTGCTGCCGGGGCGGTTCTGTGTCTGTCCCCGCTCCTGGCTCTGGGGAAACGCACTCAGTCAAAAGCGACAAAGACGTCGGGTTATGTAACGACGAGTCGGACAAATACCCGGAGGTGGGCGCAGCGGGGCGGCGGAGGAGAGGACGGGCATCGGTGTGCGCTCTGTGGCGGCTTCACGGAGAGACGCGCGGACTGGAGACAGCACGGAGCGGCCGCGGCGAGAACCGTGTGCGCTCCCATCCGCCGAACCATTCCTGCTCTCCCCTTCACACACTCCTCCTCCCCGGGCACACTGCACCGACAGGAGGCATTACCGTGCGCAGGCTCCCGTTAGCAGAGGCGTGCGGGGTTGAGGCGATACACGTTAATTGCCCCCCACCCCCCCGGTGTCTCCTCCTCGCTGCTCCGTCCAGGATCTCTCCGTTGCGGGCGTGCCGCCTCAGCTCCGAACGCCAGAGGTCCGTTTTGGACGAGGATTACGATTAGGGGCTAGCAGACCGGAATACGCTCGATCAGATCTTTGTTTGTTTCGCTCAGTTGCTGTAGTTGCCTATATCTGGAGGGGAGGGGGATGACGGAGGAGGAGACGAGGAGAGGGACGCTTTTGAGACTGAGTTGAGGGGGATGACAGGAGGGGGGTGTAGTTATTGTCAGATGCGACCCGCGTCGTCTCCAGGATCTGCAGCTATGGGGACGACGGAAGGAGAAAAAGTTTCTCTTCTGGGGGTGATGGAGTCGGAGTTCAAGAGGCGGGTCAAGTGTGCGGTTCAGATTCAAGCAAGGTCACCGACGATCTGCGTGATTAAATGATCATACTGCCGGTATCACGACAGTGATACATATGTTGTAATATCAGTGTTGATGAACTAGGGTAGTTATATATAAAGCCGTATATTTAGATAGTGCGAGTTAAATAGGTGGCAGGAAATATGAGTATCAAATAGAAAACATTAAACTTTTTTTGTTCTATTGTTTTCACGACATTACACAATAAGGTTTCTTCAATAATAAAATCAATCACTATAAAGAGTTCTCTTAACTGATGTAATATTGTTATAATATAACTATATATTATTTCTTTTTTTCTTGAGGAGAGTGTGATATGTGTTATAATATCAATTCATCGGTGGTGCTATCTCTCATGGTTAACGTAATTATCTCAAGTTGCCTTATAAAAATTAAAAACCCAAGGAGTGAAGCTCTGTGAAATAATTAGTTATAAGTATAACTAAACTGGTGAAAAATACTCCGTGCTCAGTATAAGAGTATGAAGTTGCATTGATCATCTCGAATTTCCACAGGGATCATTATATACTTAACATTTTATCTCACAGATATAAATAGAAATAGCAAATGTCCTGTCAGCAGTTTCATTAGTTCATATCTCTGTGGTTTCTGGATTAACTAAGCCAACTACTATATCCTGTGTTGCTTATGTATCTGTAATCGTACAAGAATGATTGCACTCAAATTTCTAGCAATGATTCATCAGTGTTTGTCTGTTGTCCTTGCAGCTTGCACGACTGACTCTATGAAGCTGGCTTCTATTTACTGACCTGTCTCTTCTTTATTTATTGAATCCACTAGATGGCTTCTTCACTAGTTATCAGATCTCTTCTGTTTGTCTCTTCATGTTAGGTCGACGGTTGAGACTGGAACGTTTAGCAAACTCAGATACCCCTTATCATTTTACATCATTTTACATATCCGTTGTTGGTATTTGCATCATAAAATGATCTTCTGCCCACCACAACGTCTCTACTTCTCCTCTTTCACACAAACTCATTTTATTGTAGCATTTTTCCTAATATTTCCTCAAACTCTAAATCAGAAAGATTTTAATATGCTTTGAATCTTTACTGGTTTCTATTGGGCTAATTGTGTAAAAATTCGTCACTCTAAAAATCAAATGTTCGACTCAACAAAAGACACAGTTTCCTCACATCTTTTTGCAGTTGTGGCAACTTCTAATGAAATTTATGGTTCAACAAATGTGGGGAATACAGCGGAGTTCCCTTCTTACAATCAAATGTATTATTAATTACCACATATTGATTAGGCTACCTCATTATTTCCTGTCAACACAACTCCATCAAAAACAATTGTTGAGCCATTTGGTATCTAATCAATTAAATGAAATGTTCTTACCTTGAGACCATACATTTACATAATGTTGACAGTAAGCTCCACTGACATTACGTCGTTGTAGACTGTTTTACATTGTATGATCATACTTGTGTGTTTTCTGGTTGATTTTGTAAACAAACCTGTCACTGTAAAACAAACGCTCACCCTCGATGTCTCTCGTAGTTTCAGTTCGAGTTCTATCGGAGAGAGGAGGACAGAGAACGGAGACAGTCCAGAAGGTGGGTGACGAGGTTGAATGAATTTCAGTCAGTCCATCACAAACAGTTCAGAATCAGACCACATCTGTACGCATACGAGGTCTGGCCCGTGGACAGGAAGTCGGGATGAAGACAGACAAGCGTCTGAAGTTTGGCGAGGTTGAAGTCCACAGAGTGTGCCGAGATCCATAAACAGATTTGGCTCGGCGCGAGTAGAAGTAAATAAAAGCTGAGCAGAGATCCAAATCTGGCCTGAGTGTGGATTCAACCGCAGCGTTCGACCACCGCGGCGATGGATGACTCACCAGCCCGTCACGTGGTCTAATGGGTCCGATGTTGTTGTGCAGGGGCTGTACTGCCGCCCGGCAGCAGGCGCCAATCACGGGCCGAGGAGAATGTCTCTCATATGTCCGGAGCGGGGAGGCCTGAGGGGGGGGGGGGGGGACCATTGCAGGAAAGAGTTCTTCATCAGAGGATGAAGAGGAGGGAATGATTGGACACGAACAGGAGTAAATACTGCTCACTGTCAGGCTGTTTCTGTCTTATGGCTGCAAGAAAACACACCTGGAACAGAGAGATTGTGAGTTTGAATCCCTCTGAGCTTCAGGAGGACGGTTTCCTACTCATCAGGAGGACATTTCTCCAAAAGTATAAAAGGATTTAAGTGTGTGAGAGACTTAGATGGTGTTTCCAGTTTCTACTACTTTATATTTCTTCTCCACATCATTTCAGAGGGAAACATTACAGTCTATTGATGAGTTGTTGGACAAAAACCGTTTTAGTCATTTATGAAGAAAACAAAATTAAAAAAAGATGGAAGTTTTGGACTGATTTTCAAAAAAATAAAGAATTATAATTTTGTCTATGAGAACTTGTAATGGGATTTTAAATTCTTTTTTTTTTACATGTTATAAACAAATATCACACACAGAACAACTGCACACAGTCAGGATGTTTTTGTCTTCTGCAGCAGACTTTAAAACTCAAATCATGGCCTGAACATGAACTGAAAGATGTTTTTAAACACACAAAAATGCACCTGGAGAGTTGATAGCATGATACTTTATATGAACTCAAAGCCTCTGTCTCTAAGTTATATGTGATAGTGATGATTTTTAAATGATATTCTGTTGGTTTATGTTTTGTTTGGTGAAAGTTAGAAAATGAATAAATAAATAAGATAATATATTTTGAAGTAAGTTTTTGAGTAATGAAGGAATCTTTGAAAGAAAATCATTTTTAGAAGTGAGACAATTGGATCACAGACATAAACTGAACAAAGGAGAGAGAGAACAAAAGGTCAGGACCCTTTAATAGCTTATTTAAACGTCCACGTCGCTCCGTCAGCAAAGAGAGTGACCGACTGTTACATCATCCATCACTTTTAACTGCTCGCTTGTTGAAACCATCAAGTGAGCAACTTCTACAGTGAGATCCACCAGTGCACACACACTGAGGATGGACTTACACTGAGGATGGAGACATGTTGTGTCCAGCAGGAAAACTTGAACATTGAACATTTACATATTCAGAGATTCTGGGATTCGTAATGAGGTAGAAGGAGGAGATGACTTTTTGATATGGAAATTATACTTTTATAGTATGATTTGTCTTTGGGAGGGAGAGAGGTGATGACACACAGCAAAGGTCGCTGCAGCCTCGGTGCACCAGCTCTACCGGGACGCCCGGAAGAAACAAATCAGACACACATTATTGTTCCAATCAGACTATTTGTATATATGTGTTAATATATGTATTAATATATGTCTGGAGGGGATCTTAAAGTTAGACAGACACTCCGTTCTCATTTGCTTCCATGTGGGATTTCCAAAGTAAAACCCCCTAAAGTTCTGTTCATTTAAAGGACTAGTGTGTAGAATTTTGTGGCATCTGAACTGAACACCGCTGGCGTCTGTGTTTAACGACCTGGGGAGGAGAACGGGCTGTGAAGTGTTTACGAGAAACTACGGTTAGTATGTTCAACATGGCTGCCTCCGTGGAAGAGACGCGCCGCTCCCTTAAAAAGTCTCATCCTCTCAAGGTCTAACGAAAACACACACGAATTTATAATTATCACGGTGTAGTAGTACAACCACATGAAAACATACCTATGGGTATTAAATTCCATTTTTGCCAACAGATCCTCCTCAATGTTAAACACTGGACCTAACTCTATAGACATTAGCTTTGATTGAGGCAGGCTGCAGCACAGTGCGGTGTTAACACTGTCAGAGAGGCACTTTTGAAAAGAGTTTCAATAAAAATAAAAACAGGAGATGACCACAGAAGAAGGATTCTCTTTAGTTGGCCAGGAGAAAGTTGCTGTTGTTGGAGTTTCCTCTTCGAATCTCTGTGACCAGGTTATGGAGTTTCTCTGACAGCGCCACCTGGTGGGAGAGAAGAAGAGTTTGTGAGGTTGGGCCTCTGTGTTTAATGCATCCTGTACAGATTTTGGTGCAAATTCTGTGTGCGACACTCACTGTGTAAGAGTCTGGCTCCTGCAGCCTCTTGTGTCGAGGGTGCAGAGTCTGGAGGGAGCTCTGGACCTTTGCTCTAGTTTCTGCAGCGCTGCACAGAGGGTGTGTGACCTAGAAACAGTGGGAGACACATTCAGAAACACTTAACTCCTACACACTCCTGCAGTATTGTCTTATTTTCTACTGTTCAACGCCTTCCAAAACTTACTTTATCATTAAAAATAGTATTTAAATGTGATCCTCAAGGTTTCAGAAGCAGGATAATAGATCTTATTGCTGTTATTTTTGATAACTTTACTTTATCCTGAACATCCCTGAACTCGCTGCTTTGTGATGTGTCTTACAAGCGTAGAGAGAGAAAGAGGCTGAATTCAAATTGCAGACTTTATGGGTGTGTCCTCCCCATGAAGTCCAGTGTGTCCAATAAGTCCACACTCTATCCAGACTTCCAGTCCACTTCTGGTGTAAAATTCACCAGACTTTTCTCAGAGGAAAACCCGAAAATATGGACGAGATGACAGAAAGGAAACGACGTGGCGCGCTCCGGCCTCACCTGTCCTTTAGTAAACACTTCCTGGCGCAGGCAGATGACCTGAGCTGGAGTGACGGAGACAGAGGAGTTATCACACCCCAGAGGGTAACAACTCAGAGAGACTCCTGCCTCTGGAGGAGACTCTACGGCGAGACACTGCAGGTCCAGGAAAGGATGGCCTGCAGAGGAGTGAAGGGAGGGAAGCTGTGAAAACGTTTACAGACTCAACAGCAGCCGCGGGAGGCACCAAGAGGACACCAAACCGTTGGATGGAAGAAAGACATTTCTATTCTCACAGTCTCTTACCACTTGTAAAGAAAATAATGGAAACATTTTGATGAGGGTGGTGCCAGTAGAAAGGCTATTGTGTTACCTAAATCCAAAGGATTTATTTAGCGAACTGTGACTTTTTTAGGACATTTGGGCCTCTTTGTTGTCTATAAAAACAACTGAAAATTGTTAATAGATGAAATAAGCAGATTTGATTTCTGTTTTGGGGTAATTCAGCTACAAAAATCAAGGTACTTCATCTCATCTGCAAAGATCATTCATTAATGTTAATATTGCCATGAAGCAGTCCCACTCATTGAATTAGATTTTGCCAACAATGGTTAAAAAGTGTTTCCCAAACTGGAGTATGTGTACCTCTAGGGGTACTTTGGAGTACTGCAGGGGTACATAACATTTTTATAAATGTTTGTGTTAATTATTCAATAAGAAGAGTTCAATAAAAATGTAAATGTAAGTTCGATAAATAACATTTTGTATTCAATATTCCTGTTTTCAGTGCAACCGTACACTGAATTTAGATTCTTAGTGAAGCTCAAACTCTTGTTTGTCACTAAACTGTAACTTATCAAAAAGATGCAGTTCAATGCCGTTAGTGTTATTACATAATGACTATAATTTAATTTAAATAAAAGTTTTTTGGCATATCACCAAACCTCTGTTAGCATGCACCACCGGTGTGTTTTCGCCTTAAAGTAAGATAGTGACAGAAAAACAGAGAGAGAAATAAGCGTTTAAGTAGTGAGGATGAGTTCTCACCTTCTGCGTCTATCAGCCTGTAGACATGTTTCCTCCCGGGGACGGTGCTCTTCTCTGGGTCCTCGCTGATCTTCATTCTGGGCCTCCCCCTCACCTCCACCAGCTAACACACACACACAACAATGGCACCACACAGATGTTAACATGAGACCAGGGCACTTGGACAGGCAATTAATTGCACTTTTTATCTTAATCGTTACCTTATAAACGCAGCCCAGCGAGGGCTGTTTGGTGCAGGTGACCAGATGCGTCCCAACACCGACCACATCGATCTCATTCTCCTGAAACAACACAGAACGTCCATAAAGACAGGAAAGATGGCAGACAATACAAATGAGCTTCTTGTTCATCATAAACAATCTACCTTCTTGTTAAGCTCAGCCATGCTCTGCTCTGAGATGTTATTGGTCCCAACGATGATCAGTGAATCGAAGGCGGAGATGGAGAACCTGCAGACAGGGAGATTAGAACCGGACAAATGTTCTCGCTGTAGCTTTTAAAGACGTGCTGATGCACACACACACAAGCAGCGTGGCACCTCACTCACTGCTCGCTGCAGAGTCTGAAGACACGACGGACATCAACCGACTGCCTGCACAGGTCCCCGCTGTCCAGACGAACTCCTACAGGCCGGTAGCCCAGTTCACACAGCGCCAAGGCCACAGCGCAGAAGTTCAACAGACCGCTACTGAAACCACACACACACACACACACACACACAATTCAGCATACGATATATATGATATTAAAGGTTATATATTTGAGATTTAAAACATTAATATAGCATATAGCACAATATAGGATTTATTTCCACCAAAGAGTGTTTTTGTCTCTGGAGTCTGGTGGAGAGTGATAGTGATATTACGGCTGTTTATGGTTAAACTGAAGGTCTATCTCTGTAGGGATCCTTTCCGTAATGCTGTCAGACACTGACAATAACAATCTGAGTCTGTCAGTGGCAGAAACAGGAACTTAGCATTTGTCCTTGTGGATTAACGTTAACTCTAATTAAGATTATTTTGAGAGTTTTTGCTGTTGTTTCTGTCCAGGTTGAAGTGTGTTTTATGATTAGCAAGGTAAAATTATTGGTTTTATTAATGGGGTCTGGTTGGCCGTAGCATTGTTTTGGTCTGAGATGCTGATTCTCTGGTGTGACATCGAGTGGGAAGTGAATTTAGAATATAAAACCTTTAATAAAACATTTCCTGTTATTGATTAAAAGAATAATGATCAAATTGCAGCCTCAGTCGGAGTTCACAGACTTTATAGCTTGGACACTGTGAAACGCGTTGGTTCATTTATGAATAGTGATGATGAAATTAGGATCTCTGAAGAACTAAAACCTTCCAACAAACTGTGTCACTAATAGACTCGTTGCTCCAAACTTGATTTAACTCAGTGTGCACTAGTGACACCTGCTGGTAGAATCAATCTAGTGCAGCAAAATCCTAAAACTCGTGTGCTGCTGCTGCTGTGGTGGAAGAAGTACTCATATAATTTACTTTAGTAAAGCAAAACCACAGTGTAGAAATACTCTGTTAGAAGTGTTCAAAAGTATCAGCATCAAAATAAAGTTCACTTTAAGTATTAAAAGTAGAAGGAATAATCAGCACCGTTGGCTGATATAGTGCAATACATTAAATTATTACATTAATACTGAAGCATGTGGAGGAGCTAGTTTTAACAACTTTATACACTGTTAGTGGTTATAAAACATCTAAGTCGGGCAGATGTTTGTTCACATGATAAAAGCCTTAATACATCTTCAGTATCAAACGTAACATCGCTACTTACCAGCCAACACTGTAGCTGTCGATCACAGGGAGGAAGTTCTGAGGGTAGGCGATGGCGTAGGACAGAAAGGCGGCCAACTCGCCCTCACGGATCTTCCCGTGCTCCGCCCGCAGAAGCTCACACACACGAGTCAACCAGCCCTTCGTCAACGAGATGAAGTCGACTGGATCGGGGGCCCCGTTTACTGCCACGAGAGTCTGAGTGGAAACGGAGAATGGAAATAAACATTGGGAAGAAAGCTGAGCAGTAAACTCTCAAAGTGTCTTTGAATGCGCCAACGTAGAGAGTTATACAGTATATATTATATTATATATATTAACAGTATAATTAAAACTGCAGTTCTTATCAATGACAAATGTTCCCCCAGCCAGTTTCCTGGTCCTCATCCACTGTTGGCAACACGTGGTGTTTCTAACACTAACAGTGATTGTTTTATAAGTGTGTGACATTATCAAAGTGATTCCTGCAGAGACAGACCCTTTTGTTAAACAGTAAGATCAGAAACAGCTGTTTCATCGCTGTCACTCACCACCAGACTCCATAGCCAAAAACAGTCATTTTACCTCACAGGTTCATCGTGACATTGTGATATCATTCAAAGTGGGCGCAAACAAAATAAAACTCAAACTGGTCAAAATTAATTCACAGACGTTATAAAAACATCCCCAGATGGGTTTGTGACGCTGTTCTCTGCTGGTTGCAGGTCCCACCAGCCTCTCTGGAGGTGCCCCAACCAGTCGAACTGTAGGAGTCACAAGGACGTAATCCCTCACTGGTTTCCCACCAACGAATGTTTACCGGACTGCACGGCTGCACATGGGGGCAGCAGAAAGTGTTAAAGACCCACCTATTTAGTCTGGGTTTCAATAGATTTTTATTTACTTATTTTTGTTTTTATTTCTATTATTCATTTATTTAAAAAAAATCTGTTTTATTGCTTTCTTTTTCTGGTGTGTTTATATATATATATTTTAGTCTTTTTTATTACACTGTTTACTTTGTCTACTTATTTACACATTTTTATCTGTTTTATTACTTGCTATATCCTTTTATTATTCTTAGTTTTTATCTTGTCTTCATCCTGCCTCCGGTTCCAGTTCTCTGTGGTAGTTTCTCCTACAATAACATGACAACATAACTGATAAAGGCATAAAGGCGGTAAAATGTTCACGGTGGTGGATAATGATTGCTAATAATGTGCACAAACCGCTGGTCCAGTCTTCTAAGGATGACTGGAGGAGAGAACACATACTCACTTGTGGCCAGACCTCCTCCAGGGAGGTAAAGGAAGTGACGTATGAGTGCGCCATGGTCCCTGCGACGGGGACCCCAAACAGGAAACCAGCCTGAACGTTGCTGGTGAGATCAAACCCTAGAGGGCAGATTGCAGTGTCAGTCTGTGGGTGGGTTCGACATTATCAATGTGCAAATTCAGGACAAACTCAGCCTGAGGAAACACACCTGAATGCAGTTCATTTTGGGGAATTTGGAAAGCTTAAACCCGTCACCACAAGGGAACATGTACCATATAAAATGATTAGCTACTTGTAGCTCACACAACCACAAATGTGTGGAAAGAACATGACTGTTTGACAGACCACTCAGCATTCACCTCCAATGTGTGTGTATCGTGAGGCGGTGAGCCCCCCATCTGGTCCCTGAGCCCTCCGGAGGCCCATTTCCAGCAGCTTCCTCCTGGGGCCGGCTGCCAGGCGGAAGCGGGCAGCGTTACTGCACACCAGACTGGAAAACAGAGGAAAGGCAGAACTGAAACAGGCTGTTGTGCGTCTGGAGCCAAACTTTTTATACAGTGTTATAAAATGCACAGTCTGGGCTGAAAGCTGAGTCAGGATTGAAGCCAATGTGAAATACGGCACAGCTGTAACTTTAATGTGGGTCTTTAATTTTGAGAAAACCTAATATATTTGATTCAGTTTAACTTTATTTCATACACATAGGTTCATACTGAATTCCCTTCTTTAAAAACCTCTTTAAATGTGCATTCTTCATATGTAGAAAAACACTTTTTACACACTGTATAACAGTAGTGCATGGACATTTTTTGCATTTGCTTCTTGCTATAGTATATGATACTTACACTGAGCAACATCAACACAAGAGGTCATTTATTTTATGACCATCATTTACTAAATGAACATCATGCTGTATGAAACCAGAGATTGAGACCATAAACTCATTAGAAAACTGTTTACTGAGCTCATAAAGTGAGAAGTCAGCTCATTTTCTCCGTAAGACTGAATGGTATCAGTGTTTTATTGCAGCCAGTGGAGCTGCCCCCTGCTGGTCAATACATAGAATGCAGGTTTAAGACACTTTACAGTCGGTTTCACTTCACTGTTGTATCATAATGTAGTAATAACTGCTGAGTACTGTTCGGTCAGACCACACCCATCTTCGAACTCAAGATCTGTCAACAGACAATTAACACCTGCCAAAGTACAGACCATGACCTCAGTGGTACTCAGCCTCCAGGAGCACAAACACAGACTCACAGGTGAAAACAACACCAATGGTAAAAATACTCCATTACAAAGGAAGGACATGAGTCCAACAGTAGCTTTGGACCATGAAATACCAAATGTAGGGAGCTAAAATGATTTCAGTTTATTGATTAGTCGACCTAAGGATTCAAATCTAGCCTTTTGTGCTTTCCGCAAGTTTTGCACCCACCGTAGTTTCTCTTACACACTTAAAATGTTCTACTTTTGTTTGTTTAATATTTTTGTTAATTGATAATTGATTTTTAAGATCATTTTCTACAGCATGGACAGCGTACAGTAAAGTTAGACAACAGGAGAGAGAGTGATAACATTCAACAACGGTCCCGAAAATGTCACAATTAAATTAAAAGAATTTAACAGTACAATTTAGTATTTTTATTTATGATTATTTAATCTTTTTCTTTTTCAAAAGTAGCATAAAGGGAACTATATGTACATTTCATTCCACAACCCTGTGATGTAAAACAACCTTGAATCTGAATCCTGTTACCTGGCGTAGTTGACCAGACACAGTAAACTGGTCTCCAGCAGCTGAACCACAGCCAGCGGACCTGCCACCTCCATCAGAGGCACCTGCAGATGTTTAAGACACATAGCACAGCAGGGATGAGCAATATCTCAGCTAAAACGATTATCCCAGTACAGATGTAAGCGTAAAATGTGTCAATATGTGTAAATATACCAACATTAGTAAAATAAACTTGTTCTGTAAGTAGCTCTCTTACTACTGGGATCAAAACGTTGTCTGAAGATCAATTCTGAGGCTGTTCTGTGAATAGTTTTCTGTTCAACTTCTGATCAAATCATATCAATTTCAGGCTAAAATGAACATCTGTTAGCCACGCCCATAGACTGTTTAAGCCACGCCCATATACGGTTTAAGCCTTGCTTGTCCAAAGTAAGGATACAAATAGTTGGTTGAACCAATACAAGTACTTGCTCAGGTTCCTCCACCCACTCCCTACACACAGCGCCCTTGAACTTTGACCTTCAGCCCTACAGCTCACCCTGGCAAACACCACCGTGCCCTCTGGGACGGAGCGGAGCGTGACGCCCGAGCAGTCGAGGCCCCGCAGGAACTGGAAGAAGGCGTGTTCGGTGGCCGGGGGCAGGACGGAGCGCAGGAACTCCACATCTGGATCCACAAAAACACAGAGTTAACAGCTGGAACGCTGTCAGCGAGCCCAACAACAGAGGGCATCCTTCAACCTACAACACATGTGCTCTTACACAATCCTCCCCTCTCCCCCCTTCCTCACATGGCTCCACACACACACACACACACACACACATTAAGAGCTAAATCTAATAACTTTGTGGACAGTTAATCTAATCCGACAGCTACCAACAGACTGCTCCGGTGTGACTGTGATAAAGTTTAGACTAAACATGAGCGTGCCCATGACAACTTGCTGAATACAATTCTGGAAAGTAACTTATTACTTAACTGAAGTACAGTTTAGTTTCAGGGTTTCTTTTTAAGACTTTAAAGAACTTTACGAATGCAATTTAAAGCTTATTTTACTTCCATACTGCCAAAAAAAGTACGAGGGATTTGAAGGAAAATCGATATTGGTTCCATGTTGGTCTCATTGTGTAGTTGTTGGATGATCAATACAAATTTTGCCTCAAAACACGAACAATGCCATCATAGAAGTAATGTCAAATTCATATTTAAGACATTTTAAGGCCTATGATTGTATTTTAGACTAAATTTCAAGAGTCTTTACTTTACTTGAGTATCTTAAGATCCCTTCATTTAGGAAAAATACCAATAAAACTGTTTTTATACTCCATTAGAAGTAAAAGTCCTTCATTGAAAAGTAAAAGTACTCAAAGCAATGGTACTCAGTCTGCAGAGAAATGTCCCCTCAGGGATATATTATACATTAAGTTATTAGATTAATAACACTGATGGATCAGTAGCCTTTCACTGTTTCTGTACATATAATGTTCATGTTTGTTCTCCACTATATTTATTGGACAGATGCAGTTACTATTTACTCTTCTGGTGAAGATTTTACATATAAAACATACCGTTTATGAAGCGTGAATAACCAGCAGCTGTTTATAAAGTTGTTAAATGAGCTCCACCTCAACCAGCTACAACATCACTAACAATGATCTGATATAACATGATATAATATATTCCACAGTATAACACTGGGAACGGTGTGTGTGTTCCCACAGTGTGATGTTTGAATGATGTCTGTACAGAGTTTGACACTAGAAGGATGTTTTCACATTCATCTGCTGAGAGTGGAAAGTTTCTCTGAGCTCATTGAGAATCTGATTTTAAGGGGGCGGGGCCTATGAGCATGGTTTGTGACATAACAAATAGTTTAGAGGTCAGTCCTGGTCCAGTAGGCCTATGTAATTTATACAAGTGTAGAAACATGAAGCCACCAGTGCACAGACACTGAGGATGGACTTTACAGTGAAGGAGGAGACATCTCGTGTCCACCAGGAAAACATTTACATATTTAATGATTCTGGGACTTTTGAATGAGTAGATGTCTTTTAAATGATTTTAACGTGGAATTTATACACTGCTATTTCGTGGAGGTAGTTGAGTATTTGCAGTTTTTGTAGCTTTATACTTTTAACTTTACCTAATTTCTGAGGCAAATGTAATTTATTACTGCACTTCATGTATGTGATAACTGATAATCTGTACATTCAATATACAAAACATTTATTATAAAAGATAATTCTGCACATAATGTGTCGGGCAGTAACTCATTAATAGTAATAATATTACTTCCCCCAGTAACTAGTTACTTACCCCTCCAAAGAATAATTAGTTACAACATTACTTTTTGCAATCACATCCTTGGATTAATTTCTGTAATATTGGAGGAAACTAGTTCGGAAGAACAAACAAAACTGGATTTTAGTCGACTTTAAAGGTCTTTATTTTAGGGGAGAAGGGGAACCAACTGTGAGAGGAGCAGCAGAAAAGTAATGTAACTAGTAGTGTAACTAAAGTAAATAACTAGCCCAGCACTGGTCATAACAACTGTTTAAAACAAGTGTTTCCAACCTGTTGCACTGTTACAACCCTCTGTGCCATGCAGCTGTATGAACTTGAGCTGCTGTATCAAACCTCCTCGGTACGCAGTGTGTGCCGTGTTGCTCCATGTGTTGATCCTTACAGCACACAGGAGATTACGGATTATTCCCTGAGTGCTGAAGTTCACTACTAAACGTCAAAGTTCGCTGAAATACTCCTCCGGCACTCACGTTTTCTCACTGAACTCTTTCCGGAGGTTGCGCGGTGGAGTATTGCACAAGCACGGGCCGGAATGCGTAAAAGGAGTTCGGAGTCAAACAATGTCAAGTTGGCCTGATGAAAAATAAAAGATTTAAGAGCTTTCTGCTGGTGTTAAAATAGCGAGAACTTAGGACTCATCACCTTCGTCTGTGAAGCGAAAGCTGCGCAACGAACAGCAGGCAAGTCCGTGCAGTGGCGAACAGGCGAGAAGCCGCGCCGAAACGGTTTCCCTGAATGAAGAGCTCGAAGGCGCGGGCTCCTGGTGCCGGGCCGGCCCCCGCCAGTACGCGTACGTCCATGGTGACTGGTACAGGTCCGTGAGCAGCGGCGGCACCGCTCTCCACCGGATAGACCGCTCCATGACCCGCATGTGTTACTGTCCTGGACGGCGCCTGACATGTTATTCAAGCCCTTGTTTCCAGTGTTCTACGTTGATGCCGAGATTCTCTTGGGAACTTGTGCAGTTCTCCAAACGCCCCCCCACTGACTGCCTTCACCTACTGGGAGAGAAGACAAACTCCCCCACAGGAGCAGAGAGAGAGAGAGAGAGGGGGTGGGGGGGTGCTGGAGCTGCAGTTCCAGTTTCAGATCCACACTTCATTTGTAATCCAATTACTTTTACCTTTCTCCAGGGACAGATGCTCATGTTGTCTTGTGATGGGGGAGGAGGAAGAGTTCCTTTACATAAGCACAAATACTACCACACTGTGGACATACTCCACTAATGCATTCAAATCCTTACTTAAGTAAAGTATTATCAGCTAAATGTACTTGAAGTGTTTGTTGCATTTGACTGCTGTAGATCCCCTCCAGACGTGTATGAAGACATATATTCTTATATTTTTAACTATAATTTCCACATTAAAATCCTTAAAAAGTCATCTACTCATTCTACCTCATTACAGTCGGATTTTCTGTGAGCACATTTCTGTCAGCAGATGAATGAAAACATCCTTCTAGTATTAAACTCTGCACAGACATTATTCAAACATCACACTGTAGGAACAAGAAGAAACACAACTACTTTATACACTGTTGTGTACTTTAATCAGCAGTGGCTGTCCTGTGGGAGAAACTATCTCTAAAACATCTTCATAAACTCATAAAAAGGGGAGTTTTAAACAGTTTATTTAAGTTTATTAAGACTGTAAAGACTGGGTGCTGGATCCTGAATGTGTTAAATCATAAAACGAAATACTAGGACGAAATTCCCATTTAACTTTTTAATATTGTCACAAATATATTCAAAAGTTAAATAGGAGTTGTGTCCTATGAACAATTCAGAATCACCAGATTTGGAGATAAACTGTGGTCATTTGACAGGAAGAGGAGGAACAATTATAATCTGAGAACTGTGACTCATAAACAGTCCCAGTACAAGAAATGTTCAGTTTTCTTTATAGACAGATGCATCTGCACTTGATCCTAACCCTTGTGTATCTTCTAACATATGCCATACTCGCTTTACAGATTAGCTGAAGTATGTAAATGTCTGTGTGTGCTTCTGTTTGCACACTCACTTGAGAGATGAACAGAGTATTCTGAACTGAATTTAACTAAAGCTGTCGTTCAATATTTGCCTCTGAGATGTGGGGGAGTACAAGTATAAGGTGGTATAACATTAAAAGACTTATGGAAAGTACTCACATTTTTCTCAGTACTTAATATACTTAATGTAGTAAATGTACTGAGTTACATTCCACCACTTGCAGAAAATGTCTTTGTGAAGTTAATTTAGTTAAGAGGTGAATTAGTTGGATCATTTAAACAATCATGAGCTGATGTGTCAATCTGATAAATGTAGTGCAGTAAAAGTATAAATGAGTACAATATTTGAGTAAATATACTAAAGGTCAATAAAGCGACAGAACAAACAATATTCAGAATATTTTTTTATTCAAGAACAATCTCACATTCAGTATATTCTTGTTATGAGTTTTGTTTTTTGTTTTCCAGAAAGAGTTATCAATTACTTTACCTTTTACTATTGAAAGGCCGAACTCTGTATTTCACTCTTCTGTGTATTTAGTAAAGGAAACACTATAGTTGTGTTTCTATAAATATGATATATCTCAGTGGTTTCCAACCTTTCTCCTGAGTAAACTGACGACCCCTGAATGGATATTTTAATTATCCAGACTTTAAAACAACAATTTAAATTCGGTTTTCTTCACAAAAAATGAATGAAATGTTACGATAAAGGCCTCCTGTTTTCTTACACCCCTTAAAAACAAGAATGAAGCCCCCAGTGAAGCTTTGGTGACCCCTAGTGGAGGAACCAATAACGTGTATTATTAATCTAGTTCTATTCCTGTATAAACATCTCAACTCATTATGCAGTAACTGCTCTCTCCTCTTAAACCAACCTGCTGTAATTACCTTCTGCTTACTTTCAGTTAAGATTTCAAGAATCTGATTAGTGACTGAATGTTATCTTTAAACCCTGCAGACACGGTGCCACCAATGAATTCAATCAGCCTCACGGTGGACGGCAGCAGAGGAGGTTCCACCATCACGCCGGGACAACAGACGAGAAGAGAAATGACTTCATGTGTAACGTTTGCCGAATTTACAAGAAGGCCTAAATGATAAAGAATCTGTAGCAGACAGCGTCTCACAAAGTGTATAAAGTTTCTCCTCACTCAGTAACTCTCAAACCTGTGTGATTCTTTAAGAGTCTGGGGATATTAGTTGAAACAGTGTGTTCACAAACACCTGCTGCTTATCTTTGCAGGTAATCGAACGCATTTATACTACAAAAGAGTTCCTCGGGCAGGGTTTGGATTATCTGATCACAATGAGTCACGGTGTGTTTAGAGCAACAGGCTCTACTGTCTCTCAACCACTTTATGTTTACACTTTGCAACCTGGTGGTCAGGATGGTAATGTGTTCATCATTTCAGACTTTTCTCTAATCTTTGCTTTTTTATTGTGATAAACTTTATAGCTACACCTCTTCGGGACCATAAATATGATTCAGATCAATCCAGGGAATCTAAAGGAGAACCTTGTTTAAAGTGCAACTTGTAATGAGAGGTCGTAAGTAGACAAGACAGTTGGGAACAACTGCTTTAGGACAGGAGGACACATCGGCCCAGGCTTCAAACAGGAGTAGAGATGATCTGATACCATTGTTTCCTTCCTGATACCAAAACTTAGTGTATCATCGTGGCTGAGTACCGATCCGTATTAACAACCGTAGGTTACTAAGCCTGTGAGGGACAGTGCTGGGAAGTAGCAGGGTCCTGTTTCGGGGCTCATAAATTACGTGATATCGGGTCGGTGCACAGACAACGTTTCAGTCAGAGGAGCTTCCAATACCGGCATCGGCTTCGGAACAACTCTAAAGCACTCGTCTGTCCTCACTGCCAGTGTGAGACACATCACAGGATCTGTTCAGTGGTGGTCATTATCCCGGTTCTCCCTGCTGCTCGCCGCCCTCCGCCGCAGTGGGGAAGCATCCTGCGAGCTCATTGGTCAGCGTGTGCTTCTGTCCCCCCCAGAGAAAGTGCGTGGGCTGTCCCGATTGGCCGTCCCCCTCAGCGTAAACGAAGAACGGGCTGAGCTCGATGGCCAGGGCCGACCTGACCAGGCCGACCCCGCCTCCTCGCTCTGAGCAGGGGTGGTAAACCCGCCCGCTGACGGGATGCATGTACAGCGCCTCTGGGAGGAACGGGACGGACAGCTGCTCCGCCCCGCCGCAGTACGACAGCAGCTCCTGATCTCCCAGCAGGTGGGTGAAGACCACGGGACGGTCGTCGCAGCGCAGGAAGTTCCTCTCCCTGCCGCACAGGGACAAGTAGGGGAAGTCCTCCTCGTAACGGCCGCTCTGATTGGAACGCAGTCGACTGAAGAAGAAGACCAGGAACTTTTTGTCTGGTGATAAAGAAACAGGGATGAAGAGGAGCTGCTGAGCAACAACAGACAATCAGATATTTGTTTGGGATTATACACCAAGATTTCTGTCTTCTGTCAGCAACCAAGCTGAGAGCCACAGACAGAGACAGAGCTGCAACGATTAGTCGATTAGCTGTCAACTAATACATTAATCACCAAGTATTTTGATAATCTATTCATCGTTTTGAGTCATTTCTCAAGACAAAAAATGTCCAAATTCTCTGATTTCAGCCTCTCTAATGTGAATATTTTCTGATTTCTTTATTACAAGACATCAACTTGGACTTTGGGACATTTTATGGACCAAACAACTCTAATCCATTTAGTGAAATGATTAATCACCACTAGTTGCAGCTCTAGTCTTTCATTGACAACAACCTCATCTTTAGAGAGTGTCAAATGCAGTTTTAAAGCCTTAATAATATTGATTTACTGGTGGTTAATTATGATTATGTGGTGCAGTTAAGTTATCACACAGTGAACCTGATGCTTAATATTCCAGGAGAGGATTACTAGACACAATACTTAGTGATGAGAGGTTGATTTTAGCCCGAGGCCGTCGTACTATACTGTTTGCTTAATACACGTATAAAACTGTTCAGTGGTGTTTTAAAAGCAGTCAGTTATTTCTAAGCCACTGATCACTGGCTCGTGTCTTCACACTATGAATGGATGAAACAGCATTTCGATGTTTCCATATTTTACTGATTCTTTTTGTTCTCAAACTAACATGCAAGGTTGCTGCCAGATATATTATAGTTTAGTATTAGTTTTAAATTTCTGTTTGTTAATCCAGTTTAGTTTCAGTTGGTTTCCAGAGTGAGTTTGTTCGTTTCAGTTGAGTTTCTTATTCTTATTCAAATAAGGAGTATTTGTCAGGAGTAAGTTCACAATACAAACACATTAACGCATCCCAGTCTCAATGAACATATGCACCAGTAACTCCTTATGTTTGTTTTGTTGATAAATTTTGAATTTTATCAGATATTGTGATTCACGATTAGTGGAAATTATCATTTTCACGTCACAATTTTCCTTTCCACTGAAAAAAACTATTAAAATCATGATGATGTGACATCTGTTGGAGTCTGTAGTACCAAAGAAACACATTTTCTTACATCTGTCAAAGCTACAGAGCTTCATTATAATGTAATTTGATGTATTTGTATCGTTTGATTTGGATAATATCTCAATTAATTGTGCAGCCTTCCTGTATATTTGTATCTTATTTTAGTTTTGTAAGCACACAGTATAGTTTCAATGCCGTTTTTTCACTCAAATTTTGTATAATATATAATATTATTCTATATAACTGTGGTAAGTTTTATGGCAAACATGCAGACTTCAAACCCTTCAGGCTGTTTGAGACTTCACACATTGCAGGTAAAGATGCATTTTTACCTTTGAAGCAGGTGACAAAGTTCTTCACTTTGGTGTCATCGAGGAAAAGCTGCAAGTTGAGCACAAACAAACATGTTAAACCAGCAGAATGACCTTTATATTAATATTTTTATTTGTGTGACTTCATACACTCACCTGTCCTTGGTGGTCAATGTAGTAGAAGTACTCTCTGATGCGCGGTTCCGGGCTCTGGCCCTGGATGTATGTAGCGGTGGTTCTGGAGGCGGTGTAGCCGGCGGGCAGGCAGCGCAGAGCGGCCAGAGCTCTGCAGCTGAGAGCCGCGGTCCGGACAAACAACATGGCAACAAACCCGGAGTTTCTGTTATACGACGGAGTGACACAACTTCATGTTATTGTTTACAGCCGCAGCAGAGGAAGAACCCGGAAGAGTTTAACTGTGGCACCAGCGTCAGTTTCTGACTACGCCGCCTACTGGACACTGGTGGTACTTACATCCATTACAGAGCATTAAAAGGGCCAATAAAGTAGGAAAAGATTAAAAATGAACTAATAATAATAATATAAAATGATTCAAGTTCACGGTTTACATACAAAAATAAAACAGTGTTCCCACTCTTTTTAAGAAACAGTTTTATACAATATATTATTATTATATTAATTACGATTATATTATTATTATTATTATTATTATTATTATTATTATTATTATTATTATATACTGTTAACAATAACACTACCATCATATCATCAGTACTATTACCACCATCTTGCAACTACAACTCTTTGCACCTTACCTACCTATTTATCTTTTTTA
>NW_023339674.1:2144899-2152782 GCF_004916995.1 Morone saxatilis
CCATGGGAGTCACTGCAGGTTGGAGGTTCTCGCGGGAGTTTGAAGTATCTCGATAATTCAGAAAAGAAATTACTCAGAAAAACAAGTGAATGCAATACGCTTCCGTACAATACAAACAATACACATACAAAAACATCCTGCAGGTTATATTTTCTAAAAAAGAAAAAACTTAAAAAATAAATTTAAATGTATAAAAAAGGTTCAATGTGTAACATTTAGGAGAAATGGAATATAATACTCACAGGTATGTTTTGTACTTACTTATTTAGAGTATAATCACCTGAATATTGTGTTTTTCCCTGCGTTTCGTGCTCACTGTAGTTCCTCTTTTCCGAAGGGGAAGGTGAAGCGAGGGAGTTGCAATCTGCAACCACACCGCTAGATGCAACTAAATGTATAAAATATAATAAAAAGTAAATACTGGATGGTACCTGATATATAGAAAAAGTCTTTATTTAGATACATGTGCACCATGTTGTGTTATTTATTATTGTTTGTATTGTTATTTACACCAACCTGTGTAGTAAAATGGGCAAATTTCCACATTTGTGCACAATAAGGATTATTATTAGGACTCAACTTAGATTCTTAAAAAAAATGGGTCAGGATATTTAAATAAAGACTAAACTATTAATCGTTTATTAAAATAATTCATTTTTTTGTCGAATGTTCCTTTAATCAACCAGCTGCTGGAGCTCATGTTTGCCTGAATATCACAGGCCTGTTCAGCCGGCCAGCGACATGGAAAATATGAATTTGTGGTGAGCTATAAACAGTGAGAGCAGCCTACATGTTTTATAGCTTGTGCGAGAGTTAATTCCAAGCAGAGAGAGATATATTGTTGAGTGAACACAACGGGGCTCTTCAGGGAGCCTCATGTAAATCTCTCGGCTGATAAAAGAAGCACATAAACAACAACATTCCTCTACAACACAGCGACGGAGAGACAGACAGGCGGAGAGACAGACAGGCTGCTGCTGCTCATGTTAAAAGGCCAACACCCCCTAAAACAGTGTAAACAGAGGCTTCTTCTTTGGGACTGACAACACACAAAGCGGCTGATTCAGACCAGCTGCTAATTATGGAAGCTCGTTTCTGTCAATGTGACACAAAGAAAAAGAAAAAAAGATTCTGTAAGTCTTTATATTATACTTATATTTTACTTAAAAATAATTATTTTGAGACAATAAGTCAAAATATTCAGATACTAATTTAAAATGTTGAGTAACTTTATTATTTTGAGATACTAAGTCAATATTTTGAGAGGGTTTCTCATTATAATGACTTACACAATGTTTTTCCCCCGTAATATTGGCAGAAATGGGCTTCCATAGAATAATGCGTTGAAAATAATGACTTTGTGATATTAAGTCATTATTTTGTGACTATTTTGATAATATTTATCATTATAATGACTTGAACAATCTTTTTTCTCGTCATATTGGCAGTAATGGGCTTCCATAGAATAATGAGTTGAACTTCATCCAGAAACTCAGTGTTGAAGCAGCTCCAGCTGTGACTGAAAGATCCACCCACCTCAACCTGTTCCTCTTCCTCCCCCTCCTCCTCTTCCAGGTAGGGTGGAGCTGTTTCTACCTGCACTCACAAACACTCACACACACCGGAGGGATTCAATAATGGCGTTATAGTTGAGACTTTGGAGCGTTTTCGTCGACTTATATTCACAGTAAGTTCATATTTGACTGTTGACGGTCGAACTGAGTCTGCGCACTTCGTCAGACAAACGCCAATTAATGAGCTAACGTACTATGAAGAAAGCGACGTTTATCTCTGTTTTTAAACTACAAACCTGCTCCGACATTACGTTTATACATCATTCTTGTTAAGAAATGTGTCTTTTTGTTTTGTTTTTCATTAAAAACCGGTCTTTAATGCTGTTAATAACGCGATTTATGCTATTTTGACGTCTTTACCTGAAGCGAACGTCAACGGGTTTTCCTCGAGGACACTTACCTTGACGTAAAAAATACCTGTTTGTAGTTCCAGCTGTTGATTTGTAGTTTTCTTTGGCGGTAACTTTTACCGTTTCTGTGTCGTCCAAAGGTCGTTTTTTCTGAGTCCAAACTGTCGGTTTCGGTCGGTAGGTATGAGTCAGCCGCCCCGTTCAAACCGGGGCCACCGGGAGAGGAACGGAGACCACCGACACTACCGAGACTCACCGGAGGACCGACGGGCTTCACCTGACAGGTGAGTTCAATCAGCCGCCAAATGAATGTAGGGGAAATATATTTATAATTAATAATCTTTAATAGTTTTCTTTTAAATAGTTTAAATAAAACACTTTATACCTACATAACATAATAAATAATTGTTTATTCATTAATTAAAAACATGACAGTTTAGATAAGATACTACAGCAGCTCCAGATACAACACAATAGATAAGAAAATACACATGAAATAAATAAAGATATAATGGAAATAGAAAATAATAGAGTTAAAGAGTTATTCATAATGGAATTATATGTATATATGTGTGTAATAAGTGTTTACATGAACAGTAAATAGAGTCTTATAATACATAAATAGGGGTTATATCAATGTACAGTTTATATTAACCTACACACACTAATATAAAGTGTATTATGGTCACAGGTCACATTGTAGGAGTGTATCATAAAGTCATCATAACTTTTTTTTATTGCTTTTGGAGTAGATGAGTGACTTTTTAGTTTGTTTTAGTCCTCAGCACCTCCAGCATTGTTATAACACTCAAAATCCCACCAAGTGGCAAAAATGTCCCTGCGCTTTTGACCCTTTTGTTTTAAGAATATAATATTTTACAGGTTTAATTAACAAGTTCTACTAAAAGTGGAATTAGAGAACACAGGAGTTCAGTATTAGACCAGCAGCAGCTCATGTTGTTATATTCAGTATAGAACATAAACCAAAACAGAATAAAACATGTAAAGTGTTTAGTTCCACGTTATAATGAAACACCAGCTATATAAGTGTTAAATAACGTCCTCATTGTCATTATGTTTCTCTGTCCCAGGTCTTCCTCTCGACCCCCCTACTACCCCAGAGAGGCCGACTCCCCCCCCAGACACGTGCGGGAAACCCCTCGAGTGGAGCACCAGGAGTCCAAATGCTCCAACGTCTGCTCCAGGAGAGGTGAGTCGGCTCAGAGTGGAAGTATCTCTCACTGCGTCACTGTGGGGGGGGCGGACTTTGGTTTCAGTCTCACTTCTACGAACACCGGACAGACCGGTTTCACTGTGTTTACGGTGCACGCCTCTTCCCTCAGAGTAACACTGAGGGAGGAGGAAGCTGTTAACAACACAGTATTACAACAACGGTTTTAATTATTTATCAGGTTTTAGCTCCAGCTTCTCGAATGGATTCACTTTGTTCTGTTTTCAGTGTACATGTCATTTATTGGAGTTTAAAGATGAATTGTTTTCATTATTCGCAGTCCTGTGATAGAAAGGTTTAACAATCACTTCCAAAACTTGAAATTAGTATATATTTTTGCACTGGATTGATTCTGTATTGTTACTAAGACACTGAATGAACAGTTTCTTTCTCACGTGGAGACAATAAAAACAAACTGTGCCTTGACCTCCATCTGACTCCCCGCAGGCGTCGTCCTGATCTGCTCCGTCCTGACCAACGCTCTGGTCCTGATCTGCGTGATTGCGGCTCAGCTGGTGTCGTCGGGCATGTCGTCGGCGAGCGCCATGGGCGGCTTCGACATCAACTCCAACTTCAACCTGCAGGGCACCGAACTGGAGAAGGCTCGCAGGTTGGACAGCCAGTACAGCCAGATGAGGGCGCCGGGCATCTACGGTGGCATCCCCTTCAGCCTGACGCTCGGGGTCCTGTCGCTGCTGTTCGTGGTCGCCGGGAACAAACCGCCTCACCTGATGTCCCAGAAGCTCCTGTTGGGAGCGCTGGTGTTCCAGGCGGTGGGCGCGGTGGCGTACGTGGTGGCCGTGGGGCTCTACCTGCACTTCATCATCAAGGTCAACGCCACGGACGTGTGTCAGGAGCGGGAGCGGCTGTACGCGCGCTCCGGCTACACCTGGATGAACTGCGACGTGGGCGGGGCGGACGCGGGCGTGGCTCTGTTCGGGCTCATCACCGCCATCCTGTACGGCGCCGGCACGGTGCTCACCGTCCAGACCATCCGGAGGGTGAAGCTCTACCTGCAGGAGCGAAAACGCAGAGCGGAGGAGAAACAGCAGGCCCGAGGCCCGCAGAGAGCGCCACTGAGGGCCGAAACCACCGCTGTGTGAGGGGGGGGGCATCTGGGGCCTGTATCACCGAGGTTCCTGGGAACGACTGACGTTTACACCGATCAGGAAGCTCAGTGATCATTCCTACAGGAGCCTGACGTGGACAAAAGTAGTCAGTTTACAAGAATGTGACAGTAATAGAGACATTTTGCCCCTGAAAGGTCACAGCGCTTTCCAGTGCTTTGACCCACACGTGGATGTGTTGTAATCAATGATGTGTCAGTGACTCTGGATCATAAAACTACTCCCATATCTCTCCTGTGACCTCGTTAGCTGAGCGGGTCGGCGGAGGAGACGCAGTGTCAGCAGTTCATATTTTCAGCAACTTTTACAACAACATTTATGGAAATAAAAGTAGTGGCAGTAGGTAACTTTTATAAAGATTCCCTTTTGTTTCCACTATATCTGAACAAAAACAAGTCGATTGTCTCGTTCTCTGGCTTCGAGCTTTGTGCTGCAGCTCATATCGAACTCTGGTGTATAAATAATGGAAACTGCAGTTTCTGTGTCTGGCTTTATGACGCTTTACTCTGCTGTTGTTAATACACGAGAGTCTGTGAAATGAAAGGGAATACCAGCAGCATTAAAGCTCTTATGGTGGCCCAGTCTGTGCCACCATATAAAAACCAATCCCAGCTCAACCCACAGGCTGCTTTCATACAGCTCCACCTCTCTCTGGATCAGGGGGAAGTGTTGCGAGGGAACATAAAAGTAGTTTATTATTATTATTATTATGTCAGATAGAAGAACCATTGTTTTGCACAACCACGTTTCCAGCCTGGGGTTAAAAGAGACTTGTAGAAAAAAAAAGCTGCCTTTAACTTTCTTGTATTCCTGACAGTGTTGATCATTGTACTCTGTTAAAGGTCCAGTATGTGACGCTGAGGAGGAGCTGAGGAGGAGCAGAGGAGGAGCTGTGGGCAGAAATGGATAATATTCGTAGGTGTGTTTTCATTTGTTACCTGAGAATGAGACGATTTTATCTACAGGTCCTCTTCTGGCGGAGACCTCCTCGCTTCACCCTCCCCTTCTGAGCGCAAAGGAGAAACTACGGTGGCCTCGAAACATGCGAAAAACACAAACCTTATCTAGAATCACAGTTTAGTTTAGTTTGTCCCTTCTGGGCTACTGTAGAAACTGGACCTGCTCCCTCTGTAGATAAAAACGTCTCATTTTGAGGTAACAAAAGCAGTTTTAAGGTATATTTCAGTAATGATGAAAAGATTATGTTCCATTTCTGCCACTAAGTGTGACACACTGGACCTTTAATTACTTTAATTATTAATTCTAAAACGTTCAGCAGCAATAACAGCCGCTCTGTATGTTCCTTCTTTGAGTGTATCACATGTTAGTTAGACTTCACCGGGTTAAACAGAAGTTATTGCTGCCTGTGGCGGTAAATACTCCGCTCATGCAGGTTGTTGAATCAGTAAACTGAACCAGTTAATAACCAGTTAATAACCAGTTAATGAGTAACTTGCTTTGTGATACAGGTCTGAACTGTTTGTATGTTGCATTTGTGTGTTTTTAACTGTGTACTAGTTTTAATGAATGTATTTGTATATCAGTTTGTCTTTATAATGTCATTTTGGTACTGAATCTGTCCACTTTTAATTAAACCTCCAGCAATGTGATTCTATCCAAGACTGTTTGTGTTTCTGATCACACGTCTGATTAACAAACCAGCCTGTAGGAGGCAGCAGAACTCCAGAGGCTTCCTGCCAGCCATGACATCACTGCTGCCCGTCCCCTCTCTGCTGTCACACAATGGGGGCCACACATACACCGAGGGGCCGCAGCAGTGATGTAACTGTGGGACTGTTTTGGTGAAGATTTAATTAGCAACAAAAGAAATTCTCCAGAGTGAGGCGATTACCCCGAGTTCTGATTTTACCCTGTCCGATAAACACAATGCAGCGATTGTGAGCCAGCAGCACAAACGAGTGCGAGGTCGTTGCTCTGTTGCTGTGCAGCTCTTTATACATTTCGTCTTTTTAAAACCTTTAAAAGATGCATTTTAGCAGCACTAGAGATTTAGTTTCAGTGTTGGCGACGAGTTTTAAGATGTTTTCTGCTGCCAACCCTCTACAGTAAATGAGTGAATGAAATAGAGCTTCAACTAACAATTACTTTCATTATTAATTCATCTTGAGCTGAAAACATTCTCTTGTCACAGCTTTTTAATTCTTATTATTGGTGTTTTTCTTTGTTGTATGTGATATAAAAAAGACTGAGGTTTTTGAAAGTTTGGTCCGACACAAAAAGCTATCTGAAGGCATCAACTTGGACTTTAAAGGTCCAGTGTGTAACATTTAGGAGGATCTGTTGGCACAAATATAATATTCACAGGTATGTTTTCATCAGTGTATAATCACCTGAAAATAAAAATCGTTACCGTAGAATGAGACGTCTTTCGTACGTTTGCGTCCACCGTAGTTTCTCCGACACAAATATTTATTTCAAGCCCCAAACTAAATAGATGATTGTTTCTATTAATTGTTTTGTATATAAAATGTCACAAAAGTAAAAGAAAATCACAATTTCCTAAAACGTAAGGCGACGTTTCCAAATATTTATTGCCCAAAATACATAAAAAGATATAAAATGATACAAATATAGAGAGAGGCAGTAAATATTTAAATATTTGAGAAGCTGGGATCAGAAAGTTTACCTAAAAATAACTAAATAATAATTTTAAGTGGTTTCAGCTTGAGAACAGAATTTAATTTAAAGAGGCGTCGCCTTTTTGCTGCATTGTTTTTAGGAGACATGTTGTTCTTTATCAAATATAATGTTTCAGTGTCTGAAACCAAACCCCACTGACCTCCACTGAACTTATATCTCTAATTCTTATCACGTAAAACCAACATGGAAGTATCATCTTATAATATCACTTTATGTAACTTGCTGCTGTGATGATTAAAAACAGAGTCCAGAAGAAGAAGTCAGAGTCAACATGTTGATTATCTGAAAACTTTCATTTATTATATAGCAAAAGTAGGTCTCTTGTGCGATTCGCAGTTGTCAAGAAGTCTGTAACACTGTTCTGAGAACATTCACTGAGCTGGTAACAACTGTAGGACCCCCGACCCCCCCGTTCAGCATCAACTCACCACTGCAGCACCACTCTGAACTCTCCACACCGGGAATATCAGCCGTTTGAAATAATCGTCTTTTTCTCTCAGAGAATATTAGTACGTGTCACTGTGACTAGGTCACGTTTAAGTATTAAACTCCTAGGAGTTAGTTTAACAGTTTCACTAACTCCGACAACGGTAAGGCCATCAGCCGCGACACAACGGGGGGAATGTCTGCTACGACACGAAAAACTGAACCGTCCAAATCTCAAAGTACCATTTAACAGGATTCATCTCAAAGGTCCAATAAAAAGCACTCAAAGAGCTTTTTCACATTAAAGATATGGTACAAATCAGTGACGTGAAGACTGAATCAACATAAAGTGTTAGAAAAATTGCATCGTGTTTCGAGGGGCAAAGAGCGGACAGTAGAAAATAAAGTAAATAACAAAAACAAACGAGCATCAAGAGCGACAGTCCTGAAACTGTTAGAGGGGTGGTGGGGGGGGCAGGAGTTAGAGGGGTTGTTGGGGGGCAGCAGATAGAGG
>NW_023339674.1:2152882-2161037 GCF_004916995.1 Morone saxatilis
TGTGTGTGTGTGTGTACCTTTGCATGGTGAGGAAAGTGTTGGTCATGTAGTCTTCCTGCCTCTGGCCCCTGTGCAGCTCCTCTGCCAGCACATCTCCCATGGTGCACTGCAGCAGGTAAGGCACCTCGACGTTCCTGTCTCCGTCAAAAACTCCGTACAGGGCTTCTGGAATCCGGCAGAAGCTGTCCAGAGCCAGAGCAGCCACACACAGCCTGAGGGGGGGGGGGCAGTCAGCTGAGTCTGGCTCTTTAATGCTTTCTGAACATTTCATTACCTCCGTTATTGTATTTCACTTTATCAGTTTGTGTATCTTCTGAAAGCTCTTTTTACCGTGTGGTTTGGAAAAGTCATTGTGTTCTTACTGACTGTAGGAGCCTAAAAGCATTTGTTTATGTCTAAGTGGTTAAATTACACAGTTCATTGATTATTAGGTAATTAGAATATTTGCAGTAATGCTAGAGGTTAATTGTATGATTCTTTAGATTTAAAATATGTGGTAATAATTATAAATATGTACATTTCATTTGCAATTGATTTGAATGTCTTCGAACTTATTTCGGTCCTTTAACGATCCCGGAGTTTAGGGGCGTTACCGAGAGGTAATTAAGCCATTCGGACAAGCAGAGAGAGTGGAGCCACACAGTTTTTTGATCTCTCTCTCTTTCTCTATCTCTCCTTTTCTGTATATTGATTTGTATTATATTGTAAGTGGAAAAGATTTTATTTTGTATCACCTTTTTGACTTAAAGTAAAGAATTTAACTTTACAAGTGGTCTCCTGGATTTTTTTTATGGATTTGGATACGGACGAGAGGGATGATAGAGCATCAAGCTCTGGCTTCATCAGATGGAAACCTACACTGACTTTGAGAGATCGATAAAACACTAATTCCAGAGGAAAAGATGCCTGAGAGGAGATGGACAGAGAGAGGAGGAGGTGGGAGGAGGACTGACTTGTTTTTGACTCCAGAGGCCTCTGTGTAGCCGTGGCTCCAGACTGCGGGGGCCCCGTGGCTCTCATTCACACACGGAGCTGAAGGTGACGGATCCACCCTGAAACATCTGATATTGCTGCAGAGAGAAGACAGAAAGGGTAAAAAAAAAAGCAGCCAGTTGTTATTTTACTCCAGATGCTGCAGCAGCGTCTGTCAGGCCGTACTTGAGGAGCTCCAGACTCTTGTGGTCCAGGTTGAGACGAGGGTTTCCTGTGAGGTCCAGCTCCTGAAGCTTCGGAGGGAGCGTCTCTGGCAGAGTCACCTCGGTCAGCTCGTTGCAGCTCAGGTCGACACACTGAGGAAGAGACAGACGCAGGGTCAGTTCACCGGATACCTTTCAGCCCAGAACTACGATTCCAGATGGATCCTGATCTATCTCTGTGTTTATACATATATTTATTACTTAGACTGTTTGAGGTATCCACAGTGTGTGTATTATCTACAGTAGACGGAGGTCTGTTGGGAGAGGCAGACAGGAGTAATGCACACTATATTAAGAAGATGTCACTGCTTCACTGTGCTGTCAGTCAGCCTTCTCCTTTGGCACTAACTCAAGCAGCTGACCTGCGGCGTAACACAGTGTGCAGTTGGGCTTAAGTGTAGGAATACGGTAGTTCTACGGTTAGTGTCAAAGAAAAAGGCGACAGGGTAACAGCAGAAACACTCTAAATACAGCGAACCCCGCTCACAGCAGTGCTCTGCTCTGCTTCTGGGGGGAACATTAACCTTCAGCTGCTGTAGGTAACGCCTTATACAACCCCACCCCAAAATACCCAAACTATCCCTTTAACTTCTCCTCTACGGGTCTTTTTCAGGGAATACTGAAGTCCCATTAATCCCATTAATGAGATATTCCGTTAGTTGAGCCAGTTTCCAGGGTTTGGTGTGTCACTGAGATTTCCTGAGACGCTTAAAGGAACAGAGCCATCAGTGCTTTTCTAGCTATAAGTTCAAGTGTCTGCTGTGAAAAAGGATGTTGAGATTAGAGAGTTGACTTTAAATGTTTATTCATTCTCTTTTGTTTCATAATGAGCTTCATATCACAAAGATTCCTACGTTTTGTGCATCAATCCAGACTCATTCAGAGTAACGGTGATGTGTAATACGGCCCCCACGCTTTACTTCACACACTCACGCACTGACAGGAGTATGGAACCGTCATTTGGGTTCAGAGAGAGGATTCAGAGATTAACGAGTTACTGGGAGATTACAAAGGATTTCCTGATCTGGCCTAACCCAATAAAGATGAACACAGAGGGAGACAGACAGATTTAAAAAAGGGACAGAGGGAGGTCGGGTTTTGTCATCGAGTAGAACGACGTTGACTTTCTTTAATTTCCCAAAAGGCACCTGAGTCTGAGAACACTGATTACACTGGAAGAAAGATAATATCCATACAGCTGAATGAATGGAGGGAGACGGAGGCTGAAATACCTGCGTGTGTCAGACTCACCTTGATCTCAGGCAGCTGGAGCACCTCTGGGAACGCGTTGATGCAGTTGGAGTGGGCGGAGAGTGTGTGCATGCGCTGGCAGCTGAGGATGGTGGTGGGCACTGCCCGCAGTCTGTTGCCGCTCAGGTCCAGCTCCTCCAGCTGCTCCAGGCGTGCCAGTTTACTGCGAGGGGGGGAGGTACGGTTTTATTAAGAGCGCCGGCACTGCAAACTTTATTTTTGGGATCCACATTTATCAGACTCTTCTCTCTTGTGACCTTAACCTGATTCTGAAGCAAGGCTCCGCTGTTAGACTGGATGATAATGTTTCTAGGGTTAGGAATGTGAGTTAATGCCAACATTAGGTGCACGACGATGTTCTGAAACCAACTTAGACCTCCTGAAATTTGTCCATTCATTCACTTTAAGAAAATCCTTCTTTAAAGAGTTTAAAACCTGAGAACAAGCTGATCAAATGGAAAAAAGCAAAAGGTAGAAGACTGTACGTTATTATTTTAATGAAGGAACTACCTTTGACGACCACCAACCTGGAGACAAGACCTTCTTAAAAAGAAAACCTTACAAATACAAATTTATTGTTTCATTTGTATTTTTATTGTATTTATTTATTACTGACTATGACTGTGTCCATTATTATTTGATTTGCTGCTGCATGTTCAAACTGGGTGAAGGTTCAGTGTCTATGTGTGTTAATTGTGTTCAATGTGGAAAATCAATAAATAAAACGTGTAAAAAATATATGAATGAGATTCCTACTCCTGGAACGTCGCCATTGAGCTCCACTGCTGCGTACATGAGGTTGTCAGACACTGATTACCTTTGGCGAGCTCAGTTCACGTGCAGCAGTGTATCGTACCTGGCGGTGAAGGTCTGTAGCTGGTTGTAGGCGAGGTGCAGCACCCTGAGGTGTCCGTGTCCAGTCAGCAGAGGGACACACTTGTCTGTTAGGCTGTTATTGGTCACATAGAGCTCTTCCAGGCTGCTGAAGCTGTCCTCCGATAGGCTGGCTGCTGGGAGGCTCTCCAGCTTATTGGCCGACACATTTAGGTACCGCAAGCTGTGACGAAATCCCAACGGAGGAGACAAACTTAGTACTTGAACACATGGGGAAGGGACAAAAAAAACAGAGAGCGAGAGACAGAAAGGAGGATGTTGTTGCGTGCACCTCTGTGCTTTGATGAAAAGGTTGTGTGGGAGCTCAGTCAGATGGTTGTGTTGGAGGTCCAGGACCTCGAGCTGTGAACTCTCCAGCCTCTCAGCCAGCCGACACACTTCGTTCCAGCCGGCCAGCAGCTTTCTCAGACTCCCGCTGGACATCAGCCTGCAACACACAAACAACACGGGGAGCTCAGTCTCTCTGTAAGGCTGATGAGGACACAGAACGGTCTGTGTACCAAATGAGTTCACCTTATGATGGACTAACTCTTGAATCACGACAGGAGGAGAGGAAATGTATGAGGGCTTGACCTTCAGTTTGAATGTACGATCAGATGCTCTGAAGGCAGCAGTGCGTGTTTGTAATTGCTGCCACAGGCTGTACGCACTGAAAATAGCACTGCATCTGTGTGGGCGTGTTGCTACAGGTACCGATGAAACCTTTCAGAATAATGCATCTATTCCCTTAAAGGCCTCCTCCGCTCAGAAATCAGTGTTTCTCCTCGTTCCTGCAGTGTGATGTTTGAATGATGTCTGTGCACAGTTTGACACAAGAAGGATGTGTTCACATTCATCTGCTGAGAGTGGAAAGTTTCTCTCATTTAAAGTGTGATTTTTAAGGGGCGGGGCCTACGAGCACGATTTGTCACATCACAAATAGTTTGTTAGTCAAACATTAGTCAGCTTATACAGTTAATGAGGTAGAAGGAGTAGATTGTCTTAATAAATGTCTGAAGGCATCTTTAAAGACTCATCAGCACTGTTATATTATGTACAGTTTGCGTTGTCCTCTTTTAAACATTGCTGCACATTATAACCTTCACTGGTAATGACACAGTTACATACTTTTACCTTTTCCCTCAGTTTCTGATAAGCTGTACTGTCTTGGAATGACATTATGGACAATTAAGTTTAAATTCAGTTTAATCAATGTTGCTGTAACAGTGTTTTATCTTTCTTTTAACCCTCAGCCTGCGTCAGTACTCCCACTGTACCGACGACGATGTCTCAGTAATGAATGAGGGGGCTGTATTTTCTGACACAGTGCTAATGTCTGTCTGTGCTAGATGAGCCGTTAAACTGTTAAAGATGATGCGTGTTAAGACATATATACAATAATCTGCTTGGAACAACAGTGTGTGTGAAGTCCGTTCTGTATGTGCACTGACATTCAAACATCACACTGCAGGAACAAGAAGAAACACTGATCTTTGAGTGGAGTGGAGCTTTAACCTTCACATTAAAGCAGCTTCCCACCTTTCCTCCTTCTGCAACAGCTTACTTGTGAACCACGAGTCTCTGCTGCAGGTGTGTGTGTGATACTCACTGTACGGAGAGCTCTGTAACACAGTTATGGTTGATGTCCAACACCTCCAGTTTGCTGCTCTCACACACCCACTCAGGGACACATCCCAGCTTGTTCCTTTAATAAAACAAATACAGTCAGCGTCCCACTTTGAACAAGCACACAGCCTTCTTTTCCACACAGTAAATAGGACAGTGAAGTACTCGTACCAGGACAAATCCAGAACAGTCAGGTTCTCTGGGACCGGCTGCAGCTCCAGCAGCTTCAGCTCTACAAACACAACGTGCACAATTCTTTACAGTCAGAGTGTGAATGTAATATCTGCTGTTCCACATCTCTACAACACACAGGAGATCTTAGTACCGTTGTGTGCAGCGTGCAGGCTCTTGAGGGCGTGGCCGCTGACTCTGAGGAGGGAGAGAGCGTTTCTGTCACAGCGCAGGAGCTCCAGCCTACAGAGAGGCCTGACATCCAGCTCCTGTAAACCAGTGTCCCTCAGGTCCAGCTGGACGATGTGGACCAGCTGCTCTGACTCTCCCACTGTCACCTTTTGAAGCCGGTTTAGCCTGAGAACAAGAGGGCAGAAAACCGGGTAAAATTAGTTATTTTGGCTGCAAAAATAAACCGAACTTTAACTATTTGGTGTTAAGATTTCCAAATCAACAGGACAACATGATGCAGAAATAACAGAGCAGACTTTTCCTGCAGCATCTTGGGATTAGAAGTGTTGGATTTCAGATGAGCTTTTGTTTCAGCGGTGCGTCTATAAATGCCCGCGTGGATGCGTTTACCTGAGATCTATGTGGCGAGCAGGCAGCCACTGCAGTCCGGCTATATCCAGGACGGAGAGCTGGTTCCCTGCCAGACAGAGTCTCTCCATGCCTCTGAGCTTCTCCAGGACAGGGGGGACGCAGCTGAAACAGTTGAAGGACAAGCCGAGGTAGGTCAGGCCCTCCAGAGAGCTCAGCTCCACGGGCAGAGAGCTCAGACAGTTACCATCCAGGAGGAGAGTCTGCAGGCTGGACACACAGCGAGAGAAGAGAGGAGGGGATTATTACACTCTTCTCCTGCCAACAGATCTTCCTAAACGTTACTCGCTGTACCTTTAATGGGAATCACTGCTAACAGGGCGAGTCCTCCCAAATGTTCCACCTTGTAAAGGGACAAGTCTTAAATCGCCGTACATATAAAGTGCACATAACCAGCCCGGTGATATTTGGGCTTGTCGGAAAAAAAATGTCATATGCTGTAAAGACGATGACAGCATGTCTCCTAGCAACGCCCGCTGCCACTGGCAACGCCCACCAAGAAGCTTTTTACTCCGTTTCCACAAAGCAGTTTTATCCTAAAATGAGAAAACGGCTGCAGCGCTTTTATAGTTTATATCTATTATACGCAAACGAATTTGACGTTTCCAATTAGAGCTGCAACTGTAATTTATTAGTTGTCAACTTGTAAATGAATCTGCAACTATTTTAATAATCAATTCAACGTTTTGAGTCATTTTTCATTATAAAATGTTCAAATTCTGTGATTTCAGCTTCTTAAACGTGAATATTTTCTGCTTTCTTTAGTCCTCTCTGACAGTACACTGAATATCCTTTGAGGACCAAACAGCTGATCGAGAAAATGAATCGATAGAGAGAATAATCGTCAGTTGCAACTGACTCAGCAACATCGCACACACAGTTTGCTGCTGGACACTCTGTAATGCAGCGACAGCATCAGCATGACTCTGCACTCGGATCACCTGGACAAAAACCTCTGCACCGTCAGGACACACGTCTGGTGCACAGCCAGTTGTTCACTTAATACAGAGCCGGATTAATCTGCACTGATGGAACCACGATGACAACAGCTCCCGTCTGATGTCTGTCAGCAGCGTTCAGGTCGCTGAGGAGAAACTCATCGCCGTTATGATTAATAACAAGAGCTCATCGCCTTCTTTCAGCCCACTTACTTGTGCATGGTTCCTACTTCTGCGGGCAGCGACGAGAGACGATTTCCAGACACGTTTAGCTCCGTAAGCGAGGACATGTCACACAAGGCCAGAGGAAAGTCTGACAGAGCGTTATTCGACAGACTGAGGCTTCTCAGTTTACAAAACCTAGAGAGTCACAGAGAGTCATTGAGAGAGAAAGAGGGAGAGAAGAAAAGGGCAGAGAAAGAGGGACAAGATAAGAATCTCGTAGTTATAATCAGACTTTCTTCTGAACTGAGCCTCTAACAGAAACAAACTTTATTTTAGTTACACAACACCAGCCTCATGAACAAGGATTACAGGAGAGGAAGCCTGCACAAGGCTCAAGGACACTCACAGCACACCTGCTATTTAAAGCTTCCACCACAACAATGCAACAGCGTGTGCTTCAGGTGGGAGCCTGCGTGTGTTTGTGTCCTCCCTGGTTTTCTTAATCCAGTTCACAGAGGGGTCGGGCGAGAGGCTGAGCCGGACCCACATCCTTCCGAGGGAAAGTCACAGGCAGACCACGGGAAAAACACATTCCTCAAAACACCGCCTGGGAAGCGTGTGTTTATGGAGAAACAATGGCTGCGTGTATACAGTCTGTATGTGTTCATTTCCATCAGGTGAATGTACTGAACGTAATGTTCTCTGGACATAAAGTGGCGGCAAAGAAGCCAAAGAGAGGGACAGAATTTGCTGTATGTGATCATTTCTTTAAGTTAAGTAAGTTAGTAGCTAAATGTTGTGGTGGATTTTACTTCTGTAGGCGTTTTTTTGTACTCAAGTATTCTGATGGAGCTCTTCTTCCAAAGCAGACGATGAAAGAAGCTCTGTGAGAAAAGCCCAGCTGCCCCAGAGGTCAAATGTCTCATCACCAGTGTCCCGCTCTCTTTTAATCATCTCAACCACACAGCCGCCCACGCTCACGTCATCTGTGATTTCATCTACGCTGCTTCCTCTTCAGACCATATGCTAGCAACCCAACACAGTACAAGCCACTCGGGGACATTTCACATCCAAAAGAGAAAATAACAAAGAGCAAAGTGCTGCTTTTCATCTGCCGGCTCCTCCTCCTGCTTTGTTCCTGAACGTGCTCGGTGACAGAAACTCACCTGGTGAGCGCTGGAACTCCTTTGTGCAGCGAAATGAAGTTGTTTTTGAGATTGAGGTGTGTGAGGTCCTGGCTGTAAAAGAGCTGAGCGGGCAGCTCCTCCAGGCTGCAGCACGACAGGTCGACGGAGTTCACCCTCTGTGACGCAATCTGACAAAGAGGGGGGGGGG
>NW_023339674.1:2161137-2161473 GCF_004916995.1 Morone saxatilis
AAAAAAAAAAAAAAAAAAGGTATAGTTGCGCTGTTCGTCCAAAAGAGTTTTCCCGCTACATCATCCCATTTCTTTATACGCCCGTTAGCTCGCTCAGGGAGAGCTAACCGGCGGGGTCCGGAGAATGCTCTTTCTAGCTGGTCGCCATGGAAGCTACCGCGGAGAGGAGGCGCGCGGACTGCTGCCGGTCAGACGGAGCACGGTGACGGCCGGCGGTGACACGGTGGAACAGGGCGGGGCCTCATTGGATATGAATTATGACGCGTTCAAGCGCTCCAGAAAGCTCGGAATTTGTACACTCAACTTTAACTGTGTAATAATAAAAATAATAATAAT
>NW_023339674.1:2161497-2162791 GCF_004916995.1 Morone saxatilis
TAATAATAATCATAATAATAATCATATAATTTATTTATAAGTGCTTTTCTAGATACTCAAAGACACTTTACATAAAAACAGCAAAACAACATCAAATAGTAAAACACTAAAAACACCTGTCAAACAAACAAACACGCAGCCCGAGAAACTGAAAACAGCACATTAATAATATGGAAGCACTTTTCCTGTAAGTCATTATAATGAGAAACTTTTTCAATATTTTGACTTAGTATCTGAAAATAATAACTTATTATCACACAAACTTACGTAGCCTATTATTTTGAAATATATACCATGTGCTGTCTTCTGTGGACCTGGTCCAGAGGTGGGTGGGTGGACTTTGACAATAAACTGGACTGGACTGGTGACACAGATGTCCAAGAGAGGCCAGAGGGTCTTCTGGTCGTGTGCAGGACTCTGTGGTTAAACATGTTCTACCAGTCAGTGGGGGCCAGTGCAGTGCTGGGGGAGAAGCAGCATCAAAGAGGGTGATTTCAGGAGGCTGAATGAAGCTTATTAGGAAAGGTATTTAAAAGATTTTGGTCTTTGGATTTTTGGTTGGATAAAACAAGAAACTGGAATATGACAACTTAGGCTTTGGTTAATTGTGATGGTTCAACTGGATGTGATGTTTTTATTTTATGAAGAAAAAAAAAAGCAACCCTCTCTATTCATATTTTCCATTTGGCGAAAAAATAAATTCCCAGGATCTCAAAACAACGTATTCCTGGAATATACAGCCACTCTGTGTGTAATTGTTACCCAATTACAACAAATAGCCTAAAATAAATATGAATGAGATGATGTTAATATGAAGGCTACGAGATCAGATTTCTGTTCCAAAGTAATAACATGATGCCAAGTCGCGTCAGTAGCCTTGTTGAAGAAGTTTCCTGCAGACACTTACATATTAAACACACGTTAATACCGTCAGTAACTTAAGGCGCTTTTACGCACGGTGACAGTTTACTACACACCACAACCAGGGAAGTATAGGTTCATTTCCTGAACAAGTAAAGCTCGGATGCAATGTTTGGATGTTTAAATCCCCTGTGGATATTTCCCACACAGCATAATCAATAATCAATAATCTGGTCATAATAATACAGTCTCCAAGCACCTTATATGTTTTATCTGTTCACAGCACCTTATATTTTTACTTACTTACTACAATTATTTTTTGTATTGCATTTTATATTGCTTTTTTTATGTCTAGGTTGTTCTTTTTACTTATTGTGTTGTTACTGTGTGTAATGCTGCTGCTACACTACAATTTCCCAGCTTGGGATCAATA
>NW_023339674.1:2162816-2163184 GCF_004916995.1 Morone saxatilis
TATCTATCTATCTATCTATCAGCCTCATACATACGTGTTTTTTTTCCTGTTGATCTGCGCCAGAGCACAGACTGAGTAAGAAAGTAAAACTCACTTTTATGACAAAAAAATCTTGTGGAGAAAGAAAAATAAATAAAACAGTATTTCTTTCAACTACAGAAGCCACAAAGTACAATCTTTAATAAGCCAGTGAAGGCAACACAAAGTGAAGTTATTGTTATTGAACTCAACCGGTCACATTTTAAGATAAAACTAAGAATATGTTCAATGATCTGATCATATTTTATCGATTGTTCACTGTTCACTGCACCAGAAGCACAGAGTCGCTGTAACTCGTCTTCTAGCGCCACCTAGTGGCTGAAAGGCTG
>NW_023339674.1:2163306-2167314 GCF_004916995.1 Morone saxatilis
ATACTCTATTACAAGTAAAAGTCCTGCTTTAAGTATCAAAAGTAAAATTAAATGTCAGTGTTATTTACTTTTTGTTCTACATAATGTATTACTGCATAGACAGCATTTTAATGTTATAGTGGGTAACAGTGAAGATCACTTAAACAACTTTATTTTGTAGTTTAATCAATAACAAAGCCTCAAATGTTATCTGATGACCACACCTTTTGTACATAAAACATTAATCCACATACAAGTACGACAGTTTCCCCACAGTGAGGTGTTAGGAGCAGAAAATGGAAAAACTCAAGTAGCTGAGTAACTGAATTCCACATATTTACTCATATTACTTCCACTATAACTTCTACTACTAATATTATTATGACATATTTTATGAATGTTGCTTTGTATCATATTCCCGACTTGTGAGTTGTATTGGTAATATTCTATAAATTAACTTATTTCAGCAATGAATTGTATGTATTATCGCTCTATATTCTGTTTAAATAAAACATTTGTGTGTCAGCATGAACCAAGGCTGAGTCCTTGCTGCGTGTCATTCCCACTTTCTCTTTCAGTGTTTAGGGTTCAGGGTTTAGGGTTTGCTGTTGGTCAGCTAACATCACCAACAAGTATGCTACTAATTTCTCACATCAATGATTCGTTTGTAACTTTAAACTTGCGTTCAAGGTGAGTAATATTGATGTGAGACAGTACCTGCTAACAATAGCTAACCTTAGTCTGTGGAAAACTGATTTTTAGAAGGTTAACCACCTCTGAACCGACACTATGAGGTTCTTCCACAGTGGCGCCCAAAAAGGTTCCTCAAGACTCTTCCACTTCTAAGAGTGTAGTCCGCACAGTAATATAATAATAAATGATTCATATGATTCAGTGTAGTTACTCTCTCTTTTCAGAGTAAAGTCTGTGATATATATATAAAAAAAACTACAACAATTTGTGTCCTTGATATTAAAAAGTTGGTGAAACCTTTGCGGTGGAGCACAGATCGAGTAAAGATCAAACTAAAGTGCTAATGAGTGTTTTTATAAGAGGAGGGGTAGTGTATGATCAGTATGGCTGTCTCACATGCCGGGCTGTCACACCACAGTCCAACAGAGGGCAAAGTGCAAGCTGCTCTGTGACAGTACAGTTGATCATGCTCTCTCTCTTGCTCTCTTTCTCTTCCTCCCTCCCCCTGTCGAGTCTCCACCTTGTTTTCTATATCAGTCACACACACACACACACACACACAGACTTTCACTCATCAGACTTGTTATTGCTCTGATTTTCACTTCTGGCTTATTGCACCATCAGCAAAGGTAAGACCACTTCCTCCTCCTGTTGTCTGAAAAGTCGAATATGTCTCCTGCTGCTGATTTACAGTACATTTATAATCTCGTCCCACGAGGCTGCTCACTTTTTCTCAGCCACTTCATTCAAGTAGGACAAACTGGACGTATTGTTTCTCTTTCCTTCAGCATCTGAAGTGTTAGTGCAGACCACCACTTTCAGTGAAACAAAGGAACATGTGATGGATCTCGATGGGGATTAATGGTCTCTGCAGATGCACTGAGAGGGGGGAGATTAGCCCACTGATCCCCAGGAGACGTGTTTTCCACTGGGATTCAGTCCATTTTAAGGGCTCATTTAATCTCGCATTAAGTCTTAAAAGCTTACTTTTCTTGGGACAAGTGAAACCCCCTGCCAGTGGGGGGTGTGATAATTACACTCATTACCAATGCAAATGAACTTCCTGCAACAAAAAAAAATGCCTTGAATGAAGTGACATGAGCACTGATTGATTGACATACTTTTGAAACAAGCAGAATAAAATGAGATTATCTCACCCTGCTGGTGGATTTCTTTATGAAAAAATAAGATTGTGTAACTCTAATCAGGAGCCTCAGTGGGGATCAGGTGGACTGAAGGGAGATTAGTTTACTGCTCTAATAAAAAGCTTTCAGGAAAGGGGGAAAAGAAATAGAGGAGAGGAGGATCTAAATGGACAAGACAGCTGAATTACCGACTGATCGACGGCTGTTTACTGCCGCACTCAAGAAGGCAAGGGGATGTTTTTCACTGCCAACAGCAGAGAAAAGACAGAAACAAAGATGGCTAATCCATTTCAGAATGCCTTCCTTTAAAATGGGAAATAGAGACTATAATTAGATGTGGCTAGTTTGAGCTCAAGGACTCTGCTAAACAGCTCTCCCTATAGCAACATGTATGTGTGTGTGTGTGTGTGTGTGGTTGAGTCACACACTTCCGTTTGTTTTGGTTCCTCAGGCGGAGCGCCGACAAATTTAGATTGCAGCAAGTATAAAAACGCTGAAAAAACACGCCAGAAATACATAATTGGAGAGTGAGTCGCTCATTAAGATTGTTCGCCCAACCCTGGCAACGGTTTCAGAGAGGAAACACTCGAAAACAGAAGTACATGAGGAGCGCGTGTTTGTACAGAAAAGAGAGAAGATTCTCATACATGTAACACAACAGGCCCACACACCACACGTGCACCATTTCAACCACCATATATGTGCTGGTTACTTCCAGTTTGTGGCACCAATTTGTACCAATTCGGCCTCAATTAAAGGTGCTGTTCAGCCCTCGGCAGCTTCTGGCCTGGCTCCTCCGTCGAGTGCCTGTGGGAAGCCAGTGAGGGATCAGGTCATGGTCATTTTTGTGGGTTCAATTGATTGTTCTGTTATCACTTGCCTTTTCCTCCTAAAAATTAAGAAATTTGGTTACTGGAATATTTCCTAATAAGTAAACTATTGTTTATTGGTACATTTTGGTGATTTATGGACATTGTTCTTTAAACTTTTTGTGCAAAAATATCAAAGCACATCTGTATTCATATCCATGCAAAACAGCCTCTATAACATGCGTTATAGTGCACTTTATAAACATTTATTATTATTTACTATTGACAACTATCACTAGTGAAATATTACATTAACAAAACAAAGCAGATTCATATTTAAACCTATTTAAATATAAGACATGGTCACAGAATCAAAGTGCAAGTGCTGATATAGAAAATAACAAATTAACTCATAACTGTTTGATATTACTCATACTGATTGTATATTGCATATTTTGTCACCTGATACACCTGTTTACGTACTCAGTGATAAGTATTTATACTCCAAAATGTATAATTCGGCTAGAAGAGAGAGGACTTAATATGAATAAATAAAACATTTTGATTGATTTAAATGAAATTTTGAACCTTGAAGCTCAACTCTGATCATGACTTTTGACTCTTATGACTCTGACTAGTCTCTTCTCTGGATTATGAAAATCAATAACTTATCTAATCCAAGGATCCTGCATCCTTTATTATTCTTTATACACACACTGCACTATGCACTATTGTTTTACCATATAGATGGACCTCTGTCTGACTGGAAAGCAACTTTTTATGTGTGCAAACAAACATTATGAGCCGTTATAACACAGTTCACAGGGTATTTAATTCCCTGTATCAGCACCCACAATGGGTCACCAACACAATGACTCATATCAAAGAGTTATAATAATCAGATGATCCTGACTGTGACTTTAAGAAGACCATATATCAGTTCTTTGACCCCGTTCTGGAGGTGTGACCTGTGACAGGATTAAACCTGGAGTGTGTTTTCATTCATGCTGCAGTGGTTCCCACATAGGTTATTCTCGTATGTTCTTCTGGTGAAAATGCTTTTTATCACTGTTTACTCTGCTGCAGTCACACGGTCAGGGTGAAGGCGAGGTTAACCACAGCTCACTGCGCACCGTCCTCTGTCTCCCATAGACATGCTCTATGACATGCATGTAATTGCCCCCGGCCCATATGCTAACACAGACCCCAGATACCACAGAACGATCCACTCCAAGGTTTACAGAGGAATGTGACAGCAGATCACATTCTTCAGAGAGTTAAAAGGTCAAAATAATAGTTTTTTGGTCATATAAAATACATTCAATGAGTGATCTGCCATTTAAAACAGTTAAAAAGTTCCAGAAATAATAATAATAATAATA
>NW_023339674.1:2167414-2177089 GCF_004916995.1 Morone saxatilis
TTAAAAAGTTCCAGAAATAATAATAATAATAATAATAATAATAATAATAATAATAATAATAATAATAATAATAATTTACTTCTGTAGCACTTTATTTAAACACACGGTTACAAAGTGCTTCACATATTGGATAAAACAAATATTGTACGCATATAAAATACAAGTTAACATACACAATGTACGCATATATCTATACACACATATGTACAATACACAGTAAATGAAGGCAAAGAGAGAGCATTTATAAAACCTATAAAGCGAGTTTTCATTTCTTAAAAAAGAAACCACAGATTCAGCACATCTGATGGAACTGGTGAGGCTTTTCCAAAGTTTCAGAGATATTTGTGTGACATCGTCCCTCCCTCTGCTCTTCTTCTGGCTTCTTTAATGCTTGCAAATTAGTTTTTTTTTACCTCCCCCTCTCCTCTAGAGTTATCTCTGTGTCAGTGTCTGAGCTCTGAATTGAATCACTGTCATCATTGTGTCAGCTGGTGGAAGGAAACACAGTTAGGAGCATCGTGCTTGACGGGAATTCTTTTCCCCCGGGCTCTTTTTTTGTGAGCCAGATCATTTGGCTCAGCTCAACAATAAGAGACGACCCATTTGACCTATGATTGAAATGTGTGCACATAAATAATTTAATTAAAAAAATTAAGATTATGTATGTTTTAATTCGAAAAAGTATAATTTCAGTAATTCCATAAATTCACATTATGCTTCGTACAAAAAACATCAAATGCTATTACATGTGTATTGAATATTTGATTTATTGATATATATATGTTTTGTATGTGAAAGGCGCAATATCCAACCACTTCACCATGCTTGGGTCTTAATGTTTTTACCAAAGGATTGTATAATATGTTATGGGATTATCCTTTTATTTTGTCTTGTATTAAGAAATCAGCTCTGAGACTCCCAACGGAGCCGAAAAACAACACATCACTACGTGCTAGAAATATGCACCAACTAGCTACGAACTTTACAGAGAGCTGTATGAGAAGACTGAGTCTGCTCATTAAATATAAAATAAATAATACGAGTCTGATGTATATCAGTTCGGGGGTCCTTGACACTAGATATGTTTCTGCTTTATAGAAGAATGAACATTTCCTTCTTTCTAATTATAGGACCATTAATGCAATAAGCAGTCAGATCTAAGGTCACAATGTTCTGTCCTGGTCAGACTCTCTTCAGTGGTTTTTTTGCGGGTGAGTAATGAGGTTACAATCTGGTGTTTTTGGAAAGAGTCATTCTTGTGACTCATCGTAACCTCCCCTCCAGTCACAGGTTCAGTGAGGGGCTTCAGTGACTCAGCTTTTTGGTTCAGTTCCTAATTTTTTTTTGTTGGCCCTGACCCCACTTTGTTTTAACATCACATCCTGTAGAAAGGATTTGAGGATTAATAAGGCTGACCGGGCTTGAACTCGCATATCTGTGTGGGCCCAAAATATTTGCCTGGCTGGGAGTTCCAGCTGATACAACACAAGCTCAGATAAATGCTCTGCAAACATCTGCTGACCCGCAGTGAGAATTTTCTCACTTCCCTTTAAAAATTTCCATGACTTTCATTCTCACAGCCGGCATTTCACTTCCTGCGCAGGGCGCCCATGTGACAGGAACCCAGCCATGGAGGAGCCGCAGCGAATCGATCTGACCTACATCACTGAACGCATCATCACCATATTCTGCCCCCCCCGGAGTCCGGAGGAGATCTACCTCCAGAACCTGCAGGAGATTATTCACATGCTGCAGTCCAAGCATGGACACAGCTACATGGTGAGACGGTGGTGGAAGAAGTAAAAGTAGAAATACTGCTTAAAGTAACAGAATTAGTCATTCTGTGTCAGAATCACTCATATAAAACACATTTATACCACATGCTAAAAACTGCATGGGATTAGCATAAAGTGTCTGCAAAGAGGAGAGTTGTGGGTACCCATAGACCCCATTCCATTGAGATAAACTCCACAAAAATCCTCTCTCCAGGAGACATTTATTTTGAAAATCTTGACAAATTCCAAATTGAATTTATTAAATGTGTTGGTTTTAATCTCTAGCTTTATTTACAATACTTATGTGCTATGTTTTGAAGTATGAAAATCAGATTTATATGCAGAGTATTTCCCCACATTGCCACAAAATAATAACGTATGAACGGATTTAAGAAATTCTTAATGTTATACAGTATTACAATACTTCAGATTTTTTGCTTTGACATAATATGGTAGTTTTGTGTGTATTATCACTTCCCAAACCAGTTGTATAACAACAATCCTTTCTCCTTCAGCTCATCAACCTCTCACAGAAGAATGACACTCTCACCCAAATGAACCACAAGGTAACGACGGCCCATCTGAGAGGTTAAATATCGCAGTGTGTTGTCTGTTACAGTATTCTGTGGTTTGCCTGTCAGGTTTTGGACACGGGTTGGGTGGATCTCTTGGCTCCCAACCTGGATCAGATCTTCAACGTGTGCACAACGATGGAGAACTGGCTGCAGACGCATCCGAAGCATGTCCTGGTGCTACACTGCCGGGTAAACAATGTTCCTCTGTACACACTGACATCTTTAAATTGATCTGTACATTTATGTATCCTGACTCTGCAGCTGTCCTCCACAGGGAGGTAAAGGCCGGCTGGGGGTTCTGGTGGCTTCTTACATCCACTTCAGCAACATGTCCGCCAGGTAACACTGATGTAAATCACTGTCATCATGCCAGCCATGTGAGTTTGTTTCAAGTAGTACACAGGGGTGGTGGACAGGAAAGAGCTTTTAGCTGAATGCTAACATGCTGATGTTTAGCATTCAGCTATGAATAACATTTGGTAATTAGCAGTAATCGCAAAGTACAGCTGAAGTATTGGACGAATTAAAATCTGATCTGATGATGGCGTTAGATGAAAAGTTATTACAGTTCATGCTGCAGGAGCCGCGAATGTCTGAAACAAATTTGGCGTAAATCCATGTGGTATTTATCAAAATATTACAGTGTTCATCAAACTAATAGATTACCAATTACCATCCCATAGAGCACTTTGTAAAAATAAAAGGGGGCTCAGAGCCAGTTAACTACCAAATATAAATAATATTTATCAGATAAAATGAGGCGGGAACGCTGTACTTCAACCTGCACTAACTGACCATTTCTATAAGTCGCCATCACTTTCGGAACCTCGGTTAACTTTCTAATATCCTGTATATAGACATGTTACATGCTACACTAATCTATTTTTGAAAAGACAACCAAAGTTTGAAGATGGGTAAAAGCTTATATAGTTACATATTAAGTTAGCTAGCGTCTAATATTAGCCATCAGATGTGATTAATGTAGATTAGTGAGCTGGTTCTCTAGTCTTTTGCTAACATTAGCTAACTTAAGATGTGACTGTATATATATTATACATTTATTAGTTTGTATGAAGAAAACAAACAAAATCCCAGAGTAAATCAATTTATTTTCATTGTAAATTAGAAAATGGCGCCTTATCAATGCCGTTAGTGTGGCTACAAATATAAGAAAATAAAGCAGATCAAGTAAAATAGAGGCATTTAACGTGGATAAAATGTAGAACGTCTGATATAGGGACACATAAAATATGAAAGTATGAAGCCAATCAATGCCTATAAGGTGTAAAAGAAACTAAAAGTGTTTTCTTTTACACTTGTACAGATTTTAGGCATAGCATTAACATGTCAGCATCAATCAGCTTATTTAATGTACACTGACTCATCTGACCACACTGCAATTTGGCACAGATATTTATGGCTCCCAGAGGATGAATCATAATGATTTTGGTGACTTCACACTGACCTTTCATCTAGTGAAGCAGCAGCAGGGCCAAACTTTCCACTCTTACATTAATAACATCAGAAATCTGAACTTTTCCATATAATAAACACACTTTGATTCATTAAATTAATTAATAACTTTTTCTCTTCATGCACACATAATCATTCCTATGTGGGAACTGTAAGAATCAGACGCAGTATTGACATTAACTGGAAGTGTTTGCAGATCAAAGAGCGCTGACAGAACAATAGACAGAGTGAACAGAGGCTGATCTACTGTACGTCTCCAGCAGTCAAAGGGCGGCTGATTGAAGAGACTTTGAACTAGACTGTTGTTTGATTTTCAGGGCCGGGATCCTGTTGCTGTTGGACACAAGTGAATTTATCTACTCTTAATTTACCTGCACGCCAGAGTCTGAGTCTAAAAGACACAAAAACAGTGTTAAATTCAGCCAAAAGCCTTTTTTTAAAGCAGAGTTTGTGGTTTATGTGGCCACACAGTCTAACAATGGGAGATGATGGGAAAGGTCAGTTTGAGGCCAGTGAAAATGGTGAAAAGAGGAAGATCAGGTTGGTTTCTGCACTGTTGGTGTGCAGTGTGCACGTGTGTGTGTGCATGTCGTTCATGTCCGAACAGCTGACTGAGTGTTGAGAAATATCTGATTGTGACCATTGTCCCTCCTCTCTGGGAATGATCTGTGTGCTTGTGTGAGCGAGTCCAGGTATGCAAAGGTGTGTGAATTCACCCAGATTACAAAAGAAAACCCTATTTACTGATATACCTTCAGTCGTATCTCATCACGCAGATAGTTTCAGTTTTATTTGAGCAGTTTTTGCTTCAGAGATTTCTGCTGCAACTCAAATATAACGGAGATGAATTACCACGGGTCCGTTTATAGTAGTAGCTGTTCTGGAGCTTTCTCAGTGTTTCCCACGTGTCCTGGAAAACCTGGAAAAGCTAGAAAATGTAGTTTTTTAGTCATAAAGCACCTGGAAATTTAATAAAATCACCAAATATTCTGGAAATAATAACAGTATGTTCTCCTGGTCCTGCTTCACTCAGATATACCAGATGCGAAGAAGACTTGCAGCCATCTTATCAAGTCTATTTTTTTCCCGAACTGCAAGCGAAGGTCTCAAATCTACATACAGCAAGAGCTTTCTAGTTGCTGTGATTGATCAATACATGCACAGTGATCACTGTAAAACAAATATATAAACTTCTACTTGATTTTGGACTGTTTCTTATGAGCTTGTGGCCAAATTAATGTGCACACTCGCCCCAAAACTGCAGCTTTTATGACCGTTTGTGAGCAAGTGCTGTCCTATATTGTCAAGGAAAAAAGTCTTGGAAAAAGTCCTGGAAAATGATTTGTCAGAAAGAGTGTGAGGCTGGGAAAGTTTACATCGTGGGAGCTTCAGGCATCATCACCTGAATATCTGCCTCTCTCTCAGTGCAGACCTTTCTCTCGACCACTTCGCCATGAGGAGGTTCTACAATGACAAGCTCTCTGCTCTGATGACGCCCTCGCAAAAACGGTAAGACCAATGTGGACTGAGCAGAATCACTGCGGGTCAAAAGATCAACTCCGGTTCACTTCTCAGTACCATAATAAAGCTACAGTATTGTATATGTCCCTTTTATAAAGTGATATTAATACCTTTCTCTGTGCTTTGCAGGTATGTGTGGATGCTGGGCAGCATGTTAAAGGGAGGACTGAGGATGTGTCCGTCTCCGTCCTTCCTCCTCTGTGTTGTTCTCCACGGTATTCCCAAAATGAGACCAGATGGAGGTAGGAAGGAAGCCTGCTGTCTTTTATCCTGTTCATTTTATTAAAGGAAGAAGATGCTTATATTTCTAGTCTAAAAGTCACGTATGAATACTGTTTTCGGGTGTTTACCAGATCAATACTTGAAATCAGCTTTGTACCACTACATAATTTATTGTTGGCTAAAATCAACACCGTTCCTCATAATATATAAGTTGTTATAACTTATATAACGTATCCACTCAGATAATATTACTATAACGACAAGAAGCTAAGGTTAGCCAGCCGGCTGCAACCTAGCCACGCTTGATAACGTTATCTACGACCAGATCAGCTTTTTTTTGTTAGATGAAGCTAGTAAGCAATTTGCTTAGCAATAAAACCACAATAACACAATATATTCCACTAGTTTTGTAGTAATGTTAGCTTTGACTTTTAGGACATTTATGATCGAACGTTAGCTTGTGTTGCACGCTGTAGGGAAGCGGAGAGATTTACACATTCGCAATAAATAGTGATTAATAAAATAAAATAACATATAATATGCTTCATAATCGTACATATGGGACCTTTAATACTGATGCCTTTATATGACCTACATAAAGAAACAGATCATCTGTGAGTTCTTTTGAAATCTAAATAAAACTTACTTTGATTTTACTCTAAAATAAGTAAAAATTGAATGAATAGCTTTAACTTTTAACTAATAAGTTCAATATATCACCACTCCACCACTGGACCTGGGTCTAATAAAATCGTGGCCACAATGTCAGATATAAAATAAATTATAAGATATGTCAGGGCTGGAACAGGAAAAATGTTTTTACATCTTAAACCATTCTGAACATTTCTTAATTAATTAATTAACTTAATACTGTCTTCTTCCCAGGATGTTGTCTCTTCCTAAGAGTCTACCAGAGTCTACAAGCTGTGTGCACATCGGCCGTCTAGTAAGAAATTTCATCAGAGAAAGTCGCATAATAAAATCTAAACATGGTGTGAAGTTTTCAGAATAAAATACAGCCGTTAATGTGTGTTTATATCCGTCTCAGCCATGTTAATGCAGCCCAGACAGACCAGCTCTACTTCGTGCTGCAGCCGGCTCAGCTGCTCAAGGGGGACATCATGGTGAGTGGGAAAGTACATTTTATGAGGTTTACTACTGCAGAATGTGACACATTATTTATTAATTTATTTATATTTATTTATCCTGTAGGGAGCCATTAGACACTAACCTTGCACTAACCCCATTTACTTGCCTTTTTATGAATACATAAATTATTTTACTAACAAAATACATTTTTTATCCTCTGTTTCTTCTCCTTTGTTCTTTTTAATTTTTTGCCATATTTATATGGGTAATGCTTTATTTTACGGATCTATTCCATTTTTCCTATATAATTTGGTAGTAAAGTAAGAAAAATAAGAACTCCAGGTAAAATACAGTAAATATAATGTATTTATCGATGTATTATTGGAAATTATTCTCCATATATATTGAAGTAAAAGCTTGCTTATAGACAAATTTCACACTTTTGAATGACCTGATATGCAAAAATGTCATTTTTTCTCATATTTAACACCAAATTTAATAATTCTTTCCAGAATATATTTGGAAATAATTCACGAAATAACTCAGAAGTGGACCAGTAAAATAAAGCGTTACAATTTGTTTTGTTATTTTTTAATGTCTTATATGTTGAAAAGTTATATAAAATACAAATAACAATATAAACCACAAAATATATTTAAAAAAAATCTAAATATTGTGTATATAAATCAATAATAATACAAATACATTCTAAATATAAAATTAAATATAATCTTCAAATCTTCATCTTCACTTAGTAATTTGCTTTAATATACTGATGCACTTTTGGGAACTTCATTAATTAATGTTTATGTTTCCTCTACATTAAAAAGGTATTTTTAATAACCACTTAAAATTAATATAATAATTAGTAGCATAAACAAGTTTTTAAGTTGTTTTTAAGTCATGGAAATTTAACTTGTTCCAACTAGTTTTTCCATGTTATTTATGTCAACACATCTCATCAAAATCATGTTTGGAAACTCAAAATTGATCTAAAATCAGTAAAGTTATAGACTTTATAGACTGAATGTAACAGACATCATTGAGCATCATTGTCTTTCTGATTTTAGGTGGTTTGTTATGATAAAAACAGCCGGTCGGACAGCCGTCAGGTCGTCTTCTGCCTCCAGTTTCACACTGGCCTCATTCACGGACACGCCCTCACTTTCTTTAAGGCGGACCTCGACTGTGCCAGCAAAGGTATTTATGAGCTGCTGCTTTCACTGCCAACTGCTGTTTCAGATACCACCACTCTGCCACGGTATCAATCTTAATCTGTAACCAATAAATCCTTCACTGCCCTCCTCCTCCTCCTCCTCCCCAATGTAAATATCACCTACCTGAACTGACCTTGGACACTTTATCAGCTGTGCTGGAGCACAGGTGTGAAGTACACATGGAAAAGTGTCCAATGGGCCAAGTTAACTGTCCAGATGTCTGATTTTGTTTGTTAATATTCCAGATCCTCGGTTCCCAGAAGATGGAAAAGTGGAGCTGCTGCTTTCTGACAGCCCTGAAAAGATTAGAGGTAAACTTTCTCCCAGAAAAAGATGATTTTTCGTTAAAAAAATGTATCTTCCACAAACACAGAGCCAGCAACCAGTGAACTGAACTGGATGTCAGAATAAGAGAATAAATATGCAGATGTTTTTCAGAGGCTTTGATCCAGGATCTGCAGCATAAGCTTTCATACTTTTATTATTCAAAGGAAACAAGAGTCTACAGCTCTGGTTGTCTGTACTGGTTGTTTTTAACTACATGCTAACACGCTAACATGCTGATGTTTAGCAGGTACAATAAAGATCAAAACAGAAGGTTTCTAAGGATCAATATACAAAATGCTACAAACTCTGCGTTCTCTAGGTTCCTAACCTTTTTGGCTTGTGGCCCCTTAAAATCAGGAAATGTCTTTCCGGCCCCTGGTGAAAAAAAACACCTGGAAATTGATTAAAATGACCTGGAAAATGTTAATTGTATTTTTAGCTTCTGCTGCGGCCATCCATGTTACAGTTTCAGGGAAACTGAAGTCAATTCGGAAAGTGGAAAAATCAGTGGTGAGAACAGCCCCCTAAACAATGATCACAGTTTGTGCTATCAAGCTGTCACACTCCTGGAAAAGGTCCTGGAAAGGTCCTGGAAAAGCATTTCTGAAAAAGAGTGGGAACCCTGATTATATGTTTTCTTGTTTTAAACAAAAAAAAAAACTTTTAGAGTCCAAAAGAAGGAAAAATATCCAGTAATTTGTAAAAATAAAATAATAATAATAACAACCACTGTTAGTCAGCAAATATAGAATGAAAACAATGAATAGATTACTAGTGTGTGTGAGCTGTTGCATCAAACTACTGTCTAACAGGAAACTGCCAAGAAGAACTGAATGTGGAAAAGAATTCACCTGTTTTTTCACATTTGTCTACAGGCGACCAGGTGGATTTATAACAACATAGCAGATACAGAAATCTACTTTTTCAGAGACAAAAGCTAAAATTTGAAATAATTTACACTCAATGTTGCTTGTTCAGAGTCTGCATGTCCCAGTGGAAGTTGTGGTATCCAGAAGGTTAACTTTGTGGCACTGAGCTAATTATATCCTCCCTCAGAATAAAAGAGTAAACAATATGTATATATATATATATATATATAGAGAGAGAGAGAGAGACATTTTCCTTAAAAAAGGGACTTTTTCCCAAAAAATAAGACTTTATCCTAAAAAATGTGACCTTTCCACCCAAAAAATATAGTATTTTTCCCCCAAAATATAGTATTTTTCCCAAAAAATGTAACTTTTTTTCCAACAAATCTGACTTTTTTCCATAAAATCTGACTTTTCCCCTCACAAATTTGACTTATTCCTAAAAAGAAAATGGACTTTTTTCCTTAAAAAATTTATTTTTTTTTACTTAAAAAAATGACTTTTTTCCTAAAAAGATTTGACTTTTTTCCTACAAAGATTTGACCTTTTTCCGAAAAAAGAATACTTTTTCCTTAAAATGTTTAAGTGGAAAAATCGATTGTGGTGA
>NW_023339674.1:2177189-2177425 GCF_004916995.1 Morone saxatilis
ATCCTGGAAAATGATTTCTTAAGACGAGTGGGAATCCTGTCTGTATCTACAGGATGAGTGGGAGTTATCACCCCCAACTTTCTAACTGATGCATTCAAACACCTGGACACACAGACACATTATTTGGGCTACAGGTGCTGATGATGAACTGAGAGCGCACCAAGATTCACTGTCTCCTCGCTCAAGCAGAAGAGACAGAAATGACTCAGAAATGCCCCCCCCCCAACACACACACA
>NW_023339674.1:2177461-2179416 GCF_004916995.1 Morone saxatilis
CACACACACACACACAAACGCGCTACTCATGAATGAAAAACACATTCATCGAGTTCAACAAACAGTCACCCAGGTGGGGGCAGTGTTGGACACCAGCAGGAGGACCCAAGAGCCAAAACTGGCCCTCAGCACCTACAATCACACTCCTCGCCTCTCAACAGGAAGTAATATGAGGGGTTATCACACACACACATCTGACAGGAATTCAGATTGCAGATACTGTACACAGGGGGAAACAGGCAGGCGGGGGGAAACCAGGGCACACACAGACACACACAGACACTGACGGGAAATTAAAGCCTGCATTATTCCATGAATCCAATTTGAAATGAGATCTGGAATCAGCTGCTGTTGTTGTGCGTTCACACGTAGGTGACTGTGTGTGTGTGTGTGTGTTTTTGTTCAACTGACTCCTGACCAGCGCTGCCTCTTTGTCTGCTGGTCTGTTTGTCATTTCCACGTGCAGGCAGAGAGCTGTGGCACAACGGACACGGCGTCACAGTGGACTACGACACCTTGGACCCTTTGGTGAGACGGGATTCATATCAAGACACGTCTTCTCCTGAAACAGGTGAGGTGCTTTTCAAGGTTTTTAAAATCAGGAATTCCCCCTACGCACACACTTTTTCTTCTGTTTCACTTTCTTTTCCTGTTGTTTTGAATTCCTGCGGTGTGTCTGACTTCATTATCAGAAAGGAAGATCAGATATTTGAAGACACAGCACATTAGGGGGAGATAAATAAAGCTGTCTGCTCTAACATAACGGTGACCTTCAGTTGTCTGAGTGTGGCATTCTTGGGAAAACCAGAGTCCAGAGCTGTTTAGTTCTGACTTCTAAAAGACCCAATCAGTGATTTATTTTACCTCATTAACAATAAATGATGTGTATTTTACATTTCTGCTGGGAATTAAAAGTCTGCTGTAAGGTTTCAGATATTTTAATGGGTTTTTCCTGCAATTAGCAACTGACTTCTATTAATATTTGAACAACTGAAAATCAGTTAGTCGACTGAAATACTAGAAGTTTGAGTCATATGCTGAATACATTTAACAATATAGCACATTTTCTCTAAATTCAATAAAAAAATTGTAAATATATAAATTGACCTATTTCCTATTACTATACTCTTTTTAAAATATATTTAAAAAAGGGTAAATAGAAAACACCTTCTAACAACAGTTGCAAACAACAATAAGAGTGATCAACAACAAAACAATGCTGGTCGGATCTCCTGTTCATAATTACCCCGTTCTGTGTCACGTTCGCTGTCCTCTATGTTTGTTTGTGTTGCCTTCATGCAAATTTCCTGCCTGCTTCCAGGGATGGGAATCGAGAACCGTTTCCAGTTAAGAAGAGTTTATTAAATACTTTTATCGATGCCATGTTTTTCTGATAGTTGTGCATTACAAAACAATAACGTCCAACTCTTGTCTACGCTGCTGGAAACAACAAGGTGTCGTCGTGGCATTTCACAAATATAACTCTGTTTCTACACTGTGTTTATTTTGTTGTTCTGATATCATTTAGAAACTGTCTGTTAGATTTGTTAGAGTTAGATTTGTTTTGTCTTGTTACTGTTACAGTTATTTATATAATTCCATCCACTGATGACAGCCATGAGAAGTAGCTGAAAGCTCTGGAAAATCTTCAGTAAGTGTCGAATGGATCAAAAGACTAAATGTAATCATCAACAATGCAGCTCGGCTGAACTTTTTAGCCTCTTTTAGCTGAAAGTTTTGGCTTGACGGCACATTTACTGTCCAGTTCTAGTCAAACGCGCTGTACGCTACCTGCTCAGCACCAAACAGCAGATATACACAGTCAGCAACAAGCTGGTGAAGACAGTGGAACATCTATTAGCTAAAGAGAGACATCTTGTCCTCTGGAGTTGGTGGAGTCCAGAAACAGAGTTAGAAGGAGAGCAAATAATCCATCAGGTGGACACAAACACAAC
>NW_023339674.1:2179536-2179821 GCF_004916995.1 Morone saxatilis
CGTATTGACTTATTGTATCTCTGGCTGCTCTGTGGCTGCTGATTCAGTCTCTGAGAAGGTCTCTGGACTCTGGTCTTCACAGTGGTCAGTGCTGTGGGTAACTGTCTGGTCATCGGTGTGACAGCCTACAACTGTTGTGGTCACAAAGGCCTCTTTCACGTTCCTGGGAATGGGTGTAACGACAATCATTTAGACAGCCGCCAGACCTATTTGGAGGCGGCTGTTTTTCAAAAGAGTTTCCATTTGGTTAGAATAACCGTTCACACACACAGAAAAAAAAAAAAC
>NW_023339674.1:2179858-2180078 GCF_004916995.1 Morone saxatilis
AAAAAAAAAAACAACCAACACAAAAACACACACATCCAGACAGCTGAAACAATCACTTAAAGCGGTTGAGGTTCCAGTTCCAGCTGTTTTATGCCATTGCTAAATATGCTCTACCAGCCATGTAATTTAGATAGACCGATCGTTGGGGCACGTAAAGGCACACTCACTCACACACACACACACACACACACACACACACGCTCCCATTGGACGCGAGCAC
>NW_023339674.1:2180178-2202312 GCF_004916995.1 Morone saxatilis
GAGAGACAGAGAGGACGACAGCAAGAGGACAGACTTCAACTCAAGCTGGGTCTGAATCTTTTAAGCCTCCCTTTCCCTCTTTCCCCTCATCCTTTTCATTCTGCCCTCGTCCTTGCCCCTCTTCTCTTTTCAGCTTGTCATCTGTTTCTCTTTTCCTCTTTCTCTGACTCCTTCAGCAAGCGTTTCCATCCTGTTTCTAGCCTGCAGTGTGAACAGTGAAAGTTTTGCTCCTGAGTTCCGGTGAAGCAGTAAGCAGCTTTTTTTTTTTTATGCTAGTTTGTGTGTCTTTTTATTGCAAGTTCTGTTCAATCTGCAGGTTTTTTGTTTTGTTTTACAGTATTTGTGAAAGTTACACTGCGTGTTTATCAGTTTGTGAACGCTCTGTGCATCTGTGTGTGAGAGACCTTATACACCAGCTGTGAGGTTTTACCATGCATGTCTGGTATTTGAGTTTTATTGCCTCTCTGGACTTAAGAGGCTGTGCTCATACAGCTCTGGTATGCATGCACTGTATGTATTGTTGCAGTCACTGTACGAGGCAGTCTTATCTCATCTGAATCTAACAAGCTTTATCAGAAAACAACTTGCTCTATTTATTATAACACGATAAAGTCTAATGATTTGGTCCACAAAATGTCTGAAAAGCCAAATATATTCAGTTTACTAACATATAGGACCAATAAAGCAGCACTTATTTCAATAATGAAGCTCAAATAAGGGAAAGTTTCACATCTTGCTTGACAATGACTTAAACAGTTAAAATCATTATCAGAATAGTTGCAGATTTATTTTCTGTCTAACTAACTAACTTGCTGTCAGACTCTTGTTGCTGCAGACAGTTAAAGTATAACAGATGTGTGTTTGTGTGTGTGTGAGAGAGTGTGTAATCAGCTCTATCTGACCTCAGCGCTGTGACAGACACGTCCTTTGCGTGACACACGTATGCATCCACCAGCTCGCACAAAGAGGCTCTGTGTTATCTACATGGAGTGTGTCTGGAGGGATGGCTCTGTTCCAACAGGTGTTGCATGTGTGTGTGTAGGTGTCTGTCTTAGTGAATCAGATACAGTAGTGCTGCAGGTAGAGGGTCACACGTAACACGAATATCTGCAATACAAAGCTGAGATTTCTAGTTTGTTAGAAAGTTGAACTTTCTAGAGAAAACAGGAGTTAATAAAAAATAAAAAATGTTGGTGTGCTCCTCTACATCACCTTCAAGTGTAACCATGAGGTCACTGCTTTGTGATTGTGAAACTTTTTCCACCGTGTTTTTGCCTCCAAGGTTCTGCCATAAGCCTCTGCGAAGAACTCTGATTTCATCAAACCTATGCCCTTGGTTCAATAGGCCATGTTTCTATCTGTTTTCACATATAAACCTTTCACTGACCACAGGGATGTTGTCTTCACAGCTCCACCTCTGGTCCTGCACCCTGGAAATGGTTTGTATTCCAGAGTGAGGAAGAAGAGCAGTGAGGAAGGAGCCTTGTTCTCCCTGACCACCAGCAGCCCCAGCTGCAGTGACCGAGCTCCATCCGCCAGCAGCGATTCGGGTCTGTCCGTCGCCTCACAGGGGCGCGCGGGAGCCGGACACAAGAGAGGAGCTGCAGGGGACAAGAGTACCCTGGCAGGGAAGCTGGTCGCTGGGGTGGACTTTGAGATTGCTCAGCCTCTTCTGGAGGTCATGACTGAGCTTGCCGCCAGCGGAGGGGAGGGGGAGGTGGCTGGAGATGAATCTGGGTTGGGACTTACCATCAACGGAGAGGCTTCATCCAGCGAGAGGGAAACTGATATACTAGATGACGACGATGAAGTAGCAGCTTCGGGTCTAGACATGCCAAGCTCCAGCAGCATCTGCTCCCTCTCCTCGGAGAACCTGCCTGGAACTCAAACTGAGTACTCCACACGCTCCTGGGTACAGCAGCAGCAGATGGTTGAGGTCGTCACGGACGACTACCTTGACGTGGATGGGGGAGCGAGGTTGAAGAGGGTGAGAAAAGAGAAGCCACCACCTTTAGTTGCTCCTGACACGCCACTTCGAGGAATGAGCAGCAGGGAGGCGGTGCAGCGAGGACCAGTGGACGATGACGGCATGCACAACGGTCAGTCAGTCAGTACTACGCTTGCTTCGTCTTGCCAAGAAGAAGATTTGGCGTCGTTAAACACAGACATTGACGAGTCCATAGAGCAGCTGAACCAGCTGATTTTGGATTTGGATCCCACCTTTGTTCCTGTTCCTACCCGCTGCGCCCCCTTGAGCCGCTCTGCCTCCCTCCACACCAACGGCCTCAGCCACAAGGGAAATACCAATCAGTCAAGTAAGACCAATTCAAATTCCCCATTGGGGCTTCATAAAGTTAATCTTCTTCTTATGCCCGTTTTTTCCAAGTTTGTGGCCACTGTAGTTTCTCCTACACTCTTAGAAGGCTGAGCTGTATTCAGTTGTTTGCAATCTACAACTTCACCACTAGAAGTTACTAAATACACACAGGTGGAATTGTTCAAGAGTCACATTGCACACATTGCTGTTGCGTGTTTTAAGGAAGGCGAGGCTGGTCGTTGGACCACTGTGGTCAATTATTGATAGATTGCTGTGAAATTTTCTACTGACCTTCGTGTTCCTCAGAGGATGAAGCCTGCTGACTTGGAGTGAGTTTGGGGTAGCCAACCTGCAGCTCTTTATTTCCTCTCAAGTGGCTCCCTGTGACTTTAACAAAATGATATGTAAATCATTAACGGTTATTTTTTACCATTTTTATTTGTCATTGTAGTAGGACTAAAGTGATTCTTACATTCAGTTGTAAGATATTATTATATACACACTGAATATATGAAAATATATATTTATATAAAAATATCTTAAATTAAAACCTGCATCATACGTTACATCCTGACCGAACCTCAATAGCTGTGGCTACTAGTCTTGAGTCTCCCTAGCTAGGCTAGCTATGTATACCAAATCAAAAAAGGAAAAGTCTCAGAGGAAAATAGAGAATTTAATAGTGCATGGACAGATTTGTTTCCTTTGACCACCGATGCTGCTACTGCTGCCTTACCGGTATATTTAATCTGTGGTGAGAAATTAGCATTTAAATCTCAAAGCCCTCCAAAAATGTCTCTTTTGATAATAAAGGTTGCTAATCCCTGGGCTAATACTAACTAGTAAATGTTAGCATGCTAATGTGATGAACTGGAATAGTCAACATAGTAAACGTAACTGCTAAACCTCAGCATATTAACGTTACTGTGACCATGTCAGAATGCTGACATTAGCATTTAGCTCAAACACAGAGCCACAGAGGCGCTAGCATGGCCGTGGATTCAGGATGCAGATGTTTAAGAGGCCGATAATACAAAACCTCAGCCTCTAAAACCAACATTTTCTGCTTTGCTAAATACCACTATGATTACAAATGTATGTATTTTGGGTAAACTGACCCTTTAGCCTTGTTAATTATAACAGAACCTTTCCACAACTCCACTTGTAGAGAGACACAAAACAGTCCACTGTCACATTATGACTGGCTGAAATGCCACGCTAAAGGAAATACACGTGTGCCAACAAGCTGGCGGGCAGATGAAGCGTGTAGGTTGAACTTGTTATATTGTGGAGCCCAGTTCAGCCTGCACACACAGAGAAGCATTTATAACCCAGACTGAAGGAACGAAGCGCTGCGTGATTGTGGAAAGCTCCACCTGAGAGAGGAATACATCTGCGTTTGTTACAGAAGGTGTGTTTGTTAGTGCGCGTGGTGTTTGCTGAAAGGGTGGAAGCATTTGGTTAAACAGGTAGTGGATATTTCCAGTATAAAAATCAAAACCTCTGGTCCCCACACAATGATGTGTTTACCCTCCAGTCTGTCTTATTTGAATGGAAATATACTGAGCTGGAAGAAAAAGGTTACATAAGTAAAAAATATGTGCGAAGACAATTAATCCAATCTGAGTCAGGATGAAGTGATCCAGTGACATTATTACAGAATTTACAGTTTTGAGCAGCTGAATGGGATTAAATGAGTTACATCTTATCAGCAAAGATTCAGTCGAGGATGTCTGACACTGTGAAACGCTGTTAAACGGGGATATTGGCAATAAGTTTCTCATCAGCCGATAACAGGAAAGAGCTCAAAGCTTCAGCAGATTTAGATCCAATGTGTAACTTCTGATTAAACAACAACAGATAAGATTCTAGTTGGTCTCAACCAAGTCCAGCAAAAATTGTATTTTAACATTAAAGTGAGCTTGAGCAGCGAGCAGAAATCGTTTTAATTCAAAATCCATCTAGAACACTTGTTGGCTGCCAAAACTAATCTCATTGGTGATGTCAAAAGCATTCTTTACTTTCTGTCTCAGTCTTGACTCTGTCTCTCTCATTTGGTCTCGACTAGTCCTGGTCTGGTCTAGTTAACTGCAGCACTGCGTACTTCTATCGAATCGATGCTCGATATCAGGCCATATGCAAAGTTTAGGTATCGGAAGCAGTATCAGGAATGAAGGAAAAAATTGGAACATCTCTTATAAAAGTATTCAAGCCACCCCCAGAACAGCTGGTGCCTGATGGTGACGCGAAGAGAAGCCCCACATGCACTGGCTCCACATTGGTTAGATTCTTCAAATAATATTAATATTTAGTGGATTTGTGGAAATCTGAGCTGCTCTGATAATGCTGTGTGGGGAATACTGTACAGAACTGTAACACAAATCCAGATCATTCATCAAAAATCAATTTATCCAGAAATTTGCAGCCCAGATACATCTTCTCCATCAACAGCAGCACTCATAGGGAGCCCGCTGGACTAATTCACAATGAAATTTAACAGACTTGTGGAAGTAAAAAAAAAACAACACAGCAGATTTACAATAGTTGTAGATTTTCAGAATGATACAGGCCCATCTATCTCCTGCAATGTCTGCCTGGACAATAAACCGAAAGCTACGCTAATGTCAAAGTTCACTTGTGATAAAAGTTGAAGACTATCACCAGTTCAGCCTACAGTTTATAGCCTAGCAGTACAGGTGGAACAAAGAGCTTTGTCTCCCACTTATTATTATGTGTATTTTGATAAAGGTAAAAAACGGTTTGCTCTTTGGAACGGCTAGCTGGAGGAAACTCCTTATTACTTTGATTATGACAGACAGTCAGATATCTAATCTTCCATCTTTCACACCTTTATTGCTTAACCAAGTCTTTTAACCTGGGCACAAAGGGTTTGATGGCCAGGCAGAGATTGCAGCTGGTTAAGTTTTGTGGTTCATACCTTTGTGCTCTGGGAGCAGATCTGGTGAAATTGGGAAATGTCTGCTTCCACTCTACACAATAGCCTCTGTATCACTGCAAATTGGCATCATGCACACATAGATTTTAAAATTTGCTTTGTTAACTCCAACAATGAGCTCCCTAACCGGTTCAGGTCGACAGCCGTCCATCTAGAGCTGTGTTCCCTCTCTTAAATGGAAGTTTTTCCCTGCCACTGTCGCCAAGTGCTTGCTAATGGGGAGAATTGTTGGGTCTGTGTAAGGGGCCTATCAAAAGGAGATGTACTGTTACAGGCGTGGCAGCTCCAAAGACATCTTTGGAAAGAAGGAAAAAACAGCTGCTGACCTCTTAAAGTGACGTCTTTAAATTGCTTCTTTTGTCCAACCAACAGTTCAAAACCCAAAGAATCTTCATTTACAATCATATTTGACAAAGAAAAGCAGATAATTAACAAATAATTGTTACATTTAAGTTAACTGGAACCAGAAAATCTTTTATATTTTAGTTTGAAAGATAACTTCAACGATTATTGGAGTATCAAACTAATTGGTGATTAACTTTCTCTCTACTTTAAAGCTTGAACCTGAACACATCACTTCGATAGTGCCTCCTTTCCTGACCCATGTGTCTCAGTGTTGAAAGATTAATTACCTCCACTGGGGCGCAGCCTGCAGGAAGAGGCGCATTTCTGCTGCGACCTCCACCCCGATTTTATTTTACGTTTGAGGACCGTACGGGTTGTAAGTGTACGAGTGGTGTCATCACTTCCCAGCTCTTTGCATACAGAGCAGCTGCTTCCATCAAAGCTAACCTCGGTGTGGCCCGGCGGTTCACGTCGGAGCTCCCAACAGAACGCCCATGACAGCTCCTGAATCATGTCTGTCAAGGTCTCTGCTCTGGTTATGGGTGTGTGCCACACAGGGTTACATTACTGCTGACATTTAACCTCTGACCCTGTGTTTTCGTCAGGTCAGCGAGAGGTCTTGTGGTTCTTCTCCTGATCTGAGCACAGGAAATGTGTGTTTGTATGTATGTATGTATGCAGGTCAGCGAGTTTGTCAGAAGGCTGATATTTCCCCCAAGGGCATATTTGAAGCGGTAACAGTAATATTTCACCGCTTAGTTACTGTGTGTGTGTGTGTGTGCAGAAGTGTCTGTTTGTAACGTGTGTTTTTCGAGGCGATGTTTTGAGGCAGGAATTTGTAAGCGATCAGGAATGCTTTTGAAGTTTGACACAACACTTTGCTTCCCCAGTGTGTTTGCATCATGCCCTCCTCCTCCCTCTCAGGATCTTTGAATTGCAAGTCTTCAAAAAGAGAATAGCACCCCCCCCACCCCGCTACCACCCTCCTTCAAAAATACAGTGGGTATCAAGTGATCATCGGCACTGTCTGTGGAAGCACCCTCAGCAGGCCCTCTGGTGTGGCAGAGTAACTGGATTAGTTTCAGTTGGACTAGCTCGGCCTTTTCATGTGCTTTTTGGAGATGATGGATGCTCACAGTGAAAGCTGAGCTCACAATGTCCCACACTTCTGTTTATAGGTGATATACACAACTGAGTGTGGTCCCATATACGGTGAAACTCTGGTGTGTTTTTGGTGTCACTTTTTCAAAAAATCGAGTTTGAATAAATTACACGATATTTGTTTGAATGAATTTGAAAATAAAATTGCAAAAAACCTACAGTACAACTGTGTTACACTACACGGGAAATACGACGTAAAGACAGGATTCCCACGCATCCTGGAAAAACCTGGAAAATTAGAGACTAGTTTTCCAGTTATGGAAACGCCTGTAAATGTATTAAAATTACCAATTATCATGGAAATAACCTACATTGACCTGGAAATGTTTTATTATATTTTGGTACCTAAGTGTTACCAGATGCGAAGCAGACTTCTTTTGGCTGTCAAATCTTAATTTTTCCGTAGCTGTGAACCGAATTCTCCGAGAGATCCAATGGTAATGGTGTAGACAGTTGTATCTACATGCATACAGCCTATTAATGATCAAATTTGTTGTTGAGGCTGATCAATACATTCACGGCGATGTTAACTGTACATGCAACCAACACTTTCACTTCATAGAAGATGAATTTTATGTAGAATAAAGTAAATTCTACCTGATTTGAACTAGAGGAACCTCAACGCTGAGACCACAAATTAACCAGGTTTGAATTTCCAAAAAAGTCAGACAGCCCTAGAGAGAGAAAAGTCTCAGAAAACATAATTTAAAGTCTGCACCTTCCCTGACAGCCAAGGCAGAGATCCAGAGCTGTGCTTGCTTGAACCGGTAGCGAACGTTATTTGGCAGAGGCAGTGAAAAATGATAGAATAGGGGGATTTATCCCAACATGCGCACAGATTTATGTTTTTACATGCTTTGCTCATGAGAGAATGTACATTGGGGGGCATTGAGTACAATGACACATTCTGGTCTAAAGAAAAGCATTACTTGGTTGTCTATGGGTGAACAGAGTCAATGTAAAATAACATGACCTGTATGTACATGTATGTATAATTTAATAACTGAAAAAGTGGATTTAGTGTAAATTACTGTTTGACAAAAGCGGGTTGTCATGAATATTAAACTGGCAGGTAAGAAACTAACTAAATTAAACTAAATGTTCAAGATTTTGTCATTTTTATTTGTACCTTTTAACCTAAAAAATGTAGTTTGTGCTCTTTAAAAATGTTGATGTATTCAGTTTCAACCATTTTTATAGTTAAATTAACTAACAGTATAATTATTAATTACTTTTCTGAATCTGAGCACAGCGGGTTAAGTGATACTTTACGCAGGAAGACAGTCAATTAAAAGGGAACCTGGGCTCTTAGTACCATTTTACATCTTATCAATACAATACAATACAATACAATACAAGAGGTGTTTGCGTTTGGCCCGTGGCCCACCATTACATTTCAGTTTTGTTCCTCCAAGGTAAAATGTTTGTGCACCCCTAATTTAAACAACACATCAGCCAATATAAATTTTTTAACATGAACAGGAACATAGTCAAACATTTCTGACAAGGATTCCTTAAATGATATCAATCAATTGTGAACAAGCTGTAATAAGTGCCACATTTTGAGGTTAAAAAATAAACTTCTAGTAGACAAAAGTGAAGTCATTTCTTGTTATTTATCGTCTGACGTTAAGATACTGATCCATTAAAGCTGAATACAATAGAACTCCAAAACCTTGCTTATCAATTTTATCTTTTTTAAAACCTGGATCAAACTGAAATGTGCGGTTGTCAAATTAAGTCTCTCTTTCTTTGCTGATGATCCGCTCGCATCTGAAAACAACTGTTTGTTCCAGCAGATGTTTCCACCATCTGGTCACAGTGAAGTCTTGCTTAGTCACACAGTCTCAGCCCTGATGACAGGAGCTCCGCACTGCTGATGAACACGCTGATAGCCGCTTTTGTCAGACACAAACACGCAAAACATGCAGCACTGTCATCACCTTTTATTGGCAAGTTGGCCTCTGGTCGTAAGCCTCAATAATAACAGGAGTAGACGTAACTGTTTGTGGATGTTTCCTTTCACAGAGGAACATGTGAGTTTGATTCTTTGGTTGATTATATTTCAGATCATAATCTGTCTGACTGTCTGGCTGCCTCTCCCTTTTTTGCCTCCCACCCTTACCCTTCTTGTTTATCTGTCTGGTCCTGATCAGGTTGGAGACAGCAGAAGCAGGTCAGCGATGTGGTGGACTACGCTGGTCTCGATAGTCCAGGATGGAGAGGGGGCAGTGCTCAGAGCTTCAGGGGCTCCCCGCTCTACAGTCCCTCCTTCTCACAAACTCAGGTAAACACAGTTTCTCCCCGTACAGTCGACCTTCACCCATAAAAGCTGTTTAATTTAAATTTATAATCACTTTTTACATGACAGGAGCTCGTAGTGATGAACCACAGAGGATTATCAGCAGCTCCCTTCAGTTTTATGATGCTTCGTATGAGTTTTGGTAAATTTTTTAGCTAACGGCAGCTTCTTAAACAATACAGCCCATAGTGCCCTCCCCCACACTCTATCACTCCCACTGTGATGTAAATGTCACTTGGGACCTGAACTTTGAGGCACAGAGCACTTTATTAAACTCAAGTTTACTGTACACTGTTCTGCACTTTAAGTTATATTTTAATTTTATTCTATTTTTATATTTGTCTTGTGTTATTTGTCTTATTATTGTACTGTTCTCTAAAGGGAGTTGGGCAAAGTAATATTTTCATTGTACAGTATAAACCACTGTGTTTCTTTCTGTGCATATGACAATAAACCTCCTGAATCTTAAATCTACAATAAGTAGCAGTTATCGGTCTGAAACTCTGGAAATCACAGAGAGTTTGAGGCAGAGCAGCTGGAGGACATCAGAGGGAAAACCAAAAAAAATTTTCACCATCCAGTTTCACCAAAATCAATTAATAAAGTTGACCGACAGTCCTTTCACCTCTTCTGCCACAAGTGCATTAATGTTAGCCACATGGCTATTTAAAATGAAAGAGTCTGCAAGTAACTCTTGATATTTTGCTCAGGAATATTTCATTTCTAACAATTTTAGCAACTAAAGCAACTTTTTTAACAGCATTTCAATTTGTTGGCCAATATTGTGTGACTGTATTTCAATTATTTGTTTGGTCTCGAGCTTGTTTAACGTCAGTCTTGAATCGGACTCAGCGCTCATTCAGACTCTAGCTCGAAACTGAGTGGGTTCCCTTATGTCAGACTAGATTTAAAAGGTCTTGACAACAGCCCTGATCAGGGTTAGGGTTAGAATTACATTAAAGCAGGGTTTTAATGCCCTAACCCTGGAAATCCTGGACATTTTAGAGACTAGTTTTCCAGTCATGGAAACACCTGGAAATGAATTAAAATGATCCCATATGCTGAAAGTAATCAATGTCATCCTGGAATTTTTAAATTGTATTTGAGCCCCTCATTCAGATCACCTCCATAAACCTGGGTGCGTATTTTCAGACTTGACTGTCGGTAGGACAGTTAGAGGAAAAGTGTAGTAAACTATAGTAACTTCGCCGCCAGAGACCTCAACGGAAAAAGTGGATTGTCCCGAAAACACTGAACCACCGATCTCTAACGAACCTGAGACGATTCATGAAGGAGGAATAACACTGGGGTTAATTGTGCCAATGCTAGGCCTACTGGGAAATTATATGAGTGCTGTAACTCCTGCAAAATGTCCTGGAAAGTTCCTGGGGAATGATTTCTTAAAAAGAGCGGGAACCCTGTAAAGAAAAAGATAACACAGAGTTAAAAGGATCTCTGTTGAGATTGTTGTTATGTAACTCTGTATCTTTCCTCCCTCTCTCCCTCCTTCCCTCCCTCCCTTTGTCTCTCTTTTCTGTTTTTAAAGAGGTTGAGGTTTCTTGCACTCATTCTTATGGCTGGGTGGCATGAATGGCCCTGACTGTTTACAGCAAAACACAGGCTGTAGCCACACACAGATCACAAGACTGATGTCTGCTGGTGTGTGTGTGTGTGTGGGCTTGTTGCCCCATAAGACTTAGAAATGTCACTGACTTTTTCTTACTTATTTTATTCTGTTCGTTTTTAAAGCACGGCCATCTTTACAAAACCAACAGTGTGGACTTTCAAGGACACACAGAAAACTCCAACATCGTCCCGCCCACTCCGGCCTTCCCGGTGTCTCCTCCAACGCCCTACGGTAAGAGATAATCTCAAAATGGACGTCACTGGATGGGTCTGCATTTCGGAAGCTTATCAGTGTCTGTTTTCTCTTCTCAGTGAAACATTTCCCAGCAGAGTTTTCCCAGCTCAGGAAAGGCGGGCAGTGGGACCAACACAACTGGACACAAGGTAAACTTTCCCCAAGAGTGTGTGTGACCATATGCCTGTATATATATATATATATACTGTATATATGTGTGTTTGTGTGTGATTGCTGCCGGACAGGGTTGATGAGCCAGCTGGAATGTCCTCCTGGCATAATATACCAAAAACACACACACATACACACACCTGGCCTGTGCTCTGTTGCTATTGGCTGGATACGTGGGCATGGCTCTGTTTTTGGTAAGTCTCGTCTGGCTAGAAGCAGACAGATGGCTCGTTTCTGGACTTTTGTGTTTATTATTTTTAGGTTTGAGGTAAAAAGCGGTTGTGGGAGCTGATAAAGTGGACTGGGATATCCTCTCTTTTCAGGCCTATGCAGGACAGCTGATACTGGCTGTCCGCTAATAATAGCCAACGGTAACAGAGGAAGAGACTACTGCTGGCAGGATGTCCACTCACGTCCTGTTCTGGGAGGGGACGGGAGGAGAGGGGAGGGTCTTTTGTTGCTGGGACATCCTGCCTGAGAAGATATGTACCACACAGCTGCAGAAGGAATTTACTGTAGTGTCCAAAAGGTGGCTGCGACTCATATCTGATGTTAGTGGCTGTAGAGTTCCTGTTGTAGTGACCGGTTGTGCTTTTTCCTCAGAGGAAACAGAGATGATGTGACCGTGTGAATCATATTTACGAGAAGTAGTTTACTGATAAAAAACGAAAGTATGCTAGCACTGATAAATATCCTCAGACTGAAACTCATCGAATACTCCCAAGGATGCTTGGAAGCTGAACGTTTCTCGTTGCTTTAGGATGAACAGCTGCTGTGTCCAGTTTGAATTCTTGAGTTTTCAGAACAAAACAGAAAGGACCGAAATATATTTAGAAACTCATTAAACCACTTGTCCACCAATAAATGCTTTGGAGTCCACATCAAACGGAAATCAGAGTTCTATTTGCTTCCACATATTTACGGATTTCCTGTAGAAAGAGGCAGCAAAGGAGGGACTTACAAGCAGCTATAGTGAACCCATTAGCTGACCCTGTTGGACTGGCCAGACCGGTAATGACCACAGGTTCTGATACTTTGGCTCCTGGCAGCCGGTCAGCTAATGTTAGCTGCACAAGTTAACTAGCTAATGGCATGTAACATTACCGTTGGCGACAGTAAGCTTCTCTCTTCTTCTTCAAGTCCATCTGGAAAAATCACCTCAGTCGTCAAACTGGCCTCCGTCTGTCTCAGAGGCTCTAGAGATTAAGCTGATATAATTCAAATGCAGGCGTTGTTTGGGTTTGAGACTGATTGTGTGCACAAGACACGGAAAACCACAACATTGGTTGACTTTCAAATGCAGATAAAACAGAATAAAATCCATGATTTATAAAAGCAATCTCAAAATAGGAAAAACAATACTGATACAACTCATAGTAATGATATAAAACAAATCAAAATCAGTAAGTATGAATAAGTTAAACAACAGAAACAACGTATTGTTACACAGCAAGTTGCAAATAGAGTACAAATTAAGTGATTTTACTGCGTGTACCTCAAATATGTGTTTGGATCTATTGTTTCTGTTTTTAATCAAATAAATTATAATTTAATGGCAACAATGTCTGTTTATTATCAGTTCACAGTTATGAGTCGCACCCTTCATACAGTTTTTCTTCCACTGCAGATGAATCAGACGATATCGTGACCTCAGCTTATTGCTATCCTCATATTGTTAACAAAACCCAAGTAATATTTACGATTGGCATTTTGCTGTGCTGCAGACAGATCAGTTCATTCTTTTAAAGGTCTGCCTGTTTATTGTAAACATGTTTGTCAGAACAGAGCGGCGGTGGCAGGATGGAAAAGGAGCCAACGAAAGAGTAATTATCATTTGTGTTTAGAAAAACACCTGATTCTCTCTCTCTCAGCTTGATGGACAAAAGAATTAACAAAGGACACAGAATATCTGTTGCTCGCTCCCATTTTGGGGGACAGACGAGAGTTTCCTGTTTCCCACGTTAAAGGCAGACGACAGTCTGGGAAACAATTGGCCACGTCGGGAAAGAACAGTCAGATTCCCCAATTTAAATTATTTTGATTTAATGTTTGGAGTCATTACTGTAATCACAGTTTGACCCGAGGCTACTGTAATGTGGGGAGTTATTACAGCGGGCAGCAGCAGACAGCTCCAAAACAACAGCAGTTCACTCAGTCAGCCATGTGAACCCTACAGCTGAGCCACTGTGTTATCTGCAGGCCAATCACACTGGGAACTCTGGTCTCTTATGTGTGCTGGTCCAGCGTTTGATTTGGTGATTTGAGGTTAAAAAACGTCAAAAACATTTAAGTTTAAATCTCATAAGTCTAGATTATATATTTCTCTTTTCAAACAAATGTCGTTTTAATTAGATTTCTAGTCTAATTTATTGACATTGAAATTATAAAAACATGAACTTTAACGGACCAGCCTGACCTTTTGGTTTGCTTTCGTGCTTAAAAAGTAATATAAAAAGATTGATGTGTCTGTGTGCAAAGTGCAGAGCGAGGACATAGATAGCATTTAATGTTAGCCTAGCTAGGCGTGAAGACTGTAAGCAGGGGGAAACAGCTAACGGGGGACTGCTCGGCTACAACCAAGCAGCTAACAAATGAAATGATTTCCATCTCCAAGGCCCCGTATTAAAATGTTCAACTTTACAGCAGAAATAAACGTGTTTACAGTCTGGTCTCTGTCTATAACTATACAGGGTGTGAATCTTTACATAACTCACCTGTTCAGTGTTGTTGTACATAGTAAAAACACTAATGTCCACTTGGGGGCAGCAAAAAAAGCAGAAACATTTATTTCAGCCCATCTAAATACAAATTAATATTGGTTAAAGAGTACACTATATTAAGAATATTTTCACCATCAGCCTTTTTATGTGGCACTAACCATAAACTCCTGTATTCCTACACATAAATACAACTTTGGACCCACACAGCCTCTCCACTTAAAATAAACACTGATATGTCACATGCACTGAATGTTTTGGGGCTGTTGGGTGACATTTGAGAAACCACCCTGTTGTTAGCTTGAAGTCTCTGTGGTCTTGATCAGGAAACCAGAATATGCAAATCAACTAAATTATACAGCTAAATAAATATAATGTAATGTTCATACATAATGTTATATAAAGATTTCAGCTCCTGGCAACAGATTGATGACATTCCTTACGTCTTCCCCATACTTTAGCCTTGGCAAACATCACATCGTTTTGCCATGGATGAACCCAAAGATGAACTCTGACTGTCTCTGTGCACTTTCATTTCCTCGTGACGGCAACACGCAGCTCTGAAACGTTATGCAATAACATTTCCTTTGTGTACTTGTGGCCAAATCAAAATAAACAGCGATATATACAGAAGGTCTCCGCCAGCGGAAGCAGGTTTCAGCCAAAGGAATGCAGATGTTGTTATGAGCTGAGGTTTAGCAAAGGCAGATGGTCCGTTCAGACACTTGACTGTCTGAACCTCAGGGGTCAAAGGTCAGGAGAAAGTAATGGAGGGGACCTCTCCTTCTCCTTCAGATGATTGAATTTGTTGTTAAAGATGAACGAGTTTCGAGTGCCGTTGTTGATTTTCAGGTTTTGAGCAGAGAGAGTCTAATTACAAACACTTCTTCTGTCAAAAGTGATCCAACTGAGTGAAAGCTGCATCAATTCATTCTCAGTTAATGTTTTTTGATCCAGTTAAATGCTATTTCAAATTATTTATTCTAGAAAACTGGCCTGTCATTTCAACAATGATCCATAAACTGGGTTTTTTTCATCAATAAGACAAATACTTTCAATGTGAGTTATAAGTGAATCTATTTATAGATTACAATCTGATAAATACATAACATTAATCAATCAATTAATCAGTAAATAAAGGCATGAAAATCAATAATAATGAATATGGCTCTGTTTAAAAGGTAACAAAATGCACCTATGCTTCAGTTTTACTCATCAAACAATCAAGATATAACGTGGGCCAGGCTAGTTGTTTCCCCCTATTTCCAGTCTTTATGCTAAGCTACGCTAACCAGCTCCAACTTCATATGGAACAGCCATAGGTGACAGGCGAACAGTGAAACGCAGCGTTACCTGAATAAAATGACTCAACTACATAGAACATAGAGTTTTCACACTTTAATGAGTAAAAGTTAGACATTCATTCAAACTGATAAATGAGCGACACTGATGGACTGAGCTGATGTCCATTCCAGCTCATTTCCTGTGACACGGAGGTTAAAATAGGGCATGCAGCACATGCCTCCACTGAAACAAAAGTAAACTCAACATAATTCAATCAGGAGCTTTATGGTGTTATTTATGACATGCTAAGATTAGACACATGGCAGGAGACACGATCAGTGTGTGTCTGCATGCCTTTGTCTCTTGTGTTTGTGGCGAGCAGATGGTGGGAGTGGACACACATGCCCTGACAGAGAGGCCATGGAAACCCCCAGATCAACCCCCCCACCACTACCACCACCACCACCACTTCACCACCACCCACCCCCTCTTTCTGCTCCATGAAAGGCCACATACGACCTCTGACCCCACTGGAATCCATTCTGATTGGGTGAAAGTGCTCGCAGTGGCCCAGCAGTGAACAATGCTCAGTGGTCAGTGAGAGGAAGAGGAGGGAGGGTATGTAGACATGCATGGAGGGGAGTGGAGGGGTGGGGGGAGAAATTCTCTACCTCTTGTCCCTCCCTCCATACAAACCCAGAAGTCGAGCGGGTGTCACAACAAGCCAGGAACAAACGGGGAGCTTAATTTTCCATCTCGGGGACGAAAGGAATTGGGCATGGCAGCGCAACGATCCAGCCCCTGAAAAAAAAAGAAAAAAGAAAGAAAGAAAGCTCCGGCGAGTCGGGCTCAGATTGCTTTTTAGCAAGAGAGTGGAGTGAAAGAGAGAAGCAGAGGAGGTTCTGGTAATTGGGAGAGTTTCATTCAGGCTGGGGAGGAAGGAGAGAACATACCAACAGAGCGAGAGAGAGATAGAGACTTTGAAGCAGGAAGGTGAAGGAGTGATCCTAAAGTGTGGTGTAAGCAGGAAACCGACAAATAACGGGATACTTCAGAGTGTCACATCATGACCGCGTCTCTCGGTATGTACAAGCATGCACACACGTGTCAGAAAGCTTGACAGAGAGAATGATTTGTGTGTGTGTGTGTGTGTAAAAACCTCCATTTCCATCTCCATCTTTCTAAGCAGTTCATGACCTTTAGCATCTTTTTTCTTTTCTCCTTTCATTCTCCAGTATTTCTCCTCCTCTTTCCTCTGTTTTTTGCTCATTCTTTCTTTTATTTATACTGCGTTATCTCTGCCTCTGTCCCTCCTGGGAAATTTTAAGGAGGGCACACATGCACAGAAACACTTCCCCTCTCTCCTCCAGGCTGCTGGTATTTGCAAACAGCTTCTGGAATTTCTGATACCTTTTCCAAACACCCCCCCGTCCTGTCCCATCCTGTCCTAACATCATCTCTGCGTCTTTTTGTGCATGAAAAGACTTCTCTTGTGTTGTGAACAGCAGCATCTGCAGCCCCTCTGACATCTCGCTCTTGGTGGGATGATGAGATGGTTTGTTCCACTGCTGCTTTCATGATCTCATCCTGTTAAATGGCCTCCATCGTGCAGTCTTGGAAGTCTGATGTATTTGTGGTTAACCGAGGGAGGCCGTTTCCCCCTTTTTTTTCTGCACTACTGACCCGAGCTCAACCGAAAAGTCTTTGAAGATTTGGGTTTTTTGTTGGGGTGCTTTCAGAGATGTCACGATAAAACAACATCTTGCTGAGCCACAAGTTGACTAGTTTCAAACTTGTGTAGTGGTTTCATACAAAAAGAACTTTGGAAGTCAGATTTTCCTCACGTATTGAAAGTGAATTTGTGCTCGATGCTGCTTGAAATTCCTCAACCTTTACACTTGTGTGTTAAATATGCCCTACAGGAGACACGTGGTTTTGCAGAGAGCAAACACAACTGGAGCAGAAACAACAGAACGCCACATGATCAGCAGCTATTATGATAATCCATTAATCATTCAAGTCATTTATCAAACTAAACTAACTGTCACACATCCTCGAGTTCCAGCTTCTCATTTGTCAGAATGTGCTGCAACACCTCGGACCGCAGCAGGTTGGGTAACACTCGGCTATTTTCCCAATGATTTCCAGAGAAGTTCTTGGAAAAATACATTTGATAGGTAAACAAAAGATAAACACTGTGTTCAATTCATTTTCTGGTGATTCATTCCAATTAAAGCTGTAGTAGGTAACTTTTTTAAACATAACTGTCATATTTGCTGAAACGTTCACTATATCTGTGAAAAAATCTGCTTCCTCTGGCTCCTCCTCTTGCTCCTAATGGCATTTGTAAGAATCTGAACGAAAACAACCAATCAGAGCCCAGGTCGTCAAATATGGACGCTGGAAATGAGACTCCTCGATCAGTTATCTAAAAGCCACCAACCCAAAGTGTCTTTCCATCTTTCTCGGCTCTGATTGGTTGTCTTCATTCTTGTGAGGTTGCAACAGAAAAAAAAGATGAATCAATATTTCCTTGGGTTTAAACAGAGCAGATGTTTCAGTAAAATTCCTGTTCCCTTAGACAGTAATTGGTAACATGCTACAAAGGTCTTTCCAGGAAACTTTTCCAGGAATTCATTGGGAAATTATAGACTGGTCATTTCTGCAATGACTGGGAGACTAATCGATAATGAAATACAAGTTTTGCTCTGATCTGAAGCTCTGATTTTAGGGGGCACAACACCAGACCTATTTGAATTTCTGAATAAATGAGGGACGAGGGCGTCGATTTGTCTGGAACCAGGATAGCACTGTGGCGAGAGTCGAGAGAGCCAGCGGTCTTACTGCAGTGAACGAGGAGGCTGTGTTTTGATGCAGTACTATTGCAGGTCTAAACAAATGCAGCTGAGATAAGTAGCTTTTTGGATGTTATCAAGAGTGAATATGACAGATTCTTGCCCCTCCAAACTGAACAGGTGAACAGAAACAGTCTGAGTATGGAGAAATGGAAAAGAACAAGAAATGACCTCAGAACACAAACCTGAGACAATAACGATGATTATGAAACATGTGCAGCCCCCTGAACACAACAGTAATATTTGGCCAGGGTGGAAAGCAGGTTGAAGACATTAGCTTCCACATGTGAGTTTGAAAGACAAAGTTATTGACGAGCATTGTTGGGAGACACTGTACAGACGGCTGCTGTGTGAGATACATTCTGGCTTTCACAAGACTGCAGGAAATGAAGGGCAAAGCAGCAGAAAATGTAAGCCACAAGGACGGAAAATGTTGACAACACAGTGGACAGAAGGCCAGTTCAGGGTGCGGGGACCAAAATGGAACGAAGGAAACAGGGATTGTGTTCCTCAGAGCATAAATCAACGAGCGGTCTGTGGTGTCACAAGCCCAGCCAGTGTGAGACGTACCAGAACATCGATGGTCCTACATGTGATGATGTAATGGTGTCTGGTATCGAGTATAAAACAACATGTGTTGGATCTGGACGATGGGACGTGTTCTCTGTAAGAGGAAAATGGAGTTTGAAGAAGAAAAATGGGCAGAGGGCACCTTCATGAGATGCCAGACACAGCTGGGCACAATTTTACAACTCTACCTCCAAACCGGTGAGGTAAACAGTAGAATCAGCACAATGATGGTAATGGATGGTAAATGGACCTGTACTTGTATAGTGCCTTTCTAGTCTTCCGACCACTCAAAGTGCTTTTTGATTTGATACCTGCCCTATTATACTTTAAAAGTGCCCACGGGACTGTGTTGACTATGCTGTGGTGCCCAGATAACCAGACTGAATTACGATTTAAAATTATTTTCTTTAATTCATCCCAACTTCTGTTCATCTTACTTAATTTATTCCTTACTTCTTGTTATTTCTGAGGCAGGGAAACTTGAACAAGGGTTAATAGAAATATTAAAGCGTCACAACAGGTCATCCAAACTCACGTCAAAGTCATACATCGCAAACATTACTCAGTCCCTCCTGGAAGTTGGAATCGCAACAATTAACGCAAATTCAACCAATCCTTATGAATTCACTACAACTTTTCCACAAATTTGTAAAGAAAATGCCTAAAAACATTGCAACATGCATCCAGTTTTTTTTTTAAGGAAAACCTGCTGTGAAATCAGTCATTTTGCATAACACGGTCAGAACTGATCCCAACTTCCTATGACTTCTCCATATATTTTTAGCACCATGTTGTCCAAAAAAAGTAATTTTTTCACCACGTGTCCTAAAACTGCTTTATTATCACCTATCGTAAACTACAACAAACTATATTCTAATGGAGAAGAATATTAGCAACTAAAAAGCATAATCTTAGCTTAGTTCACTAATAAAGATATACATTGACTATACACTGGGCCAAATTAGTTTAGATTTAAAGACATTGGGGTTACATTTAGATGTTTTTACAGCAGCATTTCAGTGACTATATTTAAAGTTAAAGTTATGGAAATGTAACCTGGATGCCTGAAAATTTTTACTTTTCACACAAATCTTGGCAGTTTCAGACTTTGATGATCGCTCGTGAGGGTCATATAAAGAGTCATGAAAACAAAAACAAACTTTGTGTATCATATTTCTGTCCGCAGAGTGAAGCCTATGGAAAGAACTTTCCATAGTTGCTTCCTGCATGCACAGTGGCATGTTATAACTACCGACATGTATGAACCCACCAGGAGAACTACTTATGGCCCATGATCACTTCCCCAGATGGGTAAAGTCTGAGGAATTTCACTTCGTCTTCAAAACATGATCAAATATCTGGGACATTTCTGCAGTTCAGACTTCTTTTATACATGAAAAACATTGATATTCATTTTGAGCTTGAGGAAAGTGTAACCGAGTACCATCACATGGCCAGTACGTATCTCAAAATCAACAGTATCTCTGACTGCGGTTTACAAAGTCATCAACTCACTATCAGAATGCTTCAGACACCAATAAACACGTCCTCTGTGTTGACAGTATTCTCTCCCATAACCTTTCCTTTAAACACTGCCTTGTTTGCAGTTACCCTTCACCCTGTTTCTCTCCCTCCACTTGTTTGTAGTGTTGCTATTCTTCACTCCTCTGCTTCCTCTCCTCTGCCACTTCACTGAGTCGATAAAGCCGTCCATCCGAACACCCAGAAAGAGCAGTGGAATTTGATTTACAGACGACCGCCCACCAGTTTGTCGCCTATGCAGAAAAATGCTCAGCTCAGACACTTGGAGCGCTTCTGAATAGGAGGAGGAGGGAAAGCACAGCGGGGTCTGAGGTTGATTGATTTTTACTGAGGAAGGGAGGGCCGGGGTAGATGACCGATCGCATTCTGATGCAGCGCCAAGTGATACCAAGGAGAGATCCGCATGTCCTCCGCCTGAAATCACTCAATAATTCTTAAAGATCTAATTAATATTTTTATTATCAAAAGATCAAATAACTACCTGTTATGTGAGGGAGGGTTGTCACAAACTGAGCTTTTAAGCCTGTACACTACCTACCCAGCGCCAAACTCAGTTAACTCAACTCTGCACCAGCTTTACACACATTAAGTTTTGACACTTCTTCCTCAAATATTGGCACTTAACTTCCTGTTAAGTTGTCCTGGAAGTTTTGGTACCCGGACTTGTACCCCTGGTCTCAGATATGTTCATCTATATTGTATGTATACAGTGTGTGCACATAATCTTGATCAATCATCCAATTACACATGCAATTTCAACTCTAGATTAAACTTCCCTCAGCATTTTATTTACATTTAACGGAATGGATTATAAAAGCATCAGTAGAAGCTATATTTTACCCTGAATCAATTTAAAAAATCTAATGATTGTCAGTAATATGGACTTTCAGTGGGCCTCAGGATCACAGCAAGTGTCTTCCTCCTCATTCTTCTTCTCCTGCTCTTTCACTCCCTCTTCCCTTCATCTCCCTGAGAAGCTGCAGCCTGTGATCGCTGTGAACAGCTGTAAAGGACACATACCCTCAGACCTGTCATCCTCAGTTTGTGTGTGTATGTGTGTGTGTGTGTGTGTGCATACTGATTCACATTCCTGTGGTCAGCAGGGAGTCTGCAAACCCACTGTTGTCCTGCATAACTCTGTGTGCATCATTGTGTTTATGCATGTGTGTAGGCTCTCCCCTTCTGTCCACTGCGATGCTGCTCGGAGAGTAAATGTTTGAACGCGTGAGTGGAAGAAACTAAAGAAAGACGAGGAGAATCGTTTCTTTGTCGCAACACAACACAGGAGCTGTGTGACAGCTGTGTATTTTTCTGCATTGATTATGTCTGCTTTATGTTTTCATACCACCCTGCTTATGCAACGGTGGTCTGAGGTGGAAAACATGAAGAGAAATATTAGCTCCAGATAACCTTGCTGTGGTTTTATTGATTAATGGGATTATCTGCGTACCAAGCATGAAGGTATGCACACATTTTCAGTCTGAGCCGTATAACCGTCACTCTCTGTGATCAGGAAAAGTGTGTGTGTGTGTGTGTTATTGGGCTATTGGCTGGTGGAGGTTGGCAGTCGTGCCCACATGAGTCTGTGCCATCTGGAATTGGTTTTTGCACGGTTCGGCCCAAACTGAGGAGGCTTTGTGCTCGCTCAGCGCTGCACAAGTGAGGAGAAAACAATGGACAGAAAACACACTGTTGAAAAAACTAAAAGGCGGAATACACTCAAAATATTTCACAAATAAAGTTTGTCACGAGTCTGTATATGTATGTGTGTATATTATTCTCTTTCTCTATTAAGCTAAATGTAAAAAAGGACTTTTTGATTGAAAGTGTGGCGTAGTGGTGAGCGCTCTTATTTTGGAAGGGAAAGGAAAATGTTATCTTTTACTTGATAATATTTTGTTGATGTAATTATGTTACTTTTTCCTGCTGGGAGGCCTCTCACATCAAAACAACAACAAAAGTCAAAGTCTGATGACATTGTGAAGCAGTGTGGGATCATGGGAGTTGTTGTCTTCACCACCATTGCCGTCATTGCAGTCAGCTTCTCCCGGTT